>NW_026596046.1:13372577-13387128 GCF_907164565.1 Psammomys obesus
ATAGATAGATAGATAGATAGATAGATAGATAGATAGATAGATAGATAGATAGATAGATATAGATAGATAGATGAGTGAATGAATAAATAAATAAATAACTACTGAAAAAAAAGAGCTTTTCAAATGTAAAGAAGACTCGGGTTCAAATGTGGTGTGGACTATAAATGCATTCTCAGGGAAAGACAGCTAGTGCTAATTCCTTTCAGACACAGAACTGAAAAAAAATTTAACAAAAAAGGAGCATATAGGAACTAAAACTTCTGGGAACCTTTGTTGCTGCTAAAAGTTGAGCATAGTGTTACTATTCTAGGTACATCCTTTTCTTCCCTGGGGACTCTGAAAGAATTACCATGCATTTTTTTTCCCACACAGGTCTTGAGACCAATTTCCTGATAGTTACTCTACTCAAACCAAGGAGTGGAAAGTATCTTGTTTAATTATAACTCCAACAGTCTAACCTGTTCTGTGAATCTATCATTTACACAATGAGCGTATTGACCTGAACAGCATTGGCAGCTCTTCTCTACTTAGTAAATGGCCAAGATGCCAAGATATAGGCTCTGCATTTAGATGCAGGCTGCAAATCTTCCTGATGTGTGTGTGTGTGGAGGGGGAGGGATGAGTATTTGGTTCTTCAGAGTTAACACTAACTACATTGCTTGGCTTTTTCTTTCATGCCTAGATACAAAGGTGCCAGGAAATTCCAGTAAACTGCATTTTAGCTGAGAGTTTGTGAGTCAAGAGGGATTCCATCAAAAGAGAACCTTGATGGCAGATTTCCACCGTTTCCTTTGCAGTTAGAACACTGAGGCAGAGCCACTATTTTCTTCACATTCAGAAGCAGCTTCCAAACAGAACTCTTGAAGCTTCTGTCCCACCGACAATGTACGTAGTGCTCTTTACTTCCAGGCATCTGACAGATGCTCTTTGATCCATATGTGTAAACGCTATGGGGCTGTTTTCTCCTGCACCTGAACTTCTCCTGGGAAAATTACAGCGTTTCATTTCTAAATGCTTGAAAATTGAACACTTTTAAGATGCTGGCCATGGCTTATGCTGACATAAGCTTAAGACTAGATGGAAGGAATTTTTTTTTCCTTTGTCTTTTCTTTGGGACAAGGCAGAAAATCCAGCCATTGGCAGTGTCAAAGCTTAGTCATCTGCCAGGAAATTCAAGCTAGAAAGGAAACATATGTTTATAACTCCTGAAGTACTTGGTACGAATACTTTATGTCATCCGTTTTGCAATTTATGTTTTCAGAGACCACACTAAACATAGGATAAAGGAATGAAAAGTATATGGACATAGTCACCCAAAAGGTGAGCTTTTTTTCCTATTCTTCCATTTTCCAATTTTAAAGAACAACTTTTTCCTCAAATAGTTTAAGGAATTCCGGACAGTATTTAACACAGGTTCAATGATTGCATGCCTATTATAGTGTGGGTTTTTTTTTTCCTCTCTTTCTCTCTCCTTGTTTTCTTCTTTCTCCTCTCTTCCTCCCAGCTATAGCCAAATGCTTATCTGGCTTCCTGACTGGACTAACACACGTGCTCTGTGTCATCCTGTATTTCAACAACCTTATCCCAAGTGAAATAATTATCTTCCCATGCCTTTACGGCTTCTATTTGCTAGCAAACGCCTCTGGGTGACTCACGCGGAGTCTGGGTTATTATTATTTACTACATCATTATTGTAGCCATTTCACTAAGGTCTTGAAAGTCAACTCATGAAGACAAGGTCACACTTGAAATAATAAACCCTGTATTAAAATTTACTCTTTTTTTTTCTGACTGGGCCAGTTTTCCTTATAATACATTTATGATTCTTCCTGTGGTATGATGCCTTCCTAGAAACAACTTGTGTTGCGATCTTCTGGACAGACCCAGATTAGCCTCAGTCTGAGGGTAAACACAGAAACCACGAGCTGAGAAAACAATATTCATGATGCATGACTGTGACTATAAAAAGTTCTTATAACCCTCTTGACAAAAAGTAAAATCTAAATGCCATATTTACATCGCTAATATACATATATAAACACACATATGTCCATATATAACTACACTAGCTTCTACATGTCACATACTGGAAAGAAATGGGCATAATGTTGAATAAGATAAGATGCTTCCATTTGAACAATAGTCTAATAGAAGACACAAACTTATAGAGAGTAGTACTTGTGAAAACATAATAAGTGCTTTAAAATTTTATTTTCTAGGTATAACAGTGATCTTAGATAAACAATAAACACTGTGTGGTGATGGATAGTAGGTAAAATATATAGAAACTATAATTATAGATAAGGCATGTACTAGTGAAGGTTCTCTAAAGGAACAGAACTGATAGAATGAAAATAAATATACAAATTAAATTTATTAGCTTGTCTTACAGATCATGGTCTGGGTAGTCCAAGAAAGTCTGTCTCACAGTGGAGAGGCTGAGGTTTGGGTTGTTGTTCAAGCTACAAAGCTGGATATCTCGGCAATCCTAATGTGATGCTGAAGGCAAGAGGATTCCTGGAGAGCTATTGGTCTTCAGTCTTTTTTGAAATCCCAAAGGAGCTGGTGCTAACACTGGGGAACCATTGCTGCAGTGACTGGATAGGTCAACTTGACAGCATGAGTGAAAGAAAAGAGGCAAAAAGCAAAATTTCCTTCTTCCCTGTCCTTTTACCTGGGCTACCACCAGAAGGCACTGCCTATATCTAAGGTGGGTGTTCCTGGTTCCAATAATGTGATCAAGAAAAAGCCTCATAGGGTTACCTCAGTAGCGGTCAACCTGACTGCCAAGGGCAGCCATCACAGGCCTCTCGCTGTGCCACACTGTGTTCTTTCAGCAACAGAGAGCCTCTGCAGGATTCCAAGGAGAAGAAAGCTGGCATGGAAAGAGAGTAGAGGCCAGCCTGGAAAGAGGGCTCCACAGAGCAAAGCGTAACAGATAAATGGGCTACAAGTGAATCTCTAAAGTGACTGTAGAAATCCAGAGCAGTCCAAAATAAGACGCTTGTGCTGATGCCTGCGCTCCGTTCACAGCACTATGGGCCATCTGAGCTACTGTTAAAGGCTCTTTCCTGGTTATCTATCTGGATATCTTTCCTGGTAACAAGTATGAAGACAACTCTCAAAGAGAAGAGCCTTATAGAGCCCTGTGTAAGATTTTTGTTGTTTTTGTTTGCTTGCTTGCTTTTGAATAGTCATTAGGGGGGCTAGAGAGAAAGTTTTAGTGGTTAAGAGCACTTGTTGCTCTTGCAGAGGACTTGGGTTTCATTCCCAGCATCCCCATGGTGGCTCACAACAGTTGTAACTCTAATTCCAAGGGATCTGCTGCTCTTTTCTGGACTCCCAGAGGGCACTGCCCACACATGCTCCACAGACATTCAGGCAGGAACTTATAAACCTAAAGTAGAAACAAAAACAACAACAACAAAAACCCTAAATAAATAAAAAGACCAATAGGTATGAGGTGCTGTCCATTATTTGCCTGGTACCATAGTACATAAATATAGTTATGAAATGCCTTGCTTTCATCACTGTGTTTTCCTCTCACTGTTGACCTCAGCCTACAGAAGGTAGAAAGAGGATGGGCACCAGATGGTGTACTTAGGTGCATACGCTCAGCGACCCAGGAAGGCTTCTAGCATCTCTCTCATCTTGTTTGCCCTTTTCTTGAAGCTCAAACACTAGGTCAGCCAGGGCTTTACCTGCCAGTGCCAGCAGGAAGCAACTGAACCACAATTGTTCTCAAGGGGACAATCTCCCAACACACTGTGAAAATGAATCTACTCTCTCAAAAATACACAGGATTGAAGCTTTAAAAAAAAAAAAAAGCACTCAATTTTACAGTATAATATCAAAAATTATTCTGGAATTCCAGATGTTTCCCATGTAAATCGTAAAAATCTCAAAGTTGAATTCTATCTTAAAGATCATCTGGATCATGGATTCTAAAACAAACCGTGTCACTGTGTAAAAAAAAAAAAATGATCTTTTCAAAATATTTTAATATGTACACTGTTGGGACAGAGCCCAGAGCTCTGTGTATGTAATACTTTACTACCTGGCTTTGAGGTGCAACAGAGTTTGAGAACCTCTGGTCACCCTGGTGAATTTGAATTCCTCCTCAACCCTCTCAAACCATTCATTGGCAGCATGTGTTGAGACACTTGCTGCAGAGCCTTCCTTCCTGCCTCTATGTTTCACTTGCTATTTTAAAACATTCGCCTACGTTGATGTGCGCTTTGATATGACCAGCGTAAAATTAGGTCCCCCTACTTTTCTCAACAGGAAAGGTTATCAGGAAAACCCAGATCTGTAGGGCTGTCCATGTTACCCATGTGCTTTCTTCTGCACCTCTGACTCCAGGGGGAAGGCGCATGCATGTGTTCCCTTCCACCGGGAACGACTTCAATAACTCAGGCTGAGCTCAGGGCGAACTGTTAGGGCTAAGTGGCAATGTTCTTAGACATATTTTGTTTTACTGATATACGAAGTGTTTTTCAAGAAGAAAGTTGGGCCATATCAGTTCAATTATGCCAGTGTTAACTTGAACTCTCTGTGTAATTTGTTTACCTAGGAAGTCAATTTTGCCCCATACAATATACAGATACAAATAGTCAATAAAAAACATATTCCTTTCAGGAAATTGTATAGCAGAAGTCAGCTTTGATGCCTTCCTTTACCATAATTGCCATTGTCAGAGATAGAATACAGTACTGTATGGACAATTATGTCAATGCAAAAATTTTTAAGACTCTTAAAAAGAAAGTATCAGTCTTTATGTCCAGTTCTGCAGCCTTGAGCAATTAAACAACTTTATTTCATTAAATCCACATGGTCTAGAATTTTTCCATTTTACCAAGACAACACAGAGCAGGAGTAATCTCTCTTTCATAATATCATATGCTGAGTCATAGGAAGCCCAGCACATATGAGAGTTCTGGGAGTTTATTGGCATAGAATGAGTGAAAGGAAGCATGCATGGGTGCATGGGTGGATGGATGGATGGATGGATGGATGGATGGATGGATGGACGGATAGATGGATGAATTGCTAAAGGGGTCTCTGGCTACACCATCATCCCATATGCTTAATCTGCAAGTCTGAAATGTTGTCCAGGTAGGATTAGAGCAAAAAAGTTGGCCTTATTCTTATGAGCTATGATTGCCTTGTTGTGTTGTTTTAGCTACAGCCTGAGCTGAGCAAAAGCAGAGCCTGCTCATAAACATGATTATGCCAGATGGGAAACTGATTAAACAGGCCAGCTAACAATATCTGTTCATCTTAATTAGGGCATAGCTTGAAGATGACTGCCTGAAATCCAATCTCATCACAACCAGAAGCAATGGAAATTGCCAAATGTACTGCTTCCTCCCTAAGAACATGAGCCTGGGATGATGGTAATTTCTTTTAAAAACACATTTCAGGGTAAAATTGATCTCATTTGTTAGGGCATCATTTGAGGAAGGTCCAAATTACAGAAGATAAATATGGAAAATGACAAAATCAATCAAAAGTTGATGATAAACAGAACAAATAGAGTCCACCCATTATTGCTTAGGGCTTAGGCATTTTTTTGAGAAAAATAAGAACACACATCCCTATTATGCTTTGTTTCTTCCTCCAGGGTGCCAACATTTACCTTCTAAAACAAAGAGTAGATGTCATTCTTCAGTCCTGATCGTGCTCTGCCACTTACTGGGTGCAGCAACCCAGTTAAAATGAGTAACCCTAGGGCAAGAGGGTTACTCGTTTTTAAAGCCCCCAGTCTCCCAGTCTGCAAAAGTCAGAGAGTGAACTTACAGTCATCCTCCACTCCTGAGCAGGAACAGGGTCACCAAGTATCAGTAATGCCCACTCTCTTAAGCTGCCTACATGACACTGCTCCTTTAATCTGGTTAGGGCAGATGCTGTTACCGAAGGGAGTTCTGCAGCCTTGAGCAATTAAACAACTTTCCCCTAGTCGCATGGCTAGAAAGCAGAAAGTCTGCAAATAAAAAAACTGAAAGTCCATTTCAGAATCCTTTGCCATACGGCCTGATATGTCATGTCTACAGAAAATATCTGTTCTGGGACAGAGGAGGGAGAAAGGAGGACAGCCCAAGAATAGGTACCAGGGAACCTCTTTTAACAACAATTTAGTAAGTATGTCTTGATGTTTCTGAGCCCTCTAAGTATAAGATAGCTTCCCCTATTGATCAGCCTGTGGGGGCAGGATTTTGTTAGTAAGCCAAGTTACACAGTATATCCCACCTGGTTGAAAAATGGTCGAGGCAAACTAACAAATCCATGCTAATGTTCGCTCATCAGTGTTTGTATTTGGCTAGTGTGGATTAGTCCATGAAAGACAGCTCACACAACTTTCTTAAAACAAACAAACAAAGCTTGTAAGGGCTAACAAGATCCAACTGTGGGCCACAGGGCGTATGTCCAGTTATGCCCATGTCTGGGGTCACTTACGGAGAACTGTGCGTTAGGTGGCCAATAGAGGATAACTCAGCTTGAATCAAATACAGAAAGCATAAGCTCCTCGTTAGCAGGACTGTACATACTTGAAAGTACCTGGGAGGTAATTCAGCAGTGTTTGGCACACAGTCATGACTGAAGGGGTGCTGGAGATCGTATCCTATTTGGCTCTAAGTGCATTTTAAGTGCAGCCTGCCTTGGATGAAAAACGGAAAGGAAATATTTTTCTTTTGCCCTTTAGGGCCTGTAGTCTGGTTCTATGTTTCTCAAAACTCCACTACAAAACACATTAGCCCTGGAATTTTCCTAGTGAATAATGAGAAATATAGTCATAAAATGTACCTTTGAAAAGTCTTTATCTGTGAGGAACCTATTTCAAGACCTCCAGCAGGCAGCTGAACCCTCCAACAGCAATGAGCTGTCTTAGACTCCATTCTCCTATACCTACATCCTCAAGATAAGATTTAATGAATCCACTCAGGGCAATGAGAGATTAGCATAGCTAACAATAAGGAGAACAATTGTGCTGTAATAAAATATATAACGTGGCCTCTCTGTTTCCATCAATTTTTCTTGTATTATCCCACCTTGTCTTCTATGACATGAGATGATACAGTGCTACTGTGATGAAACAGGTGAAGTGAATGATGGTTTTGTGACGTACCAGAAGGTTCAGCACCTTCTGCTAATACGTGAGAAGAATCATTGAACCATGAAGATTCCAGCTGATGGCAAGTAACTAAAACCTCAAACAGCAAAGCCACGGATAATGGGGACTTCTATACTAAAAAAGATTTTTTAAGATAATATTTTATTAGTTCTTTGAGCATATCATATGATCTATTTTAATGATAGTTAGCCCTTCTTCTCCAATTCTACTCAGATCCAACTCTACCTCCCTACTCATCCAATTTTGTGTCTTCTTTTTATTTATTTTTAACTTTCTGTTGATTCCTTGTAAGTTTCACATCATGCAAGTAGTCCTGCTCATCTCATTGTCCCCCTCATATCCAGCCTTTGCTCTTATAACCATCCCCCCCCCCAAAAAAATCCACAAGCAAACAAAGAAATCATAGCAAAATATCTCATCTGGAATCTGTAGTGTGTCACAGTGTGTTCCACAGTATATCTCTCCGCACACACATCTTCACTTGCAAATGTTCATTGCAATGAGTCATTGGTCTGGTTCGAGGTCTCTGGCTTCTGTGGCACCATCAATATTGAATCCTCACCGGATCTCTTCCCAGTTACCCTGTTGTTGCCTTGTGTCATGGAGATCCTGCAGCTTTGGAACAGCAGGACTGTCACCTTCCCGAACCCCAAACATTCACAGAGGATATGGATTTTGAGGTGGGCCAACTCAAAGCCTTGGATCTGGGCCTGTGTGGTAGCTAAGCTTGCCAGGGCACTGGCTCTCCTTTATGCAAAGGACCGGGGCAACTTCTGCAGCCTTGTTCAGGCTAGGCTACCCAATGCCGCCATCAGTGGGAGGCAGGATCAGGTCTCCTGCTTTCATGTCCTTGTGGCCAGCTTACCAGCACCCATGCCTCCAAAGCCAGCTCCATTGTGTTGCCTAGTAAAAGCATGGGCCCACTTTCACAAATGCTATAGCCTGTGAGGGGCTAGGCCAGCTCTCCTGCTCTCAGACCTTCGGGTTGGCTCGCCCATACCTTTGCCATCAGGATAGCTCCACTGTGTTGCCCAGGTGAGTTACAGGGCCTGCTCTCCTGAGTGCTACAACCAGTGAGGGGGCAGAGCCAGCTTACCTGCTCTCAGGGGTTTCAGGGCCAATTCTGCCACCCCCCAGGGGACAAGAGGGGGTGGGCATCACCCCTGTTCCCATGCCACCAGAGTGGCAGGGTGGGCCCAGTTCTTCCAAGCTCTTGCCTTAGGGGCCAGCTCACCTGACTCTTACAACTAGGGTCAGCTCTACTGTGTTTTCCAGATGAGGTGCAGGCTGGACTCTCCCAAGTGGTGCAGCTGGTAAGGGGCAGAGATAGATCTTCAGTGTTCATGACCCTGCGGTCAGCTTTTCCAACTGCCAGAGTCAGTTTTCCCACACTCACACCCTCAAGGCCAGCACACCCACACTCCTGCCATCAAGGCCAGCTCTACTGTGCTGCCTGGGTGAGGTGCAGGGCCCTCTTTGCCTCTGTGCTGTGAATGGTGAGAGGAGGAGCCAGCTCTCCCAGAGCACAGCAGCCAGTGAGGGGCAGGGCCATTTCTATACAGCCCCTGGACATCAAAATATGGTCCCTGGAGGCTGCCCCAACCAGGGACATCCCCATGCTCTAGTGGTAATATGAGTCCCAGACATTGACACCAACCTCTAATGCTGCTGCATAGCCACAGACCCCAATATAGTCCTCACTGGCAGCTCAGGCTGGGCCCTCACCATGGCCTCAGGTGGTGGAGCTGGCCACTCACAACAGACTACCCATCTCCATCCTTGATTCTCCAGTTCTATCTCTCTTCGTAATGCTCAAGCTGTTCCCCTTCTTTTTCTCTTTCACCTGTCCAGCCCATATTTGCCCATCGTGTTGGCTCCTGCTGTAAGATGGACACGCAAGTGGACGACGCTGGGCGATAAACTCAGCCAGCACTGCGTGGCGTGGCAGTAAGCAGGTGCCTATGGTCCACCTGTGCTGCGCAACAGAGGGCAGGTCTGTGGATGGCATGGTGGACCGCCGGTCCCTGTCTTCCTCCTCCTTAGCTGTGCTGTGTGGTGGTAGGTGGGGCTGTGTGTCTGTGGTCCACCTGTGCTGGGAGATAGAGGGCGGGGCTGTGGGCATCTTCTCCCATCTGCACTACATGGCATGGTGGAACACAGGTCTCTGTCTGTCTTTCTCTTCCATCGCTGCACTGTGATTTGATTTTTATATGTCGTAGGCAAAAAAAAACATCTCTGGCCACCAAGCTAGGAGGAACACAGGGCTGCCAGCTGCTCTGCTCCTGACTAATAAAAGAACACCACTGACAACAAGGTGTCTCTTTGCCCATTGCCCCCGGAGGTGGAGGTGAGGGTTATTTTTGAAATCTATCATTAAATCCAATTTGTGCTAACCAAATATTATTGAGCATGGGTCCATTCCCTAGAGCATGAACAAACCGTCAGGGGTCACACTCATGAAGAAAACTCCCTCTCCCAGCAGCCATCAACTGCTAGCAGTTCTTCATCTAGGGATGGTGCTTTGTCCTCACCCCCCTGCTCCATCCTGAGACTTTGTCTGGTTTAAGCTTACATACGTCTTATACATGCTATCATGACCACTTTGGGTTCATAGGCACAACTACCCTATTTGTGTCCTTATAGTCACCTACCCCACTGCTTCTTATGATTTTTCCATTCTTTCTTCTATTGTGTCTGATCATGAGAGAAGGGAGTGTGATGGAGATATTTCATCTACAGTCTGTTATCTTCTGCACATTGACCAGTTGTGTTCTCTATGTTAATCATCTTCTAATACGATGATGATTTCTGATGAGGGGCCACAGATGCACTACTACATGGAGATGGTGATTAGTCATTGGGAGTTATTTTAATAGTATTCCCATTTAGCAGGTAATAGTAGGTTCTTCCATAAGGCGTGTGACCTACGTAGCCACAGGTTCTTGGATCCAACAACAGTTTCACTATGAATTCGTCCTTCCATCAGTATGAGAGAAGGTCTTAAATATAATCAGAAAGTGTTTGGTCACTTCAAAACACTGGTACCACAATCACCGGTGGGCATTTTTTGGCCAGGCTAGTCATTACTGTAGCTTGCAGGGTTCACAGCTGGGTAAGACTGATGACTACTCTTCTTCTCTGGCAGTTTCACAGCATCTCCCAGCACTATAAAAGCTGCCCAGAGGAAAGATAATTAAATCATGCTTTTAACTTCCTAAAATAAACTTTGATGGTCTCCACGTTTCTTGTAAAAACAAACAATTTTTTACATAGCTTTCACTCTATCTAGTGGGATAGTAAATCCCTTAGCCTAATTCAGTTCAGTCATCAAATAAACCTTTGCTGTGGACATAGTTCATACAAGAAACTGTTGTAGGTCTGTGGAAGCCACAGAATTGGATCTTGAAGAAGAAACTTGCAGTCTGCATGCCCAGTGCTCATTAGCTATTTTGGCTTTATCAAGATTGAACCTCACCAAAAAGCCATGGAAGGAAACACTATCAGCCTCAGTTAGCAATGAAGAAGCTTAGATGTAAAGAAATCAGGTCCTTCATTCGGTGTCAGCAGACATTTATCTTTACTGAAGATTCAATAGCCTCATCATACCTCTTTATTAAAACCTTTACTTAAGTAGTATAGTGTGGAATGTAAGACACAAACGTAGCTCTTTAACACAAGCCTAGTGGCTTCAAAGTGGATCAGAAAGTATGTTATTGGGCACTCAGAGGAATGGACACGCTTCCATCTGGGAAGATTCGAGAATGGCTTTGTTTATGACTGATGTGATCATAGGGACTAAAAAGGAAGGAAGCCATTCCATGTGGTAGAATAGAGAAACAAATTATTTAGAATGTCTTAACCAACTGAAAGAGAACTATCAAAGACCTCTGTAAGCACAAACTTTCTCCTTTTTAAAACTAATTGAATCACTGAATTCTTCCTATGTGTAGGGAAAGAGGGTACAAGACATTTTATGGTGTGGAATGGCAACCTTCTCTGGACTGAGCCTTTGGAAACACAGGAGAACTAGGCTGACTTCCTGTGCATCAAATGAGGAAGAGCTTCCTGGAAGACGCAGTTTTGGTGGGGAACGGATTCTCACAGAAAGCACTACAGAAAAAAAAATAGTAGAAAAAATAAGCCACGGCAACAACAAAAACATTTAAGTCAGTAAATAGCCTGAAAGAAGTAGATGGAGATTTGACCAGAGCAGTGGAACACGCTCACTGGTCACAGTGCAAGTGTAAACAAGTGGATTCTGTGCCCTCCACAACATTGAGCCCAAACAATTCTGTGACAGGTGGGGTTTGTGGTCTGTGTAATTATTGTTAATGTAATTAACAATAATTACACTGCTTATCAGACAACTTGTAGCCACACCTGATAAGAGCTATTGCAATGGTATAAAAGACGGGAGTAAGAAAGATGATATCAGCTATTTGATGGCCTTAGGTTGTCCTGCCATGGATTCTTCATTGACTCAGTAGGTATTGAGTAGCGCTTATTTCTTAAATGAGGATGTGAAGTACCAGTGTGCCTCACGGTTGTTCCTGTGCAACACTTTCTTGCCAGAGCACAGGCTGATGTTGCTGCATTAGGGAGACAATTCTCCATCATTCTTCTCTGCCTGCCACTTGCAATTCTTGTGTGGCAGCAGCGTCAAAATGATGCCAGCCTAGATTATTTTCCATCTGTCTTTTTAAATCCTGTAATGTGTTTTGTTCTGTTTTGCTTTTTAACAAATCATGCTACTTTGTTGATGAAGTCATGGCCATTGCTGTTTTAGTGGAGAAACAGAGGACCAAGGTTACACATGAGGAAGAATGTAAGGCTAACCCTGCAATCATCCCAGAATATCTACCCTCCTTCATATACTTTTTGTCTTTGACGGCATCTTTATCAAGAAAATAACAAATCCTCTCAGAGAAGATTTGTTAGAATATTTATGCAAAATAGCGCAGTTTAGAACACATTTGGAGGACAAGCACATGATAACATGGCTCAGTGAGTAAGAGCATTTGCTCTGCAGTCATAAGGACCTGAGTTTAAACCCTAAAACCCCATTAAGAAGACAGCATAGCTATACATACCTGTTGCCCTAGCATTGAAAAGGGGAGACAGGTCTGTCTTGAGTGCTTGCTGAGCAGCCAGCCTACACAGCAAGCTTCTGGTTCAGTGGTACTCTTCTCAAGGCATTAAGATGGAGAGAGATAGGGAAACATTCGATGTACCGCTCTGGTCTAGTGTCCACATGAGTACGCATATGGTGGGCACCCATATACTCACAGGCATCCAACACACACACACATGTGCACTGCACATGTGAGAACACAGGCACACAGTTCCCAGTTAATAGGAACTTTGTGTTATCTGATCCAGTACACCTTATTTCAGTGGTGTCTGATAAATTGCTATAACAGAATGAGTACCAATAATGAAAATATTCCGTCGTCACACAGCTATAAAGGCATTTTTAAAATTACTACTGAATAATTGAGGTATGGCAAGCAGAAATATGAGTTGCTATTTCAGTTTAAAACATGCTCTTTCTGGGACTTGAAAAAAATGTCATATTGAGTAGCAGCAGAAGATGCCAGCAGGGTTCCTGTACAGGAATGCAGTCCAAATGACAGTATTCATAACGTCAACCAGAGGAGAAAATATCTTTTCTCTCTTGAAAGATCATATATAAAGTTTAATAAAGAGCCAGAATCAGAGAACAAATGAGCAGTTTTCAGTCCTACAAAACATGAATTTTCAAGCGAAGTGAATAACGTCATTCACTAGTATAGCTTTGCATTAAACATATGCATTATATGACAGGAGTAGGGTGCAGCCTGGCCTCACATCTTTCCAGCTATATAGGTCTCCTGGTGGTTTGCATTTCATCTCTGCAAGTCATACCACTCTTCTGTATTCTGATCACTGGTCTCAGTCTATGAAGACACATTTCTCAGGCTCTCCTAAGTGTTGTCTTTCTGGACTATTCTGTTGTAGGATATTTGATCCCTTTGTGAACCCCAAAATTGTAAACTATAAAACCCTGTTTCTTGTTTGGTATAGTTGATCCCTATCACAAACCTTTAATCCAAGAACTTTCTGGTTATTGTAAACTGGTGATTATGGTATGGTTCACCCAGCCCTAGCACACACCTTTATTCTAGGAGCCTTCTACACAGGATTTACTAAAGTTAACCCTAAGTCAAGAAGCAAAAGAAGAAGCCAGCTGACAGGGACTAAAGAGTAGGCGGGACTCTAAGTTGAATGGTATTCAAGACAGCATGGAGAAGACTGGGCAATTAGCTCAAGATCTGGCTTTAGCTTAGGCTCCAGTTCCTCAGCTCCCTGGCTTTGGAGGCTTTCAGCTAGCAAGCCATCAGCCTTGGGTTTGGGACCTTTTCCTCCTGGGGTGTCAGTTGAGCTAGTGAGCCTTTTGAGATTTTTCCATCTAGACCTGAACTGAGAAGGAAGGCAGCTGGGTTCTTTCTCTGCCTCTCTGAGCGAGCAGATTTTTCACCTTAGCATCTGGATCTTGAGTCTTTATTGAAAATAGACTGGAAAAAAAAGAAAATAAACTGGTTGGGATTTTCATTAAAACAAAACAAAACAAAAAAAACAAATAGCATTTTGGCACCCAACGTGGGGCACAAACTCACAACCTTGAGATTAAGAGTCTCATACTCTACCAACTGAGCTAGCCAGGATTGGTGATGCACGCCTGTAATCCCAGCACTCAGAAAGGCAGGGTGATAAGGCTGTAGGAAGTACTGACTAGAGAAAGGAAGGTTTGGGATAGGTAAGAGGCCTCCAGTGTCTGATGCCAATAGAGCAGCAGTTTCTGGAGATAGATAAGATGGTTTGTTAAAATTATTCTAGACTCCATCTGCCCAAGGGAACTCTAGACCTGGTTGTAGTGGTTCCCCATCAGTAGATTCAGTGACTGCAGAACCTAGAGCTAGGTACAGGTCTGTTCCTGTCAAGAGAAGGAAAAGCCTTCCTCATGTGAATGCTACCATCTCCCTGCTACTCTTCCTCCAGCCCTCCAGCTCCTTTGCCACAGTCTTCCTGTCTTCTAAAATTCCATGGGTCTCTGTACTCTCTAGATAGTTGTTTCCTCACTTCTAAAATTGGGATTAATAATATCTGGGCAATAAGAAGGTGTGAAATTAGGTAATGAGATGGCTCAGCATTTAACGATGGCTGCTCCAAGCCTGATGGTCTGAGTACCCCAGAGACCTGCTAGTTCTAGCTAGCTTCACTTTGTAGAAGAAGAGAATTGGAGAGTTTGATTGTCCCCTGACCCCTGCACATATCAAAGTGGCATATATGTGTGCACGCACACCTACCACACACAGGCACATGTCCTTGCATGCACACACACACACACACACACACACACACACACACACACACACACAC
>NW_026596046.1:13387138-13407142 GCF_907164565.1 Psammomys obesus
CACACACACACACACACACACACACACACACACACACACACACACACGGAGAAATAAATGTTTAATGTGTAAAAGTAAAACGTGGAAATCTTTTGAACTAAAGAGGAGGTGATGTTCTCAGATGTAGCTCAAATTTTTAAAACAACCCATTTTAAATTGTGTTTAAATATAAAAACACATGCTTGTCTACCATTTTGCTGCTATATTAATCATGTACCTTACCTGTTATGTATCTACCATTTTCCTGGGGTATTTTGGGTATTGACAACAGTACATGGCACCTACTGTTGCCTGTCTTGTAGGCATGATCTACCTGGCAACAACCACTGTTTGAAACATATTTTCACTGATGTATCCCATACCACATAATGCCATTATCATTATAATATCTCATATTAGAGCACCATGACACCACCTCACTCTGAGGATGGTCATCTTTCTTAGCCTCAAGTAGAGCAAGTAAGGAGATCACTTAGATAATAATAGCTAAACTCTCTCTCTCAGCCCACTGAATTTTGTTAGAAGGCATAAACAGTCATGTTGATACTCTTCATAATAAAATATGCATAGCGTACTTAATCTTAAAAGAAAATAAACTAACAATTATGGTTGCCTATTACAGCTCAGGCGGTATGCGAGGTGTCTTCATCTGGATTTCTATTTAGACTTGTTACCCTAACTACCAAGATGATTTGCTTTATTAATTGGATGAACATTTAAAAAGACAATGAACACAGTCTATTTTAATTAACAAGAAAGACCTATATTGGGAAGATGTGCATACTAGTTAGCTTTAATGTCAACTTGTTACAGCCTAGAGTCATCTGAGAAGAAAGCCAGGAATGAAAACCGCCTAGATTAGATTGGCCTGTGGGCATGTCTGGGGTTGGGGGAGATTTTTGTGATTAGTAATTGATGTAGAAAGAACCCCAGTGTAGAGCACTAAGCGTAGTCAGGCAGACAGTCTTGAGTTGTGTAAGAAACCTAGCTAAGCATGAGTCTGTGAGTGAGCCAGAGAGCAAGCTAACAGGCCACTTTCCTCTATGGTTTCTGAGTTCTATTTCCTGCCTTAGTTCCTGTTTTGACTTCAGGAACTCAATGGATTATGGCCTGGAAGTTTAAGCTAAATCATCTTTTTCTCCCCAGTTTGCTCTTGGTAAGAGTATTTTATCACAGCAAGAAAATGAAACAAGAATGATGCTTGTCTGTGTAAAACATTTACTTCTTGATTCCCAGGCACCAGGGATTGTTCTAGAAACCAAGGACACAGAGATTAAAGCCATGACACCAACCCTATCAGCAGCCTGCCCTACCAGCTGCTGAAGTGATAGCTGCCAAAACCTTGTGGGTGGTTCTGCCAATAGATCAGATACGCTGTCAAGAAATGCTTTCTCCCTTAAAAAACCAGGCCAAGGACTAATACACTGGTCTGAAAACCCTAGGCCCTGGCCATGAGGTAGAACAATGCTCTCATTCTCTTCACACTCCAGCACTAAGGATGGAAGCAGCTGGAGGTTAAGTCCAGGGCAGACACAGCAACTGCTGATTCCCTTCCTTTCTTACATATTTTTCTAGGAGCATGCCTTCAGCCAGACATGCAAGTATTTCTATCAAGTCTTTGCTCCCAGAGAGGGTTCAATTTGATCTGTCTTCCAGAAGTTTGAGCCAAGTAGAGAATTATATATTTACACATGCATAAAGTGCAGAGGTCATTGTGTGTAAAGTCACAAATATCAATGCAAACAAATGAAAAAAAAAAAAACCTGAAGAAGATCAATGGTGAAGAGGCAGGACTGGATTTGTGCCCATTCCCATGGAATATGAGTAAAAACAATACATCTTTCCTGTTGTTGTTGTTGTTGTTGCTGTCATTTGTTCGGCTTTTTTTGTTTTGTTTTTAATCTAGAAGCCTGAGAGATTCTCAGCAGTTAAGAGCACCTATTGTCCTTGCAGAAGACCCAGATTTGGTTCCCAGCTCCTACATGGTGGTTCACAACTATCTGTTATTCTAGTTCCAAAGGACCCGACTTCCTCTCCTGGTATCTAAGGAAATTAGGAATGCATATGGTGTACATCTTTACACGAAGACAAACACTCATACACATAATAAAATAAAATAAATCATTTTGAAAAATATACCCAGAATTCCAGTTTTGCAAGGTACATGTACTAGAACAAAGACTAGCAAACTTTTTCTTAAAGGCTGGCATTGTAGTCTAACCAGGCTTGGAGGAGAACAGATGAGATAAGAATTTAATAACCATTTCAAATGTGACCATAAGTATCTGGCCAGATCTGACTTGTTAGTGTCCTTCCAAAAGTGGCTCTCAAACATTAGTGTGCACAGAAACCACTAGAGACTGCTGAGAAAACATAGATTATCCTGGCTTGGTAGAGCTTGGAATCTGCATTGCAGTACCTTTCTAGATGCTGCTCTTGGCCCAACCACATCCCTTTACATAGCAAGGGTCTAGATTCTTGGGGTATCGAATGACCCTTTCACATGGGTCGCCTAAGAATATTGGAAAACATGGATATTTACATTATAATTCAAAATAGTAGCAAAATCACAGTTATGCACTAGCAACAAAAATAATTTTATGGTCAGGGGTCACCACAACTTGAGGAACTGTATTAAAGGGTCTCAGCATTAGGTAAGTTGAGAGCCATTGGTCTCAAGAGCCAAATATGAAAAAGAGAGAGGGAAAAAAAGTCCCAAAATAGAAAAAAAAAATCAGAGGTACTATAGGAAGGCAAAGGTGTATAGGCTGAGGTCAGAGGGCATAGCAAGTAACTTAATTAACAGACATCAACATAAGATCATCAAGGACTGTAAACCACTGTTCGTGCCACTGAGGAAGAGCCTAAATTTTCACAACTTTAACCATATATTGTTTGGTTTACAGTATATGGGCTGGATAACCCAACAATGACTTCTTATGTGCTAGAGAGACTGAGGGCCCAGTAGCTGCTCTGTCCATAAAGCTAGATGACTTAACAGTCCCAACCTGGCACTGACGGCCTAGAAAATTCCTGAATAGCTGCTGATCTTTAGTCCACACTGGAAGGCCAAAGTGGCTGCATTCCAAAAGTAGCAAAGGATGACAGCAGCAGCAGAGTAGATGTCCTCTGTTTGGAACCAAGGAGTAAAGGCAAGCAGGCAAAAGCAACATTGCTTTTCTTAGACTACTTTTTGTCGGAGCTATCACCAGTGGAAAGGGCTACCCACTCTAAGGGAGGGACTTCCTCCCTCACCTACTCTTTCCCACATAGAGGAATCTTTCCAGATCTAGTTAAGCTGACACACAAGTCCCAAGCCTGATATGTGTCACCTAATCTCATGAAGCCTTGGATCCCTAACCTGAGCAAGTAAGAATCCATCTCAGCAGGGCATGCTGAGGTTAGGTAAATGCGACTGACTATGTGTCCTGCTGGCACTTATCGACTGAGTAAAGAAAATTTCCTCTTACTTTGGTAAAACCATTTACTTTGGAGAAATGAAGCCATTGGTTTCAAAATAGCATTGCACACAGCAGAAATTCATGAAGAATTTAGATTCAAGATGAGAATATGGTAGAAACTCTGGTTTTCTTGCTGCGAGAGACTTGGATACTGGCCAGTGGGAAACTGCTGTGAAGTGATTTGCAGAAGAGTTTTGCTGGGAGGAACATGATATGCAGCCTGGCATGAGGAGCAGCTGTGGAAGGGGAAGTTCCAGCTAGAGTGATCACTATTAAATGATACACAGATACTTACATAAATGGCCAGAACAGTAGACTTCTCAAAGATTGGCCTTGTTTATAAAAGTGAAATGAGTTAAGTCAGAAGCATGGAGCAGACTACTTACTACCCAGGAACCTAAAAGTGATGGTAGCTTAGAATAACTAGCAAATGAGACTCTCTCACGCCTTTCAGATGAGAGCGTGTTGGAACACCCTGTCAGATATGTGTAATGTTTCTTATTACCTATTATCTCAGAATGTGTACTCAAAATGTATCTAGAATCCTGTCAAGGAAGCTGCTAATGCTCGGGAAAAACATGGTGGCCTCAGTCTCACTTGATGTGGAAAACTTTTCCTCCAGAGATCGAACCTTTGCACATTTCTGAAGGTCACCAGAATGCCAGTATGGACTGTTCCATTACATGACTCCAAGAAGCTTTAAGACTTCAACTTGCATGATGTTTTAGTTTAAGAAATCTGTTTCCTAAACAGAACACCAACAGCACAGGCTCTAAGATCAACAATAAATGGGACCTCGTGAAACTGAAAAGCTCCTGTAAAGCAAAGGACACTGTCATCAGAACAAAACTACAACCAACAGACTGGGCAGTGGTGGCACATGCCTTTAATTCCAATACTCAGAAGGCAGAGACAGGTGGACCTTTGAGTTCCAGGTCAGCTTGGTCGACAGATCAAGTTCCAGTGTGACACTGAGAAACCCTGTCTCAATAAAAAAAAAATGAAAAAAAAAGGTTTACATCACAGAAATGCTCTTTGGTTATTTCATCAGTAATGGCAACGGAAAATAAAAGGACTGCCACCCGAAACCAGCCTCTATTTCTTGCTCAAAATTTTAAAAATAATCCCCAAGCTAGTGAGAAAGTCCCATTGGTAAATTTGTTGCCTAGAGTGCAAACATGAGACCTGAGATCCTGAACACTGAGCACATGTTCTTTATCTCCTTTCTGGGGAGGTAGAGAGAGGATTCCCGAGGCTTGGCAACCTGAAATTCAAGCCAACTGAGAGCTCCGGAAGAGACTCTGTCTCAAAACTTCAGGTGCAGGAACAATTTACTGGTGACCCTCTGGCATCTGTGTGCCACAAATGTGCACCCACAAACACATAGACATGAACACACATGCATTGTCTCTCTTGGCTTAAATCATTGCTATGCATCAATTCTTAATGGTAGAAACAGAGAAGTTAATAAATTAATGTTTCATGGAAGGAAGCACATGAACAATGAGGAAGACAAGAAACGGACAGCATCAGACCAGCTGTGTGTGAAATATGTCCCCAGTATGCTTTGCTCTTCCTCCTATGAATGAGCTTGTCAACAGACCATGTGTCTCTACCAGTCTTCTCTGCTTCTGCTTCATCTAAAATCACACCCACTGCTTTATTTTCTGCCCTCTTAAAAATGTATTACAAGGATTCTTGAGAAGGTTATAGAAAAAAAAAAAAAACAGAGAGCAGGATAATTAAGCTTTAAGAAGGGACTGAAACAGAAATGACAGAGTCTCTGGACACAAGGACTAGAGATATGCTTTCTAGAGCATCACCTTCATGAGACTTGAACAATCTGTGTCTGGGTGTCCCACTCAAGCTTTCAGATTATTAGAAGAGCAAATGTAACCAATCCAAGTAGGGTCAGACACACCAAGCTTTAGAATAAATTGTCATGTGCAGGGCTCAGAGGAGTTTGTGCAGATGTGGGAATTTGGGAAATCGTGAAATTGGACACACATCCAATGTCCATTTTCCAAATTCTAACCTTGCCTAGAATATGTATACAAACACTCGTATGCATACCAAGAACAGAGAAGTTCATGAATGGCTTCTTCTAACTACAAGAACTACAAGCAATTATCACCTAGAGAATCACTAAAACTTCACCTCTTCTACGTGAGAAAAAGCTCAAGTATACACGCATTTCTGGAACCAGGTTCTCCAGGTACTACCCACAGCCAGTTAAAAAGAAAAACATAATAGAAATACACACACACACACACACACACACACATACATATAAATATATAATACATTATTTAGACTGAGCAGAGAAATGCAAGTACAGAGCTTGTGTTTGCTTCTGAAACATGGGGTTTCTGTTAGATCATTTGGACTGCTATAACGAACTTTCATAAATCAAGTAGTTCATACACAGCACAGATTTCTTTTCCATTGTAATTAATGCAGGTGTGCGAAGGATTGAGTGCCATCAATTTGGCAAGGACATTCTTGTGGCTTGAAGGTGGGCCTTTTCACTGTATCCTCACAAGGTAGGAAAGCACAGCTAGTTGTCTTGAGTTTCTTTTATTGGAGTACTTCATTCCATCTGCAAAGTCTCCACTCTGTGACTGAATCACACCCTAAGGCCCCACCCCCTAATACCACCGTATTGGTGCTCAAGTAACAGCATGGGAATTTGGGAGGTACACAGACATTCAGACCACAGTGAAGTACTCTTCAGTATTTCCAGTCTCAATGTTTTCACCTTTAGCTAGTAACCCAGCTCTCCAAGTGCCTGTGTGAGGTTCCTCAGTATTTTATTCTTGAACCACCTCAGGGTGTCCAACCCATTGCATGTGACCTAGGAGAGCTGTGAATGCAACTCAACACATATTCATAAACTTTCTTAAAACCTTATGAGTTTCCATAAATGTTTTGGTAACACAACTGTGTCGTTCTCGAGCATGAAATTCATAGATGACCATGCCAGGTCACAGCATCAAAAGTCTGGACACCCCTGCGGGTAACCTAGAGATCCAACTTGTCCTGTGTTAGTAGTTGTCCCTTTGTCCGTTGTCCTTAAGTAAAGGCAGTAATTTTTTTTTCCTTCTGGAAAAGTAGCTCTCAACCACTGGGTCATGATTCCCATATGGTTGCATAGCAAATATTTACATTATGGGTCATAACAGCAGCAAAATTACAATCATAATTTTATGGTTGGGGGGGTCACTACAACATGAGGAACTATATTAAAAGGCTGCGACATTAGGAAGGTTGAGAACCACAGCTCTAGAGGTGTAGCATCATTTTTACTAGCTTAGGATCTTTGCATATTCCCCTATGAATTTTGAGTGCCTATAAGACTTCTGTTGTTGTTTGGACTCAAATCCAGGGCCTTTGAGTGACTGGCAAGTACTCGACCACCATAAATGCTTAAAAATAACTACATAATAATGTCAGGTAGCTCTGATTGTTGGAAAAATCTACTAAGCCTCAGACAAAAATAAATTAATATTAGGCGTAAATGTACACAGAAAACCACCCTAAGTTTCAACACAAATGTATACTTTCTTTATTAGTGGCTATATCTAAACCATATAAGAATGATGATTTTATATGATGAAAATTTTATTGTATACATTCATTTTATTCTCACTCATATATTTAAAACACTGACAGAATGTTCTGATTGCTATTTTAATTTAAATATTTTTTTCTTCCAAGTCTCCTTAACACCATTTTTAGAATGATTCATAGATAAATATAATAATTCAGCCCAAGCAAGTGAAGTAACTCTTGTTGGGATCAATTTTAAAACATGACAGGGAAAACAAGGACTTGGGAAGTAGTTGATTCTCTGGTAATTATTTGCTGTCTAACCTAAATTGTCTAAAAGCAATTTCTTGCTTTTCCTCACTCTCCTTTTGTCCATTTATAAAATGATTATCATAATACATAATTATGTGCCGTTTGAAAATATGTAATTTAAGATGTATATAAACTTACTAGATAATATGGGTGTATACACACACATATTACACAAACACACAGAAAGCAACACACCTATACTCCCGTACACACACACACATACACACACCCTACCCAGCAAGAGGTAGTAACAGGAAGCAGAGTGATATAATAGTTAATCAATCTTCAGCACAGGGTCTAGAAATGTTCAATAATTAAAGAACACTCCCATCAACATATTATGTAAGGAAAATTGCACAGACACATACAGAAAAATAGAAACAGACATTTCTCTCACAAAAACATAAAAGTTAAATCAGAATGGACTTAAGATTTAAAGGTATGACATGAAATTGTAAGGTTATTAGAAGAAAACACAAAGTAAAAGTTCATTTATACATTTTAAAGTGTTTTTTTAAAAATGCGTATATCTATTTTATGTGTATGTGTCTCTGAGCTTAATTGTGTGAATGTGTAGCGTATGCATGCAGGAGCCAGCAGAGGTCAGAAGAGAACATGGATATCCCAGCTCTGGAGTCTCAGATGTTTGTGAGCGGCTATGTGGATGCTGGGAACCAAACCTGGGTCCTCTGCCAGAGCAGTAATAGCTCTTAACCTCTGATCTATCTCACTCACTCCATGCTTCTCTATATTGATCTTGACAAAATTTTTGGATATGGCTCCCAAAGACAAAGCTTTTAAAAAGCAAAATTAAGCATTGGATTGTAGCAAACAAATATTTTGATACAGCAAAGCAAACAGTTAGAAAAGTGAGAGGGCAGCCTTTAATGGAAAAGATTTGTTCATTCGATTGATAAGCATTTGATGACCAAAACATGTGAGGAATTAAAATAACCCAACAGCAGGAAAGCAACCAAATTCAAAAATGAGAGAAAGCAATAAATAGACCTTTAGCAGAAGGAAACATACACATAGCCAGTGGGTGTGTGAGAAAACCCCAAACATTGTGCATCATCATGAAAATGCCCATTGTACAGTAATGAGATCCACTTCCCTCCCATGAGAGTGGCTAGCATCAAAAGACAAGACATGATAAATGTGAACAGAACTGGTGGGGGAAGGTAACTTACACACTGTTGGATGTAAATTACCACCACAATTGTGGAAACAGTACAGACGTTCCTCAAAAAGTGAAAACTAGAACTGTCGTATGATCCAGCTATCCTGCTCTGGGAGCTTATCCAAAGAAAGAAAGCCAGTGTTCCTAAGACATCTCTGCACTCCCATGTTCACTACAGCACTCGTTGCATGCCCAAAATATACAAGTGAGCTGTGTCCTTGGACAGATGAATGGATAAGACAGTATGAACTATACCCAATGTTCTGCCTTTAAAAAGAAAGAATTCTTCTGTGCTGACTAGTTTCATGTCTATTTGACAAGAGCTAGAGTCATCAGAGATGAGGGAGACTCAACTGAGATAATGTCTCCATAAGAACAGGCTGTAGGCACGCCTGTAGCATTTTCTTAATTAGTGACTCACGGCACTGTGGGCAGTGCCATCCCTGGGCTAGTGGTCCTGGCTCTATAGGAGAACAAGATGAGCAAGCCAAGGAGAGCAAGCCAGTATGGAGCATCCCTCCATGGCCTCTGCATCAGCTCCTGCCTCCAAGTTCCTGCCTTCTTTGGGTTCCTGCCCTTGTTGCTTTTGATTTGGAATTGTGAGCGAAATAAATCCTCTTCCCACCCAAGTTGCTTTCAGTCATGGTGTTTCATCGCAGCGATGATAACCCTAACTAAACCCTACCTTGTTATCTGCGGTAGCATGAACGTGGCTGATAAGAAAAAGACCCAGTCTTTCACAGGACAAAGTTCACAGTCTGATGTGTGGAATCCACATTAAAGTCAACCATAGAAGATACAGGGAAGGGGAGATGTGGAGATCTGAGTGAAAGGGAACAAGTCTACAGCAACCTGATACAGTGGAGGCCTCTAAGAACCCCAGTCTATTGGGAATGAAGCTTCAGGTTGTCCCATCAGAAGGGACTTAATGTTGTGTCCCGTATACACTGCAAACAGCAGCACCACATTTTGGGATATGCTACCGACCCAGTTACGTGAACTGTGAATAAATTCTGGAGAGCAGATGCCTATCATGATGACAACATGTAATAAAATATATCATATGCTTCAGAAATTTCAGAAATTTGCTGAATTGTTGGCATTCCCACTCCATTCTCCTGTCTCATTCCCTTTGTCAGGGAAAACAACAGATCCGCTCTCTCGTACTTGATGAAGCGGTACCTGGGCCAATTTTCTGCAGATAATCACAGCTGCAATCGTGAGTGTAACAGGAGGGAATGGTTCTTAATGTTAACACCACACACGGAGAGGTAGTAATGGTTGGTGGTGTGGACCCGGAAGAGTGAGTGGGACCTGAAAATATGGCAGACTGAAGTCTCATGCAAGAGCCAACTTTGTCCAGAGCATCAGACAATTTATATTCTGAGGGTTACGAAGAACCACGTGAGTAAGGTGTTTAATCACAAGGACAAGCTACACATGGCAAAAAATGTTTTCCATCACGAAATATGAATAACAACAGCTGAAGTAAATGCACTCCTACCTGCCACACCTGGGAGAGACACAAAAACACATTCTGAGAACAATTCCGTGCTTTGACAAAACTGAGATCACAAGACACTGGTCTTGTGTTTTTGGCACTCAGAAATGTCCTCACAAGCTCCATTCTTGGACTGTGTTCTGAAAGTAATTATTTGAGATAATGAATATCTTAATTAGTATAATAGTGGTAACTCTCTCCCAATCTATACCCATATTAAAACATAATTTACACCTTAAAATAGGCAATTTTTGTTAATTACACCTCAAGAACTTAGAAGGTGAAAATTAATAAGAATAAAAGTACTTGCTGGCATGCAGGGTTGGGGGGTGGAAATGGGGTGGGGGGTGAGGGGGTGGTCCATGGCATGGTCTGGAGAAATGGCTCAGCAGTTAAGAGCTCTTGCAGAAGACACAAATTTGTTTCCTAGCTGATACAACCTTCTGCAACTGTAGTTCTAGGGTATAAAATTTCTGCTTCTGGCCTCCTTGGGCATCAAGCACCCATGTGGCACATGAACATATATGCAGGCACGTACGTGCTGAATCTGATCAATGTACTTCTACTGACCAATAAAACACATGCATCCTTAAGCTGGGTATGTTATTTCTACACTTTATGTAAAGTAGAGCAGAATCTTAGGTGATTTTCCTGGTGGGCAGAAGACAGTCTCTAGGCTTTAGGCATATGCCTGAATCACAACCATTCCATTCTCTGAGCCCCGCACAAATGCCCCTTTCTCTTAAGTGATGTTCTTATCATTTAGAGATTAGCTTAGACACTACCACTTGTAGGAGGCCTCACTTCCTGGAATAGTTATTCCTCCATTGTGCCTCCATGAGGACAGGTATCACTCTGCTGTGTCATTGTCTTCTTACCTTTACCTAACACACTAAACTATGAAACACTTAAGGACAGCCCATTTCAATGTTGTTATAAGAGCTGAATACATTCATAGAGAGAGATGAGGCAAGCTAGATGTTAGCACCTGTGAAAAACCATACCTATCCCAGGGCTAGGAACAGAAAGGAGGAGGTTGTACTGCCAAAACACAGGATCCACATACAGCAGGATTCTCCACTCAAAATATGAAAGGTGGAGAAATACCCTGGTTTCTTCCTTTCTAGCACCCTCAGCTTTCTGTCATGGGTTCCTTTAGCCAAACCAAGAAGATGACTGACAAACTCATTTCATGCATCATTCCTAACAATACTGAACGGAGGCTGGGGAAGAGCAGCAATTTCATCTGAAAGCAAATGGGGAAATGGCTGTTGTAGTCACTGCTGCCGCTTTTAGTGTCCACTGCCTCACAGAGCAGCAGCAATATAGCTTTATGTAGACTGGGCCTCCTTCTGCAAAGAGGAACTACATGTCTCCATCTTTGGACAGAGTTACTTTCTTCTCCACTTAAATTGTCTGTCATTCTGTAACTTAAACACCAATCTGTAGCACACAACACTTCTTCTTACACAAAAGTAGTAAAGAAAAGAGGGGATAATTCCCATGCCCCCCTCTCTGTCTCTCTGTCTCTGGTGTGTGTGTGTGTGTGTGTGTGTGTGTGTAGTTAGGAATCTCTTTCTTCCATGGTAATCAAAAACTCCAATTCTGAAAGGCCAGAGTGTTTGGTAGGTTTGCCTGTATAAGGTTTCTCTAGTGTCCAGAGTTGAGACTTCTGAACCTGGTGCTACTAAGAAAATGTAGCAGGGACTGTCTCCTGTTAGAAGCACTCTTCCTTTGGGAATTAAGATCTCTAACTACAATTGCTGACATAGGATTGAAACCAATGACTTCTACTTCTAATTTGTTCCTCTCAAACTATGAACTCTACTGGCAGATACGGGTGGAGGCTTCTAAGGATGAAAGATCACCATCTCTTTGTAGCTATTGCAAGTAAATTCTTTATTGGCAGTACAGATTTTCATGTCATAAGACACTGAATTCTGTGCTGAGTCTTGAATCAGTTGTCCCCACCATAAAGCCTGTGGTCAGGAGCTGAATAATAACGATGACTTTTGCAGAAACTAAGAGGCAGGAAAAAAAGGGAAAGACTTTCCAGAATAGCTCTCTTCTATCTTGGAGAAAATACATCCTGCCTAAAGAATTCGATTCAATGTGACCAACCTGATATCAAAGTGCTTTGCACTGATCCTGAAGAGTGTGCATTGGCACTCGGGAGAGGTAAGTAGCCAGACTAGCTTTGTTTGGTTGAGAGTCATGCAATGCACGCTATAAATGGCTTTTTTTTTTACTACTATTATGAATACCTTTTCATAAGACTCTGTGTATGTTTTGAGGAAGTTCAGAAGAGACTGTCTTGTATTCCTAGAAGAGGATTTCCTCTTCTTTCCCTGATAACTGAGAATGTCCCGGCCACCTGGAGAGCTTTGTTGACTGTATCATGTGGTGACTATATTCGTATTTTGCCCTTTGCATGGATTATACCCACATTTCTTTTATCTACACCTTCTCCTGCCATTCTTGCTGTTGGGTCCATCCCCAGCCATACATTAAGCCATGACCACACATTGGTGTAGACACACACTTATGCCGAAATTTCCTTTCAGATGAAGTAGGTAGCCAGAAATATTGCCAGAAGATCACTTGAAGGATTCCCTTCATCACTCTTGAGCAGCACCGCACAGCCCGAGGCCAACATTTCATCAAACCCATTGATTCACTCCCTCTAAGTTTCGTCTTCCTCTATCCCGTAGTCGCAGGATGCTGTCCATTAGGCACAAAAGCAGTGCAGTGGGAAAGGGGGAAAGGTAAAGCAGCAGGCACCCTGTGAACCTAAGACACTTTTCTTTATTCCTAACATGTATCTTTTCAAATTTCTAGAATTTGTTCTTCTGTTTACCCTTCCCACTTGACGACATAGGGTTGATGATAGAGACAAGTTTATGACTTGATCGATAGCTCAAGCCACAATTTACTTAGAGTCAAATCTTAGAGTCATTTGATTTTCAAAATCAAACAACTCATGCCTACCTTAGACTCACTTTCAGAATAAGGATAGTCACTACCAGGAGAAAGGTCAAGGTACCTAAAGATCTGCTTGAGACTCGTCTGTGGCAGCCTGCCAGGAGCTCTGTGCAACACTTAATCATGACAACCATTAACCATCATATTAAAAGGTAATTCTGAAATAGTAAGCAGGTACTATGGTGAGCAAAGTCTGTCACCATAGATGGAGAGTATGAGTCTGGGATTACCTGCAGGGAATTAAAGTCACGGTAAGGCTATCCAGGAACAGAGATTGATGGCTTCTAGTTTATCTGAAACCACTGAGCAGATACAGCCACTGACAAACCACCTACAGCCCAGGTGTGGATAAGAAATACTAAAGCTTGTTCCATGATTGATTTCCTTTCATTAGTTTAACATAACCACTTGGCAAGGCAGCCTGACATGTAGTTCGTAGCAGAGTAAAAGAACATCAAAGAACGGGCCAGCAATTAAAATGAAGAAGGACTGGCTGCTTCGTAGAATCATCTTCCAAATTTTAGGATTCATCTAGCACGTGAACTCCCTCAGGATCTTACTGAGTGGATGAGAATCCTTTTATACTGGTCAAATTCTAGTATGGACCCAACGGAAAGCAGCAGATAATGGAGTTTTGCTTTGGGCAAATGTCCTACTGTTAGTGGGTTAGAGGCACTAAAGTAGTTTAGGGATGAGTCTCATCTTATGTTGTTCAACTCCATTGCCTGCTCATGGTGGGGTTCCATTTTATAAGAGAATGTCTTAGGAGAACTATGGAAGAAAGGCACCAAACCAAACACCTGTGACCTGAATCCCTCTGGGTCAATCATCTCCTGCTCTGAGCTCCGCCACACTCCAGCAGTAGCCTCACAGACCTAAATATTCCGGGAGTCCATTGTTCACTGGAGAGCCATTGCTGTTGCTGTGTGAAAGGCTTGCAAGATTTATTTTAGTACTTGCCTTTCTTCAAACCAGAGTACGTTGCACTGGCATCTCAAATGAGAGCCAGGCAGTTCAGAGGAGAATATAACTTAAAAGAGTAATGTTACTATAACTTTAGTAATACTCATATACATAAAAATATGTATATTATCATACCAAATAGGTAATTCATTTTTAAACCAAGTAGGTCAGAAACCTCACTCCGGGATTATGCCTTATAAAAACACTTTATGAAAAAACAAAAAATATATTTGCCTTTATACAAACGTTGATGGCCAAGCAAACTTGATGGTGCAAACACATAATTCTGGCACTTGAGTGGCTGAGGCAGAATCACAAACACAAAACAACTTTGGGCTATACACAGAAGCCCTGTCTCAAAACAAACATGCAAACAAAAATGTACTTCTAGATGTTGGATCGTTCCTAAGTGTTCTTATTACCTTTGTTACTTGTGATAAAACATTGACCCAAAGCAACTTGGGGAAAGAAGGGGTTTATTTCAGCTCCTTCAGGTAACAGCTCATCACTTGAAGAAAGCCAGGCAGGGCCCTGGAGCACAAACTAAAGATGAAACCTGCAAGAACCCTGCTCACTGGCTCACTGGCTCACTGGCTTTGACTTGTGCACAGCCAGATTTCTTCTATAACCCAAACTACCTTCCCATGAGTAGTACCACCCACAGTGGGCCGAGCCCTCCCAAATCAATCATCAATCAAGAGAATTCCCCAACAGAGACTCTCTCTTACCAGTGACTCTTAGTTGTGTCGAGTTGATAATAAATAAATAAATAAAAAATAAATAAATAAATAAACTAGAACAAGGATCTGGAAACATGGCTTGGTTGTTAAAAACATTTATTGCTCTTGTAAAGAACTGGCTTCAGCTCCTATCACCCATGCAATGGCCCACAGCCATCCATAATTCTACTTTCAGGGTACCTGATGCCCTCTTCTGAACTCCATGGGTGCAAAGCATGCATATGGTACACAAACATATGGATAAGAAAAACAAGCATACACATAAAATAACAATAAATATGAAAAGTTAACTAGGATGATAAGGAATACAGAAAAAAATAAATTTCTGTCTGTAGCAGAGTTTGTTGAATGTTTGCTCCCACTCTCAGTCTGTCCTCCACCTTTCATAAAAACAGGGAGGAATTTTCACATGAACATATGGTTTCCTTGATGCAAGGAGTGGTCAAATGTCTGCAACCTATCCAATGTGATTTCAGAAAAAGATTCTAGGAGGAGACATCTGGTACATGACAAGCCTGGGGGGGGGCACTTCATTACTGGCCCTTTCCTCTTCATGAAACATGTGAAAAAAAAAAAAAGAAACTGATAAGGACTTTTGAAAATGAACATCGCCTTTAGGAAGGACAGATCGGTAAATACTGTGCTAATTGAGTTCAGGTCTTCAAGGAGGACTCAGAGACAAAGCTGCCACTCAACTCAACGACCTAATGCCAAACTTAGGTGTACTTAAAAACGGAAAACATTTTTATGAAGTGCTAATCATTATCAGGGACTTCTCAAATAAAACAGAAACTTCCAATAAATACATGAAAATGCCCAATATTATTCATAATTATGCAAATCAGAATTATCTTCTCATGCCAGGTGGAGTGACTATTGTAAAAATTACAAAAGCTGGTATGAAGGAGGGAAAAATTTGCATACACTCTTAGTGGGACTATTAATTAGAACCACCTCTATAGTGAACAGAAAACTAAAAAAAAGATTTACGATATAATCTTGTTCTTCTTACATCCTGATCTATCTAACCAAAGGAAATGCAGCTAGCAAACCAGAGACACCTTAATGTACTCAACGTGAAACAGCAAAAATATAGAATCAGTCTAGGTGCCCATGAGTCAATGAGTGAATAGAGAAAATGTGGTAGACTTCCACAGTGGAGTGTCAGCCCATAACATATAATGAAATCCTGTAACTTACAGGAACATGGAACTGAAGACTATCATGTTAAGTGAAATAAGCCAGACATAAGAGACAACTATGAGTTCTTTCTGTTGTGTGGAAGCCAAAAAGAAAAGGTCAAGATGGAAGCAGAATAGTGGTTACGACAGAATAGAAATGGTGGGATATGGGGGGAAAGTAAGATTAAATATGATCAGTGTTTACTGTACACATACGTAGGAATGCCACACTGAACCCACTAACACTTAAGTTAATAACCACTAATCCATTTTTTTAGCATTGCCACGCCACATTTTCTGTTACCCTCAACTGGTTTATGTTTCCTTCCCCAGAGCTCAGGCAGAGACAGTCATTTGAGAAGCAGTAGTCCTTCTGAAGTAGACTAGAGAATTTAAGCATGGGCCTTGAGAGCACAGATTTAAGTTGAACAGATGTCTATTCAACCAATCATCACTACTGTCATTAGCTGAGACTGTGTGGTCACAAGATGAAAGAGGCTAGGAGACAGATAGAAACAAATTTTTCCATTAAGAAAAGAAACACCAACTAGGTAAGGGTCCATAAATTAGGTGTGTGGCTTAAGTGAAGCCTGGGTCTTTTTTCAAAAAGAAATTGCATGTAATCTCTTAAATAGCCAAGCAAGCAACCGCTTTTAGCATTGCCAGTCGAGATGAAGCAAATGAGCTGTGAAAATCGTTACTCAGCTTATGGTTGTTCATTCTGGGAAATCAAGCCAAAGTCTTTCTAATCACTGGCAGTTTCTGAGGAAGTCGGGACCTTGTGGGAGCTGGTGCTCCCTGCTCCTACAGGTCTTTCTGTGTGCTGGTTGCTGCTCCCAAGACACTTGAGTCACTGCCATCCAGGTCCTCTGTTTTTGTATTGAGGAACAGAAAAGAGCCTGTGAATGCTATCTTGCAATTACTTTAAATTACTTGGTAATTTTACAACGTGTGAGTCACTCCAGCCCTGAGGAACCACCTCTTTCTCCTCTCTGAGCTATTAAGCCTTCTCTGCTAGTTTCACAGCCAAAGCTCCTAACCTTTGGGGAAGTCAAAATTTTCTTACTGTTTCCCACAGAACAGTGACATCTCAGAGGATTCCAAATGGCCAGTGACCAGATATACTTGGAAGTAGCAGATGTACTTTTAAATGCCACGCAGCTCCGTGCCGCATGGGTCATCAACCATAGCGATGATTCTCTTGAGAGTGAGAGCCAGAAAGTTAATTAGCAAAAACTCTACTCTGGTTGAAAATCAACCTCTGTCAAGAACGAAAGAAATTTTGAAATTCGAAAAGAAGAAGAAAATTATTCTTACTAGTCCAATCAAATGCAGGGTATGAATGAGATCTGAATTCATACAAGGGTTGAGGTCAAATTCATAGCTTTTTATAGTAAGAAAAGACCAGGAAACTGTGCATGTATAAAGAGAAGTCTGAGTTCCACACAGAAAGTTGGGAAGTACTAAGGTTTTAAAAGATGGCTCATGTGTGCAGAGAGGAGCAAATCCATGACATGGCGACCTGGTTCCTGGGCCAAGACAAAACAGCAGAGGAGACTGTGCCAACAAAACCACCACTGTTGGGGAATTCTAGTGCAGTGTGACTTTCTGCTCACTCTTTTAGACAGATTGGAAGACATTATATCTGTTGTCTTCTGTTATTGACACATATGCATAGTACACAGTGGTGGTTTTAATAGACATTTTTATATGAGTATATTACATCCTTTGAGCTTATTCCTTCCCATATCTACTGACTCCTGACCTTTTCACTCCATCCTTCTCCCATTAATCCCCTTCATTCCCCTAGATAATTGCTTCTACTTTCATGTCATATATACATATGTAATTTTATATAATGATATAAAATCTAGGATCCATACATGAAACATGGTATTCTGTCCTAGGCTGACTTAATTCAATTTATGTCATAATCTCCATTTGGGCCCAGTTTCCTGCAAAGGACATAGTTGTGTTCTTCTTTATGTTCTTTATGCTCTTCTTTATGAATTCCATTTTTTCTGTCCATCTGTCTTTAACATATAGCTAGCTTGGTTCTATAACTTAGGTAATATAAATATTATTGCAGTTAACACTGAAGTACATATATATATATATATATATATATATATATATATATATATATATATATGGTTGTAAAAGTATTCCTACTGTATCATACATTGTACGAAATCAGGGGGTTCTTTGGCATTTTCATATGTGTGTATAATGTGTTATGATCACATTCAAAACTTCTATTCTCTTTCTTGTCCCACCTTCCACACTCACACTGGTTCTCTTCCTCTTCTCAAAGATGCTCCTTTCTGTTCCCATGTTTCATGTTTTCTCAAAAATATGGACTTTTTCTATCAACTTGACTCCACACATGATAGGAAATATGACGTCTGTCCAAGTTTAGTTTATTTCACTTACTAGTCCCATTTCCAGTTCTGCCTTCCTGAAAATAGCACAATTTCTTTTTCTTCATGCTGCAGTAAGACTCATCTGTGTATATACATATCTTCTGTGTGGATTTATCTGTTGGTGGATGCCTAAGCTGGTTCTACAGTTTGGTGTTGTGACTAAAGGCAGAGGTATATATCTATCTCTGTTGTCTGCTAATTCATCTTGCTTTAAACTCCAATATTCAGCTTGTCATCAGAGCAACGTCTCGTGTAAAAAGTGGATTTGATATATCAAGAGATACGACCAGAGACATGAGCCATGTATCCCAAAAATAGCTCAAGAGAAATGAATGCCTCTGCACGACCTTGAGAGGCAAAGTGGACTTCCAACCACAACAATGTGTCAGCAGAACCTTTAGTGACGACAAAGTGGTATCTGTGTAAGGACCTTCAAATCTGAGACAAATGATGAGAACTTCACTAGCAGATACCAGGACCTGATGATACAAGCCTCAGACAAGGGCTGTTGTTTCTCCATGGACCTCGATCCATGGAAGCAGACCTTATTCATCCAACTTTCTACAGAAGATACCAGGACTCCTCCAGAGCACAGCTTAAAAATCCAAATTTCTTGTTCCCTAAGGCTTTAAAGACTTGCAAGACAGAGCTGGAGTGGGGGCCTAACAGCATTTTTGCAAAAGGTGGCATGTCTCTCGAAATACCATCTCCAAGCTGGATGAAGTAGAGGTGTCATTAACTAACAGCATCTGTATGCGCTTTAGCCCTTTCACCACATATCTTGCCTAATTATCTGTGGAGGTCATGGTCCATAAAGAGTAAAGTTGCCGAAGAAAATAAAAAAGCAATAGGTTTTGTTGTACTCTAATCATAACTAGAAATTTAATTTTCTATCCTATTATGTTAGTGGTTCTACTATAGTAGAGGAGGGAATAAAGGTAGAAAATAAGCTTTAGAAAATGATTGTAATGCAAAAGGAGAATTTCCATGAAATAGAAACAGAGGGCCATGAGGGAAAAAAGTAATAAATGACCAAACAATGCTGAAAAATAACCCACTACAATAAGAGAATTCCAAAGTGTTGTAGTAAAGAAAGTAGTTATGTGCTATGAAAGTTGAATTTCTTTGGGACTAACTTGAGATTATAAAATAAAAGTTGCAGAACTTGATCAATTGGTGTAAAGGAAGGACAAATGCCTGAAAATTAGGAAAAACACAAGCCATAGTCAAAATGAGAATAGAGACAAAGGAGGGTTGGCATTAACAGGATTTCCTCCTGACTTATTATTATGAAGCTAATAACCTTCCATGAGATTAGGAGACTAGGCAAAAAAAAAAAAAAAAAAAAAAAAAGTATGGTTTCAAAATTTAGCTTTTGCAAAATGGGCTACTGGTGAACTTTATCAAACACTCAAGGAATAAATTCCAACAATGTTTTACAATCTCTCCTAGAAGAGAAAAGCAGAAGACATATTTTCTCCCTCATCCTAATAGATCAGTTTTCCCCTAATAAGAAAACAAACCAGAGCCTAATTTAGTGGCATATGCCTGTAATCCCAGCACTCTGGGAGGCAGAGGCAGCTGGATCTCTGTGAGTTCAAGGCCAGCCTGGTTTACAAAGTGAGTCCCGGACAGCCAAGGCTACAAAGAGAAACCCTATCTCAAAAAGAAAGAAAGAAAGAAAGAAAGAAAGAAAGAAAGAAAGAAAGAAA
>NW_026596046.1:13407152-13438047 GCF_907164565.1 Psammomys obesus
AAAGAAAGAAAGAAAGAAAGAAAGAAAGAAAGAAAGAAAGAAAGAAAGAAAGAAAGAAAGAAAGAAAACAACAACAACAAAAAAAACACACTTCCCCCTGAGGGGGGTGCAGCCTTACCAGGCCACAGAAGAAGACAATGCAGCCAGTCCTGATGAGATCTGATAGACTAGGATCAGATGGAAGGGGAGAAGGACCTCCTCTATCAGTGGACTGGAGAGAGGCATGGGGGGAGAAGAAGGAGGGAGGGTGGAATTGGGAGGGGATAAGAAATAAGGCTACAGTTGGGATACAAAGTGAATAAACTGTAATTGATTAAAAAATAAATTAATTAAAAAAAAACCAAACAGACCAAAATCTCATGAACATAGACACTTGCAACAAAATATTATTGAATCAATCACAAGTCATAAAAGACACTGATAAAACAACCAAGAGGGATTTAAATTATTTGAGATATGTAAGAAATAAGGCCCATTGACTGTGGTATGAAACTTTTAATATAGTAAAATTAATAAATAAAATATCTATCAATTAATGACCTCTGTCATACAACCTTAACAAGTTAAAGAAGAAATAGTTTATCATTACATGTTTTGTCATATAATTTATCATTACATGCATATATTAGTCTGTGTTCCATTGCTACAACAAAATACTCAAAGCTAGGTAGTTATGAAGAGGTTTGTTGAGCCCACAGTTTTGGAGGCTACAATTCAAAGGCTGGAATGAATGGGTCCAGTTGGTTTGGCCTATTTTGAGAGTCTCATGGAAGAGACATATGGCAAGATGTATCCAAGAAGAGACAATAGCCCTCTTGTAAAACGTAACAGAGAGCCAGGAGAACTATCTTAACCTCTTAAAAAATAAAAATAAAAAAATAAAAAAGCAAAAGATAAAGGATGCTTAGAGCAGCAAGCCTACCCTTTGTAAACACCTTTCAGTATACTTACCAAAATCAGTACATTATGCAACACACACACACACACACACACACACACACACACACGACTCTAATGTAAACCAGAGATGTGGATAGCATGATGCACTATCCAGTGGCTCATCCACTGGAACGAATGTACTAGCCGGGTTGTTGCTAATAGAGAAGCGATGTTCAGTTGAGTGGGTTGGGCGTATTCTATTTTGTTTGACTACATTCTATTCTAATTTACTGTTCACCTAAAACTATGCATGTATAATGGTAATGGTCTTTTCTCGGGAAAAAAAAGTGAATATACTTGCACACACACATGAGGAGGATAATTATCACATATACATATGATATCTATTCTCAAAAATGAAAAAAAGTATAGTAGTCTCAGCACTCCAAAAACCCAATAGGAAAGATATTTAAAGAATTTATCTCTGTGGGATGAGATAATAGGGTATTTTGCCTAATTCTTGTATAGTCTTTAGTACTTTGCAACTTCTCCGTGATAATACATATTTGTTATTGTTAATGATAAGCAGGCACCATTTAAGATATATGTATGTGTTGCACATGTGAGTATTTAGACAAACACACATCACCTCCTTCTAACATGGGTGCAGAGAAGATGAGTCAAAATAGCAAAATAGAGAGAATGATACACATCAAAACAGGAGCAGGGATTTAACTGAAGTTACCCTGGGAAGTGTCCAGATTTTTTTTTAAATATATGTTAGATCTTTTTCTGTGTTTTCCAGATGTTATAGAATGAATTTACATTTCATGTGGGAAAACATTTCTTAAATAAAACCCAATACGTTGTTCATAACATAATACTCCGTACATAGCTTCACTTGTGCTATGTTTGAAGGATCCTGGCAGAAGCTGGGATAATGTGGCACTTAGGTGTTTATTCGAGAGGAGGTGGACAAGTAACAGGCATTTAAGTGATAATAATTAGCGTGGAAACATGGTGTTTCTAGTATGATCAGAAATGAACTGTTACATTTTTCTGTGGAAAAGCTTAACAGTCTCCAAATCAGAGAACGCCCATGCTTCAAAAATGGCAATGGGAGATATTATGATTTATTTATTTTACTGCTTTGGAGTTCATTTCAAAACTATATTCTGGCACAGGTAAAGGCTTCCTTTGCCCGATGAGGGAGTGTAATGACTGTCAAATACCTTGGGGTGCATTATGTGAAGCATCCCTGATCCTCACAACCTTGATGTAAGAGAAGTACCCACAGCCCCATTTTCCACAGAGAAACAGACAAAGCATCATATCTATAACAAGACACATCTAACACACATTGAAAGCATGATCTAAACATGTATATGACTGGCTATAAAATCTGTGTCTTTCCTATTTCTGCCTCAACACATCAGCTAATGTCTCTACTATTGTAACTCACCTGCTCACATTTTATTTTTCCAGAAGTTTTTGACTCAAACATCATTACTGGACAAGATGTCTCAGCTAACTTTTAAATGAGACTTTATAGTTTAAATCACCATTTCCAAGATCAAAACTCCAATCACAAAGTGCTTCCAAAAATGTGGTTGTTTCATTTCCACTGAAACCCCTGGGACTCTCAAAGTATGCCTGTACTTGGTCTGGCCTAAAAAAGCTCTTTGTTCGGGGCTGGGTTCATATCTTGAAACTGACACTGACAGGCTCAATAAGAAACAGCTCACTTCTTTCAAAAGATTCCTTGCAATCTCCTCAAAGGTTGGTCACAAGTCTTAGCATCTGACCTGGAAGGGACAGGAGCTCCACAAGGAGAAAAACAGATCCAAAAAAATCTGGGCAGATGGGTCTTCCCTGAAACTGATAGTCCAACCAAGTAGCATGCATGGAGATAACCCAGAACTCCAGCACAGATGTAGCCCATGACAGTTCAGGCTCCTAGTGGGTTCCATAGTAATGGGAACAGGGACTGTCTCTGACATGAACTGATTGGCCTGCTCTCTAATCACCTGCCCCTGAGGCGGGAGCAGCCTTACCAGGCCACAGAGGAAGATAATGCAGCCACTCCTGATGAGAACTAATAGACTAAGATCAGAAGGAAGGAAAAGAAGACCTCCCCTACCAATGGACTTGGGAAGGGGCATGCATGGAAAAGGAAGAGGAAGGGAGGGATTGGGAAGGGAGGAGGGAGGAAACTACAGGGGGGATACAAAGTAAATAAAGTGCAATTAATAAAAAAAATTTTAAAAAGAAACAGCTCACTTTCTTGGTGTAAGATTTTTGATTTCTAAATCAACACAGTGAAAGATGAAGAGAGAATAAAATAGGGACGAAAGGAGGCCCAGACATCTGTTTTTCCTCTGCCATGCCAGTTTGGATACAGACTAGAGTCTGACCAAACATGGCCTGGGGCCAAACCCAACCTGTGTTCTTCTTTTGTTCAGACCATGAGTAAAGAATGGTTTTTTACATTTCAAAATGGTGGGGAGCATTCAAATTATTAAGAATATTTCACAGTGTATAAAGCTATGTATAAGTTAAGTTTTAGTTTCCATAAATAAAATTACATTGGAACGCAGCCACACTCACTTATGAATTGCCACGGATGTTTTTTCACCACAATGGCAACATGGAATACTTGCAACAGAGCCCATATGGGCCACCAAGCTGAAAACATTTACTACCTATGTCGTCACTGATGTTTGCTGACCCCTAAGACCCGCAGTCAAGCGAGAGGTCTCTTGAGAAAAGAGAACTACAATGCAGGTGAAGCATAGCTTGTGTAAACAAGTGTATAGCCTCCTGATCTACTTAAGCTGAGGAAATACACCCTCCCAAGACCAGCTCCCAGGCTCCCAGCCCTGCGGCTTCCACCTGCCTAAAGCCTGTGCCTTCCACGTGGCTGGCATTCACTAGGCATCCACGGAGAAGCACAAAGCCTTCTGATAGCTTGACCCACATCTTCCTTCCCTCCTCCTTCCTCACATTCTATTTTCTGAGTGATTGTCAGAGGAACGCAGAATCTTACAGTCTCCTTTCAGACCCCAGAAGCAGTTTCTGACAGTTTTGGCTCCATGAAGCATTTCAAGCTCCTATCGCAAAGCTGCAGCTGCCTGCTCTCAGATCAGTCAGGATGAGCTTCCCACAATGCACCTGTCCTTTAATCCCACAATATGTGCACACAGACTCACACAGACTCAGACATAGACACACATACAGAAACACAGGCAGGCACACACACACACACACACACACACACACACAAACCATACATATCCGATTGGATAAAGGAAAATAAGAAACCTGTCAAGCCTTAAAGAAAATCCCTTTCCTAAATAAGTAGACCTTTGCTTTTCAGTCGTAAAAGTGTGGTTGTGTCTTGCTCGGGAGAGGGATAGTGCACATTTTCAACCTGTCCTGTCCTGACCTATTGAACGTGGTGTAGGTATGAGCTGGGAGGCAGGAAATAAAGAAGAGGATGAGAGGGAGAAAGCGCACTGCAGAGTGAGCAGCCAGACATAAGGTGTGCTCTCAAAGCGCGCATTCAGGACTCTGAAGTCAATCACCTTCAAGGTAGAGAGACTGGGTGTGAAGAGAAGGGAGTGGGCGGTCCTCTCTGACAACTTACTCATTGTCTAAGACAATTTCATGAGCAAAAATATCTTCAGGGGAAAGAGGCTTCTAAAGTACAGGAAGAGAATATAGAAGTTTTTAACAATGCTCTTGTTTGGGTGGGAGGAGGCGGTGATCTGTTCCTTTCCTTTAAACTATTCCCACACCCTCGTTTGTCATTAAGATGAAGAGAAAGAATGTAAATGCTGAACCCGAAGGCAGAAAGAGCCTCAAAGACCTGGGCACCTTTTGAACCTAGCTGCTTCAAGGCTACTCCAAAATCTCTCTGGAAACGTTTAAAAAATTACGTTTGTTCAGGCTTCTTCCTTTTGCTCTGAAGACTGAAAGTTGGGCACAAATGCATCTGTACCTCACCCCCATCCCCCATCATATGGGAAAGGCAGTAACATTTTCTGAACAGTTTCTTCTCAGATGTGGTTCATGAATTTAGTCGTCCTGTTGGAGCCAGAAGACACTGCTTTCCCCCTGTTCTCCCTTGCCTCTGACTCCTACAGTCTTTCCACTTCCTCTTCCAGGAGGGTCTCTGAGCCTTAGGGAGGTTGTATGATGGTGATGTGCCATTTGTAGCTGAGCACTCCTCAGTCATATATTCTCTGCATTTGGGATTATTAAATACAATTTTAAAAGGACACAAAGTTGGGAGTGGGATGGGTCTAGGAGAAATGAAGGGAGGAGTTGGAGTGGATATGATCAAAATACATTGTGTGAAATTTCAAAAAAAAAACAAAACAAAACAATGAAACAGTCTTTGAGAGAGAAACTAAAAGATTTACCTTATTTTTTTATTCTTGAGATTGTAAGTACATTCATCTTTTCCCTTCCCTCACTCCAAACATTTCCATATTCTTCTCCTTGCTCTCTTTAAAATTCATTGCCTATTTTTCTTATAATATTCTTAAAGAAAAAAGAAAGAATTAATAAACTATATTAAAATCGCACAAAAGTATTTTTTAAAACAAGGAGGAAAAATGTAGCATCTCTAACATCTAGGGGGTATAATGCAGAACGGAAAAGTGGGGCCTGATACAGTAGGTCTGAGTGTGTACCCTTGTATGCTGGCAACAAGAGAGCAGCCAGGATCCCCAAAACTAAACTTCACAGTATAATTTACTTCTATCAGCAAAGACAAAGGAAAGAATGAAAAAGGTTAAGTTAAGTTGAATTCTGTGAAAGTTGCAAATAAGTCCCATGCCTTCTTCTTGGACTGGGTGACTACTGCTTCCATGGGGGCAGCAGCCTGAAGGCTTCTTCTCTGCAGCATAAGGGGAGGGAGAATTAGGGTGAGGGACGGAGAGAGTGAGGGGGAATGGAAGCTCTGGGGCTGGAGAGCTCCACACACAGAGTGCTGAAAGAGAACACACAAGGGGTCATTTCAACACTGACTCCTGAGGTACTCTGCTTTTCCTCCCACATAGTTCTAAGTAGGACAGTAAATACACAGGCAGAAGGTAAGATGGTTCTTCTCTAGAGAGAGCTTCACTGTGCCAAGTAAAAGGCTTTCTAAAGATGATGGTGAGAGCATGGGAAACAAATTCCTAGCAGCTGAACCAGCCAGCTCACTGTACAAGATAAGAAACCCAGAACTTCTATCAGCATTTTTTTTCTCAGTGCTCTACCTTTCAGAAGAAATTGGCAGCTTAGAGTCATCAGACATCTGAACAAAGCTTCTAGCTTACATGCACAGATCAGAGCCAACAGACAAAGAAACCTAAGTGGGAGAGGACCGGCATAGGAGAAAAACATCAAAATACAATGTGTGTCCTTGAAAAGATAAACACAGGCATTATGTTCATGAGACAAGAAACCAACTCAGAAATGAGAAAGCTCCTAGAAATTGAAAATGCTACAGGGTGCCTTTTAAAAAATATCTTCATTAGAAAGAGTAGAAGACAAAGTTGGTGAGAACTACTTATTCCCTACAGATATAAAGCTAAAAGAAAAAGCTGAAACCCTGAGGCAAAAACATAAGAAAACTAGAAGATATCTAACTTTTCAGTAACTAAAATCTCAAAATGATGAGGACAGACAGGCAGAAGTCTGATGCATCCATACACTTGAAAAAAAAAAATCTAACAGTTTAAAGACACTTCCTATGTTGGAACAAATGAAATTCACACCACACAGTTCACAACATTCTAATTTTTTTTAATTATCAATAAATAAATAACCATTGAAATGGCTTGAAGTGTCTTAAATGCATCAACAGAACACAGAAAATAGTTTCAAAATCTGAAATAATTTTCAACCTACATACCTATATCCCCCAATAATAAAATAGTAATAAAGAATATGAGAATCTTTCAGCAATGTTTTGACATATCTGATTTTTAAAAAATACTTCACTTTTAAACAGACCTAAGAAATAAAGGCCTGACAGACACAGAGCTGAGTGGAGGTGAGCTGGGCACGGTATTCAAGTACCATTGTCTCCCATCCTGAGGAGGCCTGTGTGGTGCTAGACCAGCTTTCAGCTCAGAGATCTTTCTGCCTGCTCCCCATCTGCCTAGCCCAATTGGGACACAGATACAGAACCCAGCAGAGGCAGTGAACTCAATGGAAACACTGAACCTAGCTGAGGGACCACCAGGCCTGCAAATACCAAAGTTAACCAGATGGCTAGAGGCCAGTGAAAAACACAGGCAACAAACTTCAGGGCCATATAACACAACCAGAAACCAACAGTCTTAGCACAGCAAGCCCTGGAGATACTATCGTACCAGAAGTGCAAGAAAAAGATTTTAAAGCTGAGGTTATAAAAATTATAAAGGTTTTGAAGAAAGAAAATAAAGCTCTCAAAGTAGCACAGTAAAATACAATCAAAGAGGTGAAAGATTGAACAAATCCCTTAAAGAAAGTAAAGAAATACAGGAAACTATAACCAAACAAGAGAAAAAAAAATGAATGAAACAGTTCAAGGCCTAAAAATGGAACTAGAAGCAATAAAGAAAATATAATCTAAGGCAATACTGGAGGTGGAAAACTTAGCAAAGAGGACAAGAACTACAGACACAAGAATCAACAACAGAATACAAGAGGTAGAAGAGAGAGTCTCAGGGGTAGAAGATGTGCCTAAAGAAATTGATACATCAGTCAAAGAAAATATTAAAACTAAAAAGCTTCTGACACAGAACATCCAAAAAATCTGGGACACTATGAAAAGAAAAAAAAAAAAAACCTAAGAATATAGATATAGAAGAAGACTCCCAGCTCTCAGGCTCAGAAAATATTTTCAACAAAATCATAGAAGAAAACTTCCCAAACCTAAAGAGAGTCCTATAAACATACAAGAAGTTTATAGAACAACAAATAGATTGGACTAGAAAAGAAAATCACCCCACCACATAATCAAAACACTAAATGTACAGAACAAAGAGAATACTAAAAGCTGTAAGGGGAAAAAAGGCCAACTTCAGACCTATCTCTTTTATGAACATTGAAGCAAAAATACTCAATAAAATACTTGCAAACTGAATCCAAGAACATGTAAAAGATACCATCTACCATGACCAAGTAGGCTTCATCCCAGGCTTGCAGAGGTAGTTCAATAAATGGAAATCCATCAATGTAATCCACCATATAAACAAACTGAAGGAGAAAAGCCAAGTCACATATAAAGGCAAACCTATCAGAATTACACCTGTCTTCTCATCAGAAACTCTAAAAGCTAGAAGAGCCTAGACAAACAACTTACAAAAACAAAGAGACCACAGATGTCAGCTCCAGCTACTAAATCCAGCAAAATCTTTAATCACCACAGAAGGAGAAAACAAGATATTTCATGAAAAAAAAAATTGAACAGTACCTATCCACATATTCATCCCTACAAAAGATTCTAAAATGAAAATTCCAACCCAAGGAGGCCAACTACACCCAGGAAAATAATAAATAACACCACATCAGCAGACCCAAAAGAAGTGAATCACACACACACACACTACCACCACTGCCATCAAAATAATAGGAATAACAACAACTGGTCATGAATATCTCTCAGCATCAATGGTGTCAACTCTGCAATAAAAAGACAAAGGTTAACATAATGGATATGAAAACCTGACCCATCTTTCTGCTGCATACAAGAAACCCACCTCAGCAATAAAGATAGACAATACCTCAGAGGAAAGGACTGGAGAAAGGTTTTCCAAGCCAACAAACCCAAGAAGCAAACTGGAGTAGCCATTCCAGTATCTAATAAAATAGACTTTCTACCAAAATTAATCAAAAGAGATGGAGAAGGACACTTCATACACATCAAGGAAAAATCCACCAAGATGACTTCTCAGTTTTGAACATTTATGCCCCAAATGCAAGAATACACTCATTCGTAAAAGAAACATTACTAAAGCTTAAACCATACATCGAACCCCACACATTAACTGTGGGAAACTTCAACACCCCATTCTCTCCAATGGACAGATCATCAAGATAGAAAATAAATGAGGAAATAAAGAAACTAATAGACATCTGGAATCAAATGGTCTTAACAGATATCTACAGAACATTTCACCCAAAGACAAGAGAATATACCTTCTTCTCAGCACCTCACGGAACCTTTTCCAAAACTGACTATATGCTCAGTCACACATCAAGCTTCGACAGATATAAGAATACTGAAATAATGCCCTGCATCTTAACAGATCACCATGAATTAAACCTGGAACTCAACAACAACAGAAACAATAGAAAGCCTACAAACTCATGGAAACTAAACAACTCCCTACTCAACGTCCACTGTGGAAGGGAAAAAATAAAGAAATTAAAGACTTTCCTGTACTTAGTGAAAATGAAGGCATAACATGCCTAAACTTATAGGACACAAAGAAAGCAGTGCTAACAAGAAAAATCATAGCGCTAAGCACTTTCATAAATAAATTGGACAGATCCCATGCTAGCAATGTAGCAGCACATCTGAACAGAACAGGTTCTAGAACAGAAGGAAGCAAACACACAAAAGAGGAGTAGATGAAAAGAAATAATCAAACTCAGGGCTGAAGTCAATAAATTAGAAACAAAGAGAACAATACAAAGAATGAGAAAACCAACAAGACAGACAAACCCTTAGCCAAACTGACTAAAAAGCAAAGGAAGAGTATCCAAATCAACAAAATCACAAACAAAAAGGGGACATAATAGTAAACACTGAGGAAATAAAAAAAAAATCATTAGGTCTTATTTCAAAAGACTGTATGCAACAAAATTGGAAAACCTAAAGGAAATAGACTATTTTATTCATAAATTTCACTTACCAAAGTTAAATCAAGATCACATAAACAGTTTAAACAGTCCTAGAACTCCTAAGTAAATAAAAGCAGTCATTGAAAGTCTCCCAACCCAAAAGTGCAGGCCCAGATGGTTTTAGCACAGAATTCTACTACACATTCAAAGAAGAGCTAATACCAATACTCCTCAAACTATTCCACAAAATAGGAACTGAAGGAACATTGTCAAACTCATTCTGCAAAGCCATAGCTACCCTGATAGCTAAACCACACTAAGACTCAACAGAGAAAATTTCAGACCAATTTCACTCATGAACATCGATGCAAAAATAATCAATAAGATGTTTGCAAACCGAATCCAAGAACACATCAAATACATCATCCACCACGATCAAGTAAGCTTTATCCCAGGGATGCAGGGATGGTTCAACATATGAAAATCCATCAATGTAAGCACCATATAAACAAACTCAAAGTAAATAATCACATGATCATCTCATAAGATGCAGAAGAAGCCTTTAACGAAATCCAATAGCAGACTTTTAAAAGGAAAGCTACAGATTCAATGCAATCCCAATCAAAATACCAACACAGTTGGTTTTTTCTCATTTATTTATTTAATGCATTTTACATCCTTGTAGCCCCTTCCCTCCTCCCTTCCCAGTCTTACCCTCTCTCCCTCCACCCTCCACCTTCCCCTTTTCCTTAATAAAGGGGAGCTCCCTTTCTCATCCACCCCAGCTCATCAAGTTGCATCAGGACTGAATATGTCCTCTTACCCTGTGGCCAGTCAAGGCACTCACCAGGGAAAAGTGATCTAAAAGCGAGCAAGTGAGTCTGTGTCTGATGCAGTTCTTACTTCCTTTACTAGAGTACCCACTTGAAGCCTAAGCTGCCCATTTGCTACATTTTCATAGGGGACCTAGGTCCAGTTCAAGCATGGTCCTTGACTAACACTTCAGTCTCACAATAGACAGAGGTAATGGCTGAAGAAAGGGAACAAGGCAGGTGGGGAGGCACCAACACAGTCCTTATATAACTTGCAAGAACAATTCTAAACTTTATATGGAAAAACAAAAACCTAGAATAGCTAAAACAATCCTATACAATAAAAGAACTTCTGGAGGTATCTTCATCCCTGCCTCCAAGCTATACTAAAATAGTAATAAATAAAATAGTAATAAAAACTGTATAATACTAGAATAGAAATAGGCTGGTTGATCAATGGAATTGAATCAAAGACCCAGAAATAAACACATATACTTGATTTTTTACAAAGGAGCCAAAACCATGAAATAGAAAAAAGAGAGCATCTTCAACAAATGGTATTGGTCTAACTGGATGCCTACATGTAGAAAAATGCAAATATATCAATATTTATCTCCCTGCACAAAACTCAAATCCAAGTGGATCATAGACCTCAATATTATACCAGATACACTAAACCTATTAGAAGAGAAAGTGGGAACATGCCTTGAATTCATTGGCACAGGAGACAACTTACTGAGCAGAATACCAACAGCTCAAGCTCTAAGATCAACAATTAATAAATGAGACCTCATGAACCCGAATAGCAAAAGATACTGTCAATAGAATGAAATGACAGTCTATAGATTCAGAAATTATCCTCAACAATCCTACATCTGACAAAGAGCTAATTTCCAAAATATATAATGAGCTCAAGAAATCAAACACCAATAAGCCAAATAACCTCATTTTAAAATGAGGCGTAGAACTAAACAGGGAATTCTCAACAGAGGAATCTCAAATAGCAGAGAAACACTTATGAAAATGCTCAACTTTCTTATTCAAGGCAAATAAAAATGATTCTGAGATTCCATCTTACAACTGTCAGAATGGCTAAAACCAAAATCTCAAGTGACAGCACGTGCTTTGTGGCGAGGATGTAAAGAAAGGGGAACACTCCTCCATTGCTGGTGGGAATATAAACTTGGACAACCACTTTGGAAATCAATCTGACGCTTTTTCAGAAAAATAGGAATAGCTTTACTTCAAGACCCAGCTATACTTCTCTTGGGTATATACCTAAAAGATGCTCCGCCATATAACAAGGGCACTTGCTCACCTATGTTCATAGCAGCTTTAAACATAATATCCAGAATCTGGAAACAACCTAGATGTCCCTCAAAAGAACCATAGATAAAGAAACTGTGGCACATTTACACAATGAAATTCTACTCCGCTTTTAAAAACAAGGAAATCATGAAATTTGAGGGTAAATGGATGGAACTAGAAAAGATCATCTTGAGTGAGATAACCCAGACCCAAAAAGAAATACATGGTATGTACTCACTAAGAAGTGGGTTTTAGCCATAGACTACAGGAAAAGCATAGTATGAGGCACAGACCCAAAGAAGATAAGTAACATAGAGGATCCAAGGGATGATGCATAAATCTTACTCAGAAGGAAAGACAGAATAGACAGAGGTAGTGGCTGAAGAGAGGGGAGAAAAGTAGGAGAGGGGCTGCAGAGAGTTAAAGGGTGGAGAACAGACCTGGGGAGAGCAAGGGCAAGAGGACAGGGGACTATAGAGAAAGGAGTCACTGAGGGAGGGAGCATCTCTGTGACAAGCTGGAGACTTAAGTCCTTGTAGGCTCCTGGGAGGACATGAGGGAGTCTCAAGCAGAGACTCGTAGTAGCAGAGGCCATAAAGACTGAAGAGGACACCCACTAACTAGACTAGTCTCCTAGCAGAGGGAGGGAAATATCAACCCACCCACAAAAACTTTGACCCAAAAATGTACTCTGCATACAAGAAATGCAGGGATAGAGATAGAGCACGTAGAGCAGAGATTGAGGAAATGCCCAAAGACCCATCTTTTCAGAGAGTGCCAACCCCTGACACTATGAAAGATGTTCTGCTAAACCTGATGTGCATTGAGTTTTGTAGAAAAGTGGGAAGAAAGAAAAAGATCTGGAAGTGACAGGAGCTCCATAAGAAGACCAACAGAACCAACTAACTAGGGCCCAGAGGAGCTTGCTGAGACTGAAGCATCAATCAAGGACCTTGCAGAAACTGGACCTAGGCCCCTACAGAGATGTAGCAGATGGGCAGCTTAGGCCTCATGTGAGTCTTCTAGTAAAGGAAGTGGGGACTTCATCAGACATGGACTCACTTGCCAGCTTTTTGATTACTTTCTCCTGGAGGGACTGCCTTGCCAGGCCACAGGAGAAGAGGACATGCTCAGTCCTGATAAAACTTGATGAGCTAGGCTGGATGGGAAAGGGAGCTCCTCTTTTTTGAGGAAAAGAGGAGGAGGTGGGGGAGAAGGGAAAGGAGATAGGGTGAGTCTGGGAGGGGAGGAGGGATGAGGCCACAACAAGGATATAAAGTGAATAAAAAATGAAAACAAATTTAAAATTTTTAAAAAGACATAGAGGTCCAATCCATTTAAAAGGTAAAATAATTCACAAGTTAATAGTGAAAGAAGACTTCAAGTTACCAATACCATATGAAAGGAGACTGGCCAGTGAATGTGAAACTGAGAAATACCTCTACATGGGCAGAGTTCACAGCGTCCTTGGTGCTGAAGGCAAATTAAGCAAAAGAGAGACACATAGGTGAGTTGATAATAACTGCAGAAGAAATAAAAGCAACTCAAACAACAGTTACTAGGTCCACAAAGAGCAAACAGTGTGCCAAAGAGGAAAAATTTCAATAGTACTCATTATGGTTCTGCTCTGAGTATTTATGCATAATCATAAAAACACAAATGCCAAATGCTAATCAAACAGAATGACCCAGCTTTACAGAGAGGGTGGGCTAGAGGACAGGAAAAGTGGTGGGGAGGGGAATTGGAAAAATGCTTATGTACCTTCCAATGGAGAAGAAGCATGGTAAGCATGGTATTTAGAGACATGGAGACAATCAATAGAAACAACTACAGTGGGAAATAATTCCCCATGAATGGCAAAAAAAGTAAACAAATTCTTTTCTATCAAGGGACAAGGGAGTACTAGGCTCCAAAATAATTCTCTGAGAATATCTTCACTCTTTAAACACACTCTTTAAAAAAAGACAATCTTTGGTCAGAGAGTTGGTTCCATGATTAAGATTCCTCTTGCAGGGGATACAAATTCAATTCCTAGTACCCACGTGTGTTAGATTTACAATCATCTATAACTCCAGCTTCAGGGGACCTGATGATAACATCTTAAGGTCTCCCCGGGTTCCTGCATGCCCAATCACACAGTATCAGGCAGACACAGAAATTCACAGAAACACACAAACACAAACACACACACACACACACACACACACACACAAAGAAATCTAAGAACACATGCACACACATACACACTCACTTACTGAGATTAGAAAGATGAAAAGGCATCAAGGAACCATAAGGAATAAGAAAGCATCAAGGAAAGGTTAGAGACTGGCCTCAACATTGAGAAGGAAGTGTTAAGGACCCAGTTTTATCCTTTTTGCTTTCCCTAGGACACCTGACTTTACAATATATGTAGTTTCTCTGCTGAATGTCCTATCCTTCTCAACCCCTGTCATTATAACAGTGCATCCCAACATTTTTCATTACTAATATCATTTAAATAGCTGTTAACACACAGTTAATTAAGGATATGTAAAGGAAGACAGGAAAGGAAAATATGTATATATTGTACTTTGTACTATGAAGGCCACCTGATTGTCAGGTAGACTGAATGATTGATAGGTACAGGTCTATTAGCTAGCCCTGAGAATGACTGACTACTGTAGATAATGGAGTTGTCCTCAGCCTTCTCTTATCCTTGTCGCTCATATCTGGTGAAGGATAGATCTGGAAGGATAAAATTCTCTTCTCGGGACTTTGCCTGTGAGGAGGTGCAGCCAGCAATAAGAGGTTGGCTTGGGTCCATCTCAGCCACACCCCCAACAACCCAATACTCCTCCCCCTGCCAAAAGAAAAATCTTTTTCTCACCCAGACTCCATAAATTCTTTCCACACCTCAATATAACTTGGGAAAAGATATTACTTCAGCCCCATCCACCTGAGTCAGAGGCTATGTCACTGACAGAGACATTGAAACTATCTGAAAGCCCAGATGAGGTATCCTTCCTGTGGCAGAACTATGGGAACCATAAGCAAGCTGAGGGAGTCTGTGTTTAAGGAGGATTAGGTATACTAGGACAAGTCTTCATCAATATTCCGGAGCCTTCTTTTCTTCATGCCAACTCCCAGCACATGCGACTTGGACAAGCATTTCAACCACTGAATAGAAGTAGCCATGTGGCTCTTCCTGGAACTGCAGGAGATAAATTAGCTCATTTCATTCGATGCTGATTTGATTTGATCCGTGGAGAGACTGTCACTGTCACCTCGAGCTGCAGCTTTGCAGGAAGAAGACTCAAGGGTAGCTTTAAAAATGCTCCTACTCTGCCTGGTGTGATTCTGGGCAAGTTTTCTACCCTCCTATTTGCCAAAGGTAAGTACGGTATCAGAAGGCAGTAAAACAATGAAATCAATGAAGTCCCTAGCCTGGGTGCTATGCCCACAGAGTGCTGAAGAAACTAACAGTTTCTTCTCCTCTGAGGACACACTGCGTAGAAGACCTTAAGGCAAACACAGCCCTGGAACCAGGACAAACAAGGTGGTAAGGCCTTTGCACAGTGGCTGGTCTGTCACTGGCCATTGCCACCTGACTTTACCAACATCCCTGGGATTCTCTGCATGCTGTTTCTGCCTTGCCTTTCAGTGGAAGGAACACCCAAGGAGCTCCCATTGAAACATACAAAACCAAAGCCAAAGGAGCTTTCCCTGAAATACACAAAACGAAAGCAAGCAAGTATTAAATGAAGGCAGGGACTATGAGTTATGCCACTCCTAGCAAGTGAAATCCCATGGCCCTGCTCCTTCGGGCTGTCAGACAAATGATCTCTTTCTCTGCACCATTGCTTCCTCATTGCCCACCTTCAGCTGACTCATGGAGTGGATGGGGCTCTGCCAGGCAGCTCCTCTCATGCAGAGGCAGCAGATTTGAGGAAGATAGGCAGTCAGCTTCAGGTGGCCAGCAGGACCCAGCAGGGCTGTTCAGGAAGGCACTCCTCTCTGTCATTCACAGCTCAAAGGTTCAGCGTGAGCCCCTGTGGAGCAAGGGGCTTTAATTCTTATATCCCTGGCAAAGAGAGGTTATTTAAAAAAAAAAAAAAACTAATTTCTGATCGGTGAACTAGAAATTAGTTCATCTCTTCTGCTACTCGTATTTCCCTGATGTCTCCTCTGCAAAGGGGAAGGATTAGATTAGTGGGTCTCCAAAGCCCCTTTCTGTGTTAGGGTTCTGACTTCTACTTCCAAAACAGTCCTCTGCAAACATCTGCACCTCATAAACGTCCTGCTATATGAAAGACAGTGAAGCAAAATAGATTAGCTACTATTATAGAGAATAGATACTTGCCTTTTCCAGGTTGCCACTGAAGAGGAAAAGTAATGCTAAACATTAGTTGTTAAGATTATTTCCATAGAAAAGTCAGATTATAGAGCCACTTACCAAGATGTGCAAAGAGTCTGCTCAAAGAGGAGTTTTCCTAGGTAGATTTAACCAACCTCAGTGTCTTAAAGAACTGGGCTAATACTGCAGAGGATATTCAGAGTGAGGACTTTAAAGGGCTCTGGGTCTGTACATGGCCCCTTCTGGTATTTTTCTGATAAAGAAATGCCTTTCCCTCATCTTAAGAGGCATGAGGAATGTCTTCAAATCAAAATGCATCGAGAATAACAGAATCAACTAACCTAGGCCCACGGGGTCTTACAGAGACTGAAGCACCAGCCAAAGAGCAGGCATGGCTTGGACCAAGGCCCCCAACACATACGTAACTGATGGGCAGCTTGGTCTTCATGTGGGTTCCCTAGCAAGTGAAGCAGGAGTGGTCTCTGACATGGACTTGCTTGCCTGCTTTTGGATCACTTGCTCATAGCTGAGCTGCCTTGTCTGGCCTCAGTGGAAGAGGATGGGCTTAGGCCTGCTGCAATTGGATGTGCTGGGGTGGATTGGTAAAGGGGAGCTCCTTTTTTCAGAGGAGAAGGAGAAGGGGGAAGAGGGAAGGAAGTGGGACTGATAGGACAGGAGAAAGGGGTACACGCATAAATATTTTGTTTAAATAAAAGAGAGTAGCAGGTGTTTCAGAAGAATCCCAGAAGCTACTATTTGCATTTGAATAGAGCCAGAAGTCAAGAGGCACAGACTGGACCAGATGAAACTAGGGAGCAAAGAAAAGGAAAAAGATTTAAATCGCGAGTGCCCGTATTTCAGCCTAAGTTGGGCAAAGGTGTATGTATGTCTGTATTCCGTGGACAGACTATGGCATCCACAATAGCCAACGAGGTGTGGATCTTGGAAGAGATTCTGCTCTCAAAGTTTTCCTGTCTGGGGTGAGCCAACTTCTACCATAATAGACTGCACTAGGCCACAGAGACAAGTGGTAGGAAATTATTATAAGTGTCCATTCAGAAAATACGTTGCCTGTGTTATAGAGCTGTGGGGAAACAGCCCTAGCCACAAAGAACCACATAAGAAATGCACACACACACCTAGTCTGTGAGGCTATATTCAAGAATGCTGTGTATCCTTAGCTTTGCTCACTTACTCCCCAGACAGTCCCACGTAGGCCAGAGACCACTACTGTGAAGGGGCAAAGCCCAAAGCTGCCCTCTTCTCTCCTGTCCACTGCAGGTTCTCAGGCCAAGGCTGCCAAAAAAGTGAGAAGGATGAAGAAGGCTTGGACTGGCTGCCAGGGCATTACATCCTGATAAATTCATCATAATTTGAAACTACTGGTATTAGTTGGGGTTCTCTAGAGGAACAGAACCAATAGAATTAATATACATTTAAAACAGCTAGAGTCCCTTATACAGTTCAGTCTGCGTATTTCAACAACAGCTGTCTTCCCACTGGAGAGAGGCTGAGAACCTCATGACTGCTCATTCTGGAAGACTGGATGCCTTAGCAATCCCAGACTGGCACTGAAGACCTGGAGTGTTCCCAGAGAGCTGCTGGTCTTCAGTCTACATTGGATTTTTTTTTCACTTTTAACTTTATTTATTTAGTTGTTCACTTTACATCCCAATCTTAGTCCTCATCCTCCTCTCCTCCTGGTCTCACCCTCTCTCCCTCTGTCCATCCCCCTCCATTACCCCTCAGAAAAGCCCCTCCCCCACACTAATCCACTCCAGAACTCCAAGTCACATCAGGACTGAGGATATCCTCTTCCATAATGGCTTGGCAAGGCAGCTGCACCAGGGAGAAGTGATCGAAAAACCATACAACAGAGTACATGTCAGAAATAGCCCCTGCTCCCCTTACTCCTTAAGGACCCACAAGAAGACCAAGTTGCCCATCAGGTGTATATGTGTAGATCAGTCCATGCATGCTCCTTGGTTGGTGCTTCAGTCTCCACAAACCCCCATGAGCCCAGGTTAGTTGGCTCTATTGGTCTTCTTGTGAAGCTCCTGTCCCCTCTGGGTTCTACTATCCTTCCTTCAACTCTTCCACAAGGCTCCCTAAGCTCTGCCCAATCTCTGGCTGTGAGTCTCAGCATCTGTTTCAGTTCTTTGCTGGGTGGAGCTTCTCAGAAGGCAGCTAGGCTAGGCTCCCATCTGTAAGCATAGCAGAGTGTCCCTGTGTCAGGGGTTTGTTCTCTCCCATAGGAGAGGGAGTGAGGGGTGGGGAATAAGGACGGGGAAACAAGGGTGGAGAACAGATGTGGGGAGAGCTGTGGCTGGAGGAAAGAGAGTTTTCAGAGAGAAGAGAAACTGTGGGCAGGGCCATTTCTGAGACAAGCTGGAGACCTACAGCAGGATAGGCTCCAGGGAGGATAAGGGAATGATTCTAGAAGAGATCCCTAGTAGCAGGGATCATGGAGACTGAAGAGAACACCCTCTAACTAGACAGAACTCCTACTGAGGGAGATAGAACACCAACCCACCCACAAAATCTTCTACCCAAAATGTCCCCTGCCTATAAGATGTGCAGGGATAAAAATAAAGCAGAGGTGGAAGGTATGTCCAACCAATCCCTGGCCTAACCTGAGATACACTGGGATTTCAAAGAAGCTGATGTGGGCAGTGAAGGAACATGGCAGAAGTCGCAGTAGCTAAAGAGGCAACAGTTGGCAACAGTGGCAAATCCAACAGAGTAGATTAACTCACCTGTAAGATACAAGCCCATGAACACAAAAGCAGAGCTTTTCCTTAAGACCTCCTTTTACCTACCAAGGAAAGGTCCCCCACGCTTGGGATGAGTTTTCCCACTTGAAATCAGCATCAAGAAATCCCTTGCTGGTGCTCCCAGAAGTTTCTCTCTTAGGTGATTCCAGATCCAATTAGGTTGAAAGAGAAGATCAGCCATCACAGTATCTTACATTAAAAAATTAGCCTGCTGAGCTGGGATATCCATGATGGTAGAATGCCTGGATAGAATACACAAAACCCCAGTGTTGTTTCTGTACTCTTTTTTTTTTTTTTGTTATTGTTGTCTTAACAGCCCACCACCTATAATCTGGGCTGCTCACATACTCCTGGTGTGGGGCCGTTTCCTATAGTGTGGTCAACCTATCAGGAGCCAAACCCTAAAAGAAAACTGACTTTCCCTCTTCTCAGATGCCATCAACTGTCCATAACTCCTTAGTTAGGAGAAGAGAGTTCCCATTTCATGTTGAAACACTGAGTGGACTGAAATTATACAAGTCTTCTGCAGGTAACCGCTGCTGCTGTGAGTTCATGGGTGCAGCCATTTTTGCGGTGTCTAGAAGAAACTGTTTTTATTCATGGCTGCCTTGTCCTCTGCTCTTACAGTATCCCTGCACCCTCTTCTTTAATGGTACCTGAGCCTTGAAAAGACACTGTGATACCGATGTCCCATTTGTGACTGAGCACTCCCACTGACACTTAAACTTTGCACTTTGATCAGCTGTGAGTTTCTGCATTAGCCGCCATGTGCTGCACATAGAAACTTCTCTGATGTGGTCCTAGGGCTGTACTAATCTTGTGGGAAAGAGAAAAAATGAGAGGGTAGTTTGATCCTATGCCCATTTAGCAGAATAATAATAGTGGTTCACTCTTGGGGCTATGAACTTAGGATAGGGGCATGTGCTCTTGGCCAATTTTAGAGTACCCAGCATGTATTTGCTACTGTGAAGGGAGCCTAATGTTCAGTCATAAAGTAATTCGTTACCCCTGTATCATTCATGCCATTATTGCACCCACGTCTTGTTGGCAATCATTATTGCAGTTGACAGGGTTTTCAGCTGGTAAGACTATCGGTGAGCCCCTGATCAAGTAGCCTCTAGAGTACCTTCCTGTACTACAAAAGCTACCCAGAGGGAGGAAGCTTCCTGATCACTACCAACTTGCTTTCTCTGTGCCATGTGAACAATGTGTGTGGTGCCTTCAGCAGGAAGGTCTTACCATCAACTTCTAGCCGTCTGGGACAACTCTCACTGACAACTCAAGGGGAAGTACTTCACGCCTGACACTGGGATTTTTATTTGATGACCTGTTGTTCTGAGTTCTTCTAGACTTTTTTCTTTGTATCGAAAATTTAACCCAATGGGCTAGAGGGATGGAATCAGAAGGCGAAGGCATTGGTCACTCAAACTTGACAACCTGACTTACATCCTCAGATCCTACAGTGAAAGAATAAAAATAACTGCTGAAAGTTGTCCTTTGACCTCAGTACAACATTGCGGCAATACATCCCCCTTCCTGCACACACAACAATAAGTCAATAATAAACACATAGTACTATCCCTTCAATTTATCACCCATTTCCTCTCAGAAAGCAACACATCCTTATATTTCAGTACTTCCGGCTTATATCACAACAGTCTAACACTTCAGGTGTTAGTCAAGTTAAGCTAAATGTCTTAATATATCAAACTGCAAAAATAGGCCACCTTCTTGTTGATTTTTGTTTGAGATTCCCTCTCTCCCAATCATGTGATTCACTGATGAAAAACTTGTTTTAAATAACAACTAGAAGCATTTCAAAAAAAGGACATAACCCTATGTGTGATTTTGCATCACACATTCTGAAATAAAGAATCTCATCCGAATAGAGGTTCCAGGGAGAGTTACATTGCATGTGGGGTCATATTTTGAAGAACACACCGTGGATGGTCTCTGCTGATGAACCCAGTATGTCCTTCAAAGGGATGTATATTCTGCGGTTATCGGGTATATTATTGAGTATAGCCTCCTCCTGGGTCGTTCAAAATAGTTGATAGTACTACTCAGATTAGCTATATCTCTACTACTATTTTGCTTCACTCACATAATAATTCCATATCAAAATCACCAGTAACAATTATAAATCATCTGTTAGTCCCTGTATGAACACTTCTTCGTGGTGTAGATCTAAGTCCTTATGTCGTGTCCTTAACATTCTTTCCTCCATCTTCCTGAGTAGATGATGATTCTGCTGTCATGAATCTTCTCCTCTTTATCTCTGGTTCAATGGCTTGTGCATCTTATCTGGCAAGAATACAGATCCTCTGGGCTCAGACCCTGCTTTTCTCACTGTTATCTTCTTCAATGTCAAAAAAATCCCTGTGTTCTTTTTTCTTTAATTTTGTTCTATGTAAAGTGAATCTCTTAATACCACCATACACGTGGGTATCTTTGCCTTCAACACAAATCTTTGCAATCTCTGAAGTTATAACTGAAGTATGCAAGACTTGATATAAAATGCTGGGATGTTTTAATAATTGATTTATATCATTGAATTTTGGTGTGCCTGCCACCTTGTTATTTTTAATAAGAATTTTACTTGCTATATATTCTCTCTTACTTTTGTTGTCCCCTGCTCCATTTATCTTAATAATCTTTGAACTGTTTAAATATTTTAGACAATTCTATTTTAAAGCATCTGCTAAATTTTTAGTTATTCTTTTTCCCATGATTTCTCATTGATTGTTCTAAATATTAAAGTAACCAAGGAAAAAATAAAATTTTATTTTGGATGAGCATTTTAAATTAGAACTGAACAAGATTTTTAAGCTTGAAATAACCCAGAGAAAATATGGGATGGCAGAGCTATTATTTAATGAGTAGATAATGAGAAAATCACAGAGACATTTTGAAAGGGAAAAATATACCATGTCTAATTGATCCCGGCTACATTCAGCACATTCAATCAGATTTTGTACTCTGTCTGTCCTTGCTTTTTCATTACTCAATTGACATGATATTACTAAATTAAAATGGTTATTATTAGGAAGCTAATGGTAAGAAAACAAAGACTGAGATTTGCCTCTATACCCCAGTTTACCATTTGAGTTTACCGCTTGTGAAATATAAAGAGTATGCTAGATGTTCGCACAGAAAAACACTGTGAGTTTTGGATTGTAATGTGTCGCTTGCTGCACTTTGGATATGGTAACCTATTGGTTGTAGTTGGTAACGGTGTCAGTTCCTGCTCAAAGCCTGACATAAGTGGAAATGATTCATCCTTTTTACACCATTTTTTTTTAGAAGCTAAAGTAGGGAGAAAAAGAAGAATTATTAGGGTGTAACAACATGAATATTTAAAAAAAACACATTTTCTTGATGATGAGTCCTTGGGTCAAAGGGTGATTACACGATTTTATCTCTATACACAGGTTCACAGAAATCTATGCTAGAAAAATATCCAAAAGTATGGGACTAAGGACTGTGAGTTCCTAGTTCATACAGCAGTTCAAACTTCTATGCTATGAAATTTATATTATATTACATTACATTACATACATAATATACAATATATTATCTTATTAGCCCCCAAAACAACCCTATCCAATAATTATAATTAATTGTCCCATTCTCTGTGGGACATAATGCTAAGGAATCTGGACACCTATACCCGTGAATCCAAAGCCCTATGCGCATGCAGAAGTCACTGCTTCCTAGGGAGCGTTAAGCATTGTCAAAGAAGTAACGCTGTGAGGATTAACTCATCCAGCAGTTTTCACACCAATGTCCAAAGACATTTCCAAGAATGTTTTCCATAACATCATTTGATATAATAGGTAACTAAGAACATTCTAATTGCTCATAATTGGAAGAGCTAGTTACAACATGTCCATATTCTGGAATACACAGCTGATGTTGATAAGAAACAACATGTTAAAAAAAAAAAACAACATGTGACTTCTGCTCACAATCACAAGAGACAGGGAGCCATGTTTAAGGGCAGCCTATACAGGAGCATAAACAAAAATAAACAAAAAATACAAAAGCCCCTTCTTTACTGTGTGCCAAAATAAATGACTGTTTAGAACCCCTACTTTTCCCTTTGAATTTGTGCTTATCAGTCTCAAAAACATCAAGTGGACAGCCACACTGGGAAACACCACCAAGGTTAACTTATAGCTTCTACGTGTGTTTGCACACCCATGCACACACATGAACACACACGTATACACAAAAAGGCAAAACTGGCACAAAAAGTATAAATCCTAGCTTTACAACCAAAGGAACAGCCAAAGAATGTGTAGGGTTGTGGGGTGTGTGTGTGTGTGTGTGTGTGTGTGTGTGTGTGTGTGTGTGTGTTATGTGTATAGTGCACATATATGAATATGTATGCATACACACCCATGTGCACACACGAGGCCAGAAGAGGCCATCAAGTGTCTTTCTCCATTGCTTCTTATTTAATCGCCTTGACACAGTAGCTCTTGCTGAGGCCGAAGCTGCTGTGTCAGCCAGCCCAGCTGACCAGTGAACTCTCAAGAACTTCATATGTCTGCCTCCTCACGTTAGGTTACAAGCACGTACAGCCAGGCCTGGCTTCTTACATAGTTCCTGGGGATTTGAACTCAGGTCCTCAAATGTGGAATGCTCTCACCCGCTGAGTCACCTCTGAAGACCCTCAATATAAATGTGTGTGTGTGTGTGTGTGTGTGTGTGTGTGTGTGTGTGTGTGTATGTGTGTAGACATGTCAAACAAATGACATTTTAAATTTTGCTTCTAGGGATACAAATTTTGCCACTACTTTAAACAATTTGCCATTTCTTCGGAAGAGCAATGAGAGTGCTTTGTCTCAAAAAGTCTACACAGTGTCCCATTTGTCTTTGATTTCTCTTTCCATGGTTTTAATTTCCCGTGGTTTTAGGTTTGTTTTTTGTTTTTGTTTTTGTTTTGTTTTGTTTTTCAGTTACCTGTGGTCAAAAATATGAACTAGAAGATTGCAGGAAAAAAGTAATTTATAACTTTGAAATAATTCTGATTACCTTAGGTTGTCATCAGTGTAGTTTGATTATTACTTGGTACTGTTGTAAATTAAACTTTACAGGGCTGCAGAGAGAGCTCAGTGCATGCTGCTCTTCCTCAGGGGCATGGACCTGAGTTTGCTTCCTAGCACCCATGCCAGGTGGCTCGCAGCTGCCTGAAACTCCAGTTCCAGAAGACTCAAAGCCTTCTTCTGACCAGGGAGGGTACCTGCATTCATGTGCACTTAGCCACATAACACATATAAACATAATTTCTTAAATAATTAAATTTTACTAAAGATGCATATACAAAAGATTTGATACCAACCAAGATTCAGGCATCCACTGGGATCTTGGAAAATGCCCTGGGAGGATGAACAAGTCTCCTGAACAGGGACATAGACTGGACTGTTTCTTCTAATTATATTTTGGGGCCTCCCCAAATGAAACAATTTCATTCAGCAGAGGAATTACATACATCAGAGCTAGGTAGTTCAATAGGAATAAACGCTGGAAAGAAAATCCTCGACATCAGGAACTACTGTTGTGATGCTTTATTTTGCAAAGAAGAAAAAGGAGGAGATTGATGGAGAGGGAAAAAGGAGAAGAAACAAGAGGAGGGTGGGATTACACAGTGAGTAACAGAGAAAGGATAAGAATCATGTATAACAAACACACTACCATAGCCAACATCAATAACAAAGGATCTAACAGCCACTGGTCATTAATCTCCCTCAACATCAATGGACTCAATTCTCCAATAAAAAGACACAGACTAACAGAATAGATACGTAAACAAGACCCAACAATCTGTTGCATACAAGAAACACACCTAACTCACAAAAATAGACATTACCTGAGAGTAAAGAGCTGGAAGATGGTTTTCTAAGCAAATGGACCCAAGAAGCAAGCAGGAGTAGCCATTCTAATGTCTAATAAAATAGATTTTTCAACCAAAATTAATCAAAAGAGATAGAGAAAGACACTTCATACTCATCAAGGGAAAAATCCACCAGGAAGATATCACAATCCTGAACATCTATGCCCCAAATTCAAGGGCACCCACATTTGTAAAAGAAACTAATAAAACTTAAACCACACATAGACCCCCCCACATTAATAGTGGGAGACTTCAACACCCCACGCTCAACTAAGGACCAATCAACAAAACAGAAATTAAACAAAGAAACAATAACTCTGACAGAGGTCATGAATCAAATGGACCTTACAAACATCTACAGAACCTTTCACCCAAACTCAAAAAAATTTACCTTCTTCTCAGCACCTCATGGAACCTTCTCCAAAATAGACCATATAATTGGTCACAAAGCAAGACTCAACAGATACAAGAAGATTGAAATAATCCCTTGTATTCTATCTGATCACCATGGACTAAAGCTGGACCTCAATGACAAAAATAGCGAAAGGCCTACACACACATGGAAACTGAACAACTTGCTACTAAATGACAGCTGGGTCAGAGAAGAAATAAAGAAAGAAATTAAAGTCTTCCTAGAATTCAATGAAAATGAAAGCACAACATACCCAAACTTATGGAATACAATGAAAGCAGTGCTAAGAGGAAAGTTCATAGCACTAAGTGCCTTCAAGAAGAAATTCGAAACATCTCATGCAAACAACTTAAAGGCTTACTTAAAAGCCCTAGGAAAAAAAAAGAAGCAGACATACCAAAGAGGAGTAGATGGCTGGAAATAATCAAATTCAGGGCTGAAATCAATAAATTAGAAACAAATAAAACAATTCAAAGAATCAATGAAACCAAGAGCTGGTTCTTTAAGAAAATCAACAAGATAGACAAATCCTTAGCCAAACTAATTAAAAGGAAGAGAAAAACTATCCAAATCAACAAAATCAGAAAAAAAAAAGGGACATAACCACAGACACTGAACAAGAACTAGAAATGCAAGCATCACCAACAGAATACAAGAAATGGAAGAGAAAAATCTCAGGTGTAGAAGACAGGATAACAGTCACCTTGGCACCTAAACCTCACAAAGACCCAACAAAGAAAGAGAATTTCAGGCCAATCTCCCTCATGAACATCGATGCAAAAATACTCAACAGAATACTTGCAAACTGAATCTAAGGACATATCAAAGATATCATCCACTACGACCAAGTACTCTTCATCCCAGGCATGCAGGTACAGGGGTGGTTCAATATACAGAAATCCATCAATGTGATCCACCACATAAACAAACTGAAGGAGAAAAACCACATGATCATGTCCTTAGATGCTGAAAAGGCATTTGACAAAATCCAACATCCATTCATGTTTAAAGTCTTGGAGAGATCAGGGATACATGGCACATACCTGAATATAGTAAAGGCAATATACAGCAAGCCTATACCCAATATCAAACTCAATGGAGAGAAACTTAAATCATTCCCACCGAAATCAGGGACGAGGCCAGGCTGCCCACTCTCTCCATATCTCTTCAACATTGTTCTTTAAGTCCATGCTAGAGCAATTAGACAATTGAAGGAGATCAAGGGGATACAAATTGGAAAGGAAGAAGTTAAATTATCACTATTTGCAGATGATATGATAGTATACCTGAGTGACCCCCAACACTCTACCAGGGAACTCCTACAGCTGATAAACACCTTCAGCAAAGTGGCCGGATACAAAATTAACTAAAAAAAAAAAAATCAATAGCCCTCCTGTACACAAAAGACAAAAGGGCCGAGAAAGAAATTAGGGAAACAACACCCTTCACAATAGCCACAATGACATAAAGTACCTTGGTGTGAACCTAACCAAGCAAGTCAAAGACTTGTATAAAAAAAATTTCCAGTCTCTGAAGAAAGAATTAGAAGATATCAGAAAATGGAAAGATCTCCCATGCTCATGGCTTGGCAGGATTAATATAGTAAAAATGGCCATCTTGCCAAAAGCAATCTACATATTCAATGCAATTCCCATCAAATTACCAACACAATTCTTTACAGACTTTGAAAGAAAAATTCTCACCTTCATATGGAACAACAAGAAACCCAGAATTGCTAAAACAATCCTCTACAGTAAAAGATCTTCAGGAGGTATCTCCATCCCTGATCTCAAGCTGTACTATAGAGCAACAATACTAAAAACTGCATGGTACTGGCATAGAAATAGACTGGTAGATCAATGGAATCGAATAGAAGACCCTGACATAAATCCATACACTTATGGACACCTGATTTTTGACAAAGATGCCAAAACCATTCAATGGAAAAAAGACAGCATCTTCAACAAATGATGCTGGACCAACTGGTTGTCTACATGTAAAAAAATACAAATAGATCCATACTTATCACACCTGCACAAAACTAAAGTCCAAGTGGATCAAAGACCTCAACATAAAACCAGACACACTAAACCGCTTAGAAGAAAAAGTGGGGAAGAGCCTTGAACTCATTGGCACAGGAGACAACTTCCTGAACAGAACACCAACAGCACAGGCTCTAAGAGCAACAATCAATAAATGGGACCTCATGAAACTGAAAAGCTTCTGTAAAGCAAAGGACACTATCATCAGAACAAAACGACAGCCTACAGATTGGGAAAGAATCTTCACCAACCCTCTATCTGACAGAGGACTAATATCCAGTATATATAAAGAACTCAAGAAGTTAAACAGCAACAAATCAAGTAATCCAATTAAAAAAACAGAGTACAGAGCTAAACAGAGAATTCTCATTAGAGGAATATCGAATGGCAGAGAAACACTTAAAGAAATGTTCAACCTCATTAGTCATCAGGGAAATGCAAATTAAAACCACCCTATGATTTCATCCTACACCCATCTGAACAGCTAAGATCAAAAACTCAAGAGACAAGACATGCTGGAGAGGTTGTGGAGAAAGGAGAACCCTCCTCCACTGCTAGTGGGAATGTAAACTTGTACAACCACTCTGGAAAGAAATCTGGCACTCTCTGAGACAACTAGGAATAGTACTTCCTCAAGATCCAGCTATACCACTCCTAGGCATATACCCAAAAGAGGCTCAAGTACACAATGAGGACATTTGCTCAACCATGTTTGTAGCAGCCTTATTTGTAATAGCCAGAAGCTGGAAACAGCCCAGATGCCCCTCAGTGGAGGAATGGATGCACAAATTGTGGTATATCTACACAATGGAATATTACTCAGGTAAATGGTGGGATCTGGAAAAGATCATCCTGAGTGAGCTATCCCAGAAGCAGAAAGACACACATAGTATATACTCACTCATATTGACATATATTATAGGATTAACCTACTAAAATCTATACACCTAAAGAAACTAATCAAGAGGGAGGACTCTTGCTAAAATGCTAAGTTCCTATCCAGAAAAGCAAAGAGGACACCAGAAGAAGGAGAAAAGAGGAAACAAGTCAGGAGCCTGACACAGAGGACCTCTGAAAGGCTCTGCCCTGCAGACTATCAATGCAGATGCTGAAACTTCTGAGCAACCTTTGGGCAGAGTGCAGGAAATCTTATGAAAGAAGTGGGAAACAGTGAGACCTGGAGAGGACAGGAACTCCACAAGGAGAGCAACAGAACCAAAAAATCTGCACACAGGAGTCTTTCCTGAGACTGATATTCCAACCCAAGTACTATGCATGGAAATAACCTAAGACCCCTGCACAGATGTAGCTTATGGCAGTTCAGTATCCAAGTGGGTTCCATTGTAATAGGAACAGGGACTGTCTCTGACATGGACTGATTGGCCTGCTCTTTAATTACCTCCCCCTGAGGGGGAGCAGCATTACCAGGCCACAGAAGAAGACACTGCAGCCACTCCTGATGACACCTAATTGACTAGGATCAGAAGGAAGGAAAAGAAGACCTCCCCTATCAGTGGACTTGGGGAGGAGCATGCATGCAGAGGGTGAAGGAAGGGAGGGATTGAGATGGGAGGAGGGTGGGAACCACAGGGGGATACAAAGTGAATAAAGTGTAATTAATAAAGAATAAAAAAATAAAAGAAAAAAATTAAAAAGAAGAATCGTGTTTAGAAAATATCTATAATAAGTACATGGATGATTGGTATACTACTTTTTTCTACACATTTAAAGTATTTAATAATAAGGACAGAAAGAATATTCTGAAAAATATACAAATATTCAGTCTTTCTATCTGGTAAGATTATAAATTACTATAATTTCCTTTTCATATTTTCCTATATGTTATTATTGCTTTATGTTAAATATATTATATTATAAGAATAATTGTTTTAGAATTAATACATTTCTCATGGCAAATGATGAAATTATGTAAAACATAAACACAGCAAAAAAAAAAAATAGAACAGACCAAGATATTAACAGTTGTTGACATTTGGAGTTGAGCTTATGGATGACATTTTTCTTATATTTTTACTTAAATACCAATTATTCTATATTGGTGAAATGAAATATTTGTTGAAGTTGGATTAAATAAAATCTTAGAGTTTTTAATTTAAAAAATCAAATAACCTTCAACATTATAAAGTTTTCACATTCTAATAACAAATTATGTTTTTAGAATCTCTATCTTAAGGAAAAATTATCATATATTCATCAGAATATTCTGTTAAATAGCACATGCTAGTCCATAAATACTTTCTGTGGGTGAAAAGTATTAAGAAAGAAACAAAAAGACCGTAAGCAGCCTCCTGACCTGGAATGTCTCCACTGAGAGGCAAGCATCAGAGTCATTCAGTCAAGGCAGCACCTTTTATAAAATGTTCAGAAACTCTCCCAGGAAGCCTTTAAAGAGATAGATTCCACATTATTCCTGATATATGTTCCAATTAAATCTTCAGCATTGCTCCCTTGGGACCACTGGATCTAAAGGATGGATGATGTGATTTTAGATGACTGACACCCACCCATCCATGAGATTCTCATGGGGGGAAGCATGACCGACTGGCCCACTGACTGGAACCTGAAATAATAACCCTGGGCTTACAATCCTAAAGCTCTTCAAAGCTTCAACAATCCATTTTCCTGGATGGACCAGTGTCTTCACGTATAAGAGCAACATCATTTTCTGGAGAGGAAAAAATAAAGCGTCTAAGAAAATGTTAATGCTTGCCTCATTTTCACTCCAGCCTAGTTCACTACATCCAAATCCTAGCACAAAAGTGCTCTGATCGGGGGTCATCTCCTATGTGTGCTGAACAACTCTTTATAAAGCACAAATGTATATGCCTGACATCTTATGAAACATGAGTAGCAATCGCTCAAACAGAAAATGCCCTTCACTAATGACATAGTTTTTTTTTCAAGATGTTCAAATGAGAAATTCATCAGAAATTATTCACTTTCTTCTGAGTTGCAAAGGAAAATGAAAAGCAAATAAAGGCTACGTGAGCATGTGTTTGCAGAAGCCCCTTTCTCTGAATTAGTCTGTCATCTACAGAGCTACTGGTAGCCAGTCCCTTCCTCATTCCTTTTTACAGACCAGGTAAATATGATTAACCACTTAATTTCCTGGAGGGGTTATTTAGGTTGGAGATGACACCTTTGTAATATAGAATGTACAAAGCTCACAAGAAAGAATGTGAGAACATTAGCTTCTAGTGTTTCCATTGGTGGAGATGCAGAGAACGAACTGTCAGTTTTGAAGAAATTCTGGGCATCACCTGGAAGGTTTTTAGAAGGGGAAACTGAGGCCACAGAAATCAGCTTGATTCAAGTTGCTTCAAGTCAGCTTGCAGCATGGTGGACATTGGGAACTAACAGAGTGCTGCCTGGCCTTTCTTGTCATTTTTTTCTCCCTCCTTCTTCTGGTTCCAAGTTCAAGAAAATGTGGCCTTAGGGAGGTGCCTATGAAAAAGCACCAATGTACACTCAAAAAATTTTTGTGTGAATTCTTTAATTGTTCAGCCTCATTCATTCAGGTGCTACCCCATGTCTACAAACCACACACACACACACACACACACACACACACACACACACACACACACAC
>NW_026596046.1:13438057-13547372 GCF_907164565.1 Psammomys obesus
CACACACACACACACACACACACACACACACACACACACACACACACCTGGCAGAGATAACTAAGCCTTGTCTTAATACAGGAAGGGCAGCTCTGTTAGCCAGAGCTATGGTAGGAAGGGCAAGTTTGAGAGACTCCATCTCTTTCTTCAGTTTCCTCCACCACCACCTCATATCAGCCCTGATAGCTCCATGTTGCATTTCCCTCTGGTAAGATCTCTAGACATCTTAACCAGGTATTTCTGTCCACTACTCCTCTTCATAGTAATCCACTGTGTCAAACTTCATCTGATGGAAGCAAAATGCCTCACCTGTGTATAAAGTGCTCTATCAGTTCTGCTATTAAAATGGTCCTGACCCAACATGACTCATGAATGATGTCAAATGCAAAGCTGGTGAACATGGAAAAAAGAAAAGAAGTTCCAAATTCCAGGTTGGCCCTTGTTAAACTTGGTGGGCCAAGAAATAAAAAAAATAAAATAAAAAAAAAATAAAAAAAGCAGATAGTTGAAGAGACACTTGTTGGAAGGCAAGAGGAAGGAAAAATGGGGGTGAGTGCCAGAAGGTGTTATACACACATATGAAATTGTCAAAAACAATAAGTTAATTTGAAAGTGGTTACATGAAAAACTTGTTAGATCAAAGGAAATTCACAAAGAGTGAAATTCATTAATTACAATAAATAAAATCTGATGGTTTATTACAAATAAAGCTGCTACAAACATGGTTGAGATAATGTCCTTATTGTGTACTTGAGCCTCTTTTGGGTATATGCCTAGGAGTGGTATAGCTGGATCTTGAAGAAGCACCAGATTGATTTCCAAAGTGGTTGTACAAGTTTACATTCTCACCAGCAGTGGAGAAGGGTTCCCCTTTCTCTACAACCTCTCCAGCATGTGTTGTCACTTGAGTTTTTCATCTTAGTCATTCTGATGGGTGTAAGATGAAATCTTAGGGTAGTTTTGATTTACGTTTCCCATCTGAGCACAGCTGTTTTTCCTGAGACTGATACTCCAACCAAGGACCATGCATAGAGATAATCTAAGATCCCTGCACAGATGTAGCCCATGGTAGTTCAGTATCCAAGTGGGTTCCATTGTAATAGGAACAGGGACTGTCTCTGATATGAACTGATTGGCCTGCTCTTTAATTACCTCCCCCTGAGGGGGAGCAGCATTATCAGGCCACAGAAGAAGACAGTGCAGCCACTCCTGATGAGACCTAATTGACTAAGATCAGAAGGAAGGAAAAGAAGACCTCCCCTATCAGTGGACTTGAGGAGGGGCATGCATGCAGAGGGTGGAGGAAGGGAGGGATTGGACAGGAGGAGGGAGCAAACCACAGGGGGAATACAAAGTGAATAAAGTGTAATTAATAAAGAATTTTTAAAAAATCTAATGGTTTATTGTAAAGTCAAAGTACCTTGAGTCAGCTTAGGTCTAACTACAGATGAAAGAAACACCGGGTCGCTGTTGGAAGCCTGCTAAATTAGCTAATCCCACCCAAACTCTGCTAGCCTAGCTTCCCCCAGCCCTAACTAAAAGTTTAGAGTAGAAAATTACTAACATGAAACTTGCCTAGGGACCTGAGACTGAAAAGGTGGCACGCATGCTGAGTTTTAAACTAAACAGGATGAGAGACATAGAGATTTAGCCAGGTTGAGAAATGAACAAAGTAAGAGCTAGATGGTGTGTAAGACTCCATCTTACCTCCTGTTCACTCAGCCAGGAGGAATGAGGAGGAAGGGTGAGCTTGGGCATAGGCTTATAAAAGCTGTTCTCTGAGCTCAATCTGTATACCCACCATTCTGGGGTAGTCCCCTGCCTTGCAACATCTTAAAATAAAGTGCCTCATTTTTTTTTTCACTTTGAGTCGCTGGTGTTCTTATTATGAAGTGAGGGCCCACGTTTCTCACATTAATAAATCATCGAACTGTTTTGAAGAAAAGGGGGGAATCGGCTTAAATGCAAAGTCCATCCCTTTCGAGTCAGGATGCATTGCCCAGCTGAGTCGTGCATTAAAAGGCAGTTCACCACAGACTAAGTCAGTTTTCCCCACTTCTGAGGGAAAGTGCTCTGAGGAGCCTAATTCCAACATATCTCTTACCTCAATTAGTATAAATGGTTTGCTGTTACTGGTGCTGGGAAGGAAGGTCCCTGAGACTATGGGTACATTCAGGAGCATTTACCCTAGGGTAAATAGGTCAGAGGTCGTAAGTCAGATTCTGCTTCCCAAAGGAAGGGCAGCTAGAGATGAGATCAGAATAATGATGAGTGATGGGCAGGTGAAGCGGAGAGGAGGGCGTATCTCAAGAGAAGACACAGTGCTTGGGTGGCAGGGGACCACTTCTGGTGGGGGGACAGGGTCTGTGTGACAAAGAGGTGGAGCACATAGTGAGCTCAAATGTGGAGGTGTCTGTGGCCATCCTCAAGTGATTTGTCCCAAGTGGGAGGGTGAATGGAGCAGTAGAGTATTAACGGGGCCAGATTCTGACATACAGACTGGGAGAACAAGCACACAACTAGGATGGTAATCTACATAAGATTTGGGGTGATCCCACAAAGGGTGAACAAAATCTAGAGCAGTGGTTCTCAACCTTGCCAATGCTTCAGACTTTTAATAGAGTCCTTCATGTTGTGGTGACCCTAACCATAAAAATTCTTTCATTTTGCTACTTCCTAACAGTAATTTTGCTATTGTTATGCATTCCAACATAAATGTTGATATGCAGGATATCTTATATGTCACCCCAACTTGGTCACACCCCACAGGTTAAGAACTGTTAGGCGAGAGGCTATTTAAGAGCTAAAATCAACAGCCCTACAGGGCATATTGGCTATGGGACACATAGGAAAAGATGAATCAAAGCTAACTGGTAGCATTTTGCCTGGCAGAGTAATAACAGGGTGGTAGACCTTGACTCCGAGTCTCAGGTCTTCATCGCTAACGGGGGATAGTTTCTGGAGGACAGCCCTGCTCACAAGTGGCTGGGATAGGGTGCCTCACAGAAAACTGGTAGCTATTCTCATAGTGCACTCCTCCAGGATCCAATTGTGTGCTCAGACCCCTGAGCATTCGATCCTTTGCGTTCTCCTCTCTAACCCCCTCTATCAAATTGCTGGTTTACCGATCTAATCGCCCTAAGTAGTCTCTATTACACCACGCTAGTCAAATAAGCAAGGTGGAAATTGCTCTTGTGAACTTACTATTGAAAATGTCACTGCTACAGTTTAGCTCACAGCGGCTCACTTTGCCCTTCGAGGGGAAACATCGATCACGGACTCAGTTCCCATTGTTAGCCAAATGTTCTCGCACAGGTGTATTTATTAACAAGGCAGGCAGTGCTGGGTCATTTAAAGAGAGCACAAAAGCACCGTATCTAAGTGGAAAGGAAGAAAAAACCGTGCATGCTGCAATTTGGAGCTTCTCAAATCCCATACGCTGTAGCAACAGAACGTCCCTCTACAAGGGGCAGGTAGGAAGGGAATCATTATTTTACAAATGCATTAACTTGGAGAAATTAACTTGCTTAAATTTACAAAAACATAAATATATTTAGTTGATGAAAATGTCTTGAGGCTCTCTATTGTACATGTCTCTCAAATCTCCATTTGGGAATTTTATATTATTATTATTATTATTATTATTATTATTATTATTATTATTATTATTTTAGATCAGCAGTTAACATCTCTTGCCAGAAAGTTTGACAACCTGAGTTTGATCCCCAGACCCCATACAATGGAAGAAGGAAACCTGCTCCCATGAGTTGCCCTCTGACCTCCAAATGCACAGGGCAGCACGTTTGCCCCACAGACACACAGACACCTACACACTCAAACAAATAAGTAAATAAATATTTTTAAATCCTCAGTCTGTCAAATATTAAGTCACACAATATAAATCATAAGAAATCACGCAGCTACTATATAACCTCAAATCTCTAGAAATTTTGTAGTGATATTTTATCAAGTATTATTATTATTAAATTATTATTATTGCTAGGATGGTCCTTAATAAATAAAATGGGTTGATTAGTTTTGCTTCAAAGATATTGAACTTTTGCTGGACCTTGTAGCCGAGGGGAAAGGAAATGTCCAAAGAGGCTTGAGTAATTTGACTTGGGTGTACACACACACACACACACACACACACACACACACACACACACACAGGCTAGATGCTCATGAACATCTAGCCTATGCCAACATGCTTTCCTTTGTCTAGAAGCTGTGAAGAAATGTTCATTGCCATGTAAACACCAGTGGGCTGTGACTCAGACATTCACATGAGGACATCCTCCATCTGACCCTTTTCCAGGAACCAATAGCCCCATGCTATGACCTGGGTGGAAAAGAGGAAAAGTTTTATAGGTCCTGTATTTATTAGATGAGGTTGAGAGCAAAAGGGAGATAGCATGATATCACACAGCCCTCTACAATCTGAGAAAACATAGCAAGTAGCTTTAGTTACCAATGGATCATGCTCTGTCCAGCCAGCAAACACTGAAGACTCGGATCCTTCAGAAAGCAAACCAGCCATTATGCTTCGAGCCTGTAAGGTCATCCAGAAACAAGCTCCCAAGTAATCTTCAAGGGACATGCAGGATTTGGAATGGAGGAAGGAAGGAGCAAGACTGAAAATTTGTCCTTTCTGTTCCTAGTTATTTCCTTTTTCACTAGCCTAAGTTAAGACAAACCAGGGGTCTCCTTCCAGTGCACTGGAAGATCATGAAATCCCCTGAGTGTCACTCTTCCCTGTTTGATAAAAATAGAGTTGATAGAAGACAGAATACAAATGTCACTGAAGTCCAAATATTTGGATTGTTGTCTTTTAAAATCATATTTCCTAAGTTCCTGTTTGCTTTTATATCTCTTGGCCCTAGCACAGCAATAATTGCTTTTGTTTGCTAGTCGGTAGCAAGAGAAATAGGAAAGAGGTGAGGGCAGAGAGGTGGGCAGGGAATGGAAACAGACTAAGGATGCTGATATTTGTCCTCCAGAGGCTGAACAAAGACTTCCAAGTAACAAACTCCACAGGGTTTGTTACAGCCCTCTTAGCGTTATATAGGAAAAGATAATAAAGGCAAAGATTGGGGCCCTCCACAGTAGCAGTCCAAGATCAGTTTGGTCTAACTGTGGTCTGGTTCCTTACACCTGAGCCATGCTCAGCTTCCTGAGGACAAAGTAGTCACTCATTGTTGCTTTGGAGTCAGTGTTGATCCTCTGTCATGTAGCATTAATCCATCAAGCCTAGTATTCTGAAATTCAAGACAACTTCAGGAAAGAGCAATCAGTCAGAAAGGCAAGATGGAATTGGGTAGCTTCAGGCTTAGGGCAATGACTAGTAGGTCATATGTCAGGATCTCACACTGGATGCTGTAAAATCTAGAAGTTAAAAAAAACCCCTCTTGATTATTAAGTAGGAAAATGCAAAATGAAGGCAGAGATGCCACACTTTTATCCGGCTTTAGTTACCACTTGTCCATCTGTAGAAGCAAGTAAAGAATTAGTGCTTTGAGATTGGCATGATAAAGCATGCCTTCATCCCATCCTTTGGCAGGCAGAGGCAAGTGATCTTGATGAGTTCTAAGCTCCCCTGGTGTACACAGAGAGTTCTGGGGCAACCAGGGCTACACAGTGAGAGGCTGTCAAAAAGAGTCAGTGCTCTCAGACAAAGAAGATTCCAAGGCAGAAGCTTGTCTTTCTTATTATGCTTCCTATCCGCCCATTTGAAATCTCTCAAAGATAAGACTAAACAGGTAGGTGGGGAGGAAAGACATCCAGAGTCAAATGATATGGTGCAAGTTTCAACTTCTGTTGTTGCTTATTTGTGCAATTCTAAATTCTAACCATTTGGCTCCCCTTTGTATGCATACATAAGTTTACGGGGATTGTCAACGAGATGCTGCAAGGATCCTGCATACTTCATTGAACATATATTAAGGTACGTGAAGGAAAGTCCCATGAGAATCATTTAAAACATTTGACTGCCAGCCGCTCAGTGCAACCTGCCAGATCCTCATGTCTTCTTTTGACTTACCTTTTCTGTTGCCACCTGGCAGTAAACGCATGTGTCTTCATTCTGAGCCAAGTTATTTAAACCATCAGACTGAGTGTGCATGCAGGCACAGTCCACTCAAGAGGCTCAAGAACAAGGGCAGAAGCTGGAGTTCAGCTTCTGAGAGCCTCACCTGTCTAGAATCTCAGCATGACCTGCTGGGGAAGAGAGATGATCTGAGTAAGATGCTCACCTCGAATTGCTTAAGCAAAAGTTGTTTGTGGGTCTGCTGTGAATCCAGCTGTGGCCTGAGGAAGAATGCTGGGAGCAGGAGATTGCTCTGCAAATGCTTCCCTTCACAAACTCAGATTGAATTCTTCCAGGTCCAAGCGGGTGGGTTTGCATGGAATTTCAAAGAGCTATCACCGGGGTTGCAGAACCACAGCCAGCAGGGGAAACATGCCTCCAAGACGGTTTTTGGGAGACCCATGAACTAATATTGACTTTTGAAAAATCTCAAAAGAAAGATAATATGACATATGAAAATTATATGAAATTCAAATGTAGCATCTATAAATAAAGTTTTATTGGAACATGGCCCCACTCACTCATTTACACATTGTCTGTAGCTGCTTCTCTGCTATAACAGATTTGAGTGGATAAAACAGAGACCATATGGCTCACAAAGCCTTAGACATTTACAATCTGGCCCTTTACAGAAAGATGTTTGCCAACCCCTAATCTGCACACATTCCTCTACAAAATCTCCAAGTCTTGTTACCCCTAATGTGTGCCAATGCTAATTGTCTTTCCTTGCAGCCTGACTCACCCCCGAATCCGTTAGGAATGGTTATTTGTTAAATACATCTGTCATGACCCTCCTCATGCTAGCTTCTTTTCCACAAGTTTTCCATATATACTTTAATCAGGAAAAAGAAATTATTTTTGATTGACATATCTCTAGGGTATAGTATGGCATTTTGATACATGTATACAATATATATTGAACAATCAAGTTACCTAAACTTTATTTTTGTTTTAGAAACCTTGCTCAACTTTGAGCAATTAAGTTACATTAAAATTTATTTTTGTTTTGGAGACCTTGAATTCTTCTTTCTACTTCTTCATGGAACATATTTTAAAATGTGTTTTTTAATTATTATTATTATTATTATTATTATTATTATTATTAATTACGGTTTATCCACTTTGTATCCCCCCCTGTAGCTCACTCCCTTAAAATGTGTTTTAATGCGCCATTGATGATTATCATTTATAGAAAAAATATTATAGATGAGTTGGCCATTTTATCCCAGCCCCTGCCTGCCAACACTGTTTAGCATCCACCTCTCATCTCGCTGATATCTTACCTTGGCCTCTCTTCCTACCCCTAATATCACCCTCATGCTCCTTCCCCCTCTTCCACACATCTTCAGCCCCAAAAGACTGTGCCTTGGTCAACTGTTCTCCAAACTACAAACTTCTGCAAGAAGACATATCGTAATACCACTTTGAAATCGTTTACTGGTTTTCTAGTCTGATCCACCATCTTCACCAGCAAATGAAATAGGATTTGCATTTACAACCTCCTTATGACTCCAATACTTGGCAAAAAGTATAATGTAATAGAGTTTTAAAAATGAATAATAATACTTTTGGTTAGTGTTATTGACTTTTTCCATCTCAGAAGCTTGGAGTGCAAGCTTCTAAAATCAAGAAGAGGAAAAAGCTTTCTCAGAATCATCCCACGGAGTTGTGACTAGATAAGCCACTTGACTGTTCCGAGATGCAAATGTCTTATGTTTTGGCAGATAAGGAAAAGATCTGATTGCCTATCCTTAGTTCATGGGAGGGAGTATAAGTGGGCATAAAAGTATGGACCGGCATGAGGAGTGCACCTTCACTCTCCTAAAAGGTACTAGTCTAAAAAGTACTTTCACAAACAAGATAACTTATGCTGGGAAAAAGTGAAGCCCAGATAATATAATACTGGTAAATTTCTTTATAAATTGCAATGTATGCATGTGAAATAGCATAGCTTTTAGTTTTTACTATAAGAAACATGTTGCAAAGCTTAAAAGATCACAGCCTACCGTGATGAATAAAAAAGCCTTTGGGAACTCATAAGGCACTAAAGAGTGGCAGGTAATTTTACTTTCATGGTAATGATTCCACCTTCTGGCTTCCTCTGTTTCAATTTCTTCATGAGGAAATAAAATAGCATCATACAGGTCCATGAAACTTAAGATATGCAAAGCGACTCACACCTGCTATCTCTTCTAATCATCAGCAATGATTGGAAAATCTGAAACTCATTCTTCAGATCCAGAAATTACTTGCCTTGGATGTTCTGGTCAAATGAGAGGAAGTGAGACTCAGAACTGGGATCCTTGAAGTACATGTTCTCCACCATTCCAAGATTTGAGACAATCTATTCTGACATCCTTGGAGATTGAAAAGCAGGGCTAGCAAGGTGGCTCAGCTGGTAAAGATGCTTGCCACCCTTGGAGCCTTTGAACCTTATGAAACCTACGTAGTGAAAGAAGAAAACCTGACTCTAAAAGTTTATTCTCTGCCTCTAATGTGCACCAACTCACTCTCTTTCTCTTCCTCTCTCTCTCTCTTTTCTCTCTCTCTCTCTCTCTCACATACACACACACAAATATAAAAAAACAAATTAAAGAGCAGAGAGATGGTTTAGGGGTTAAAGGCACTTGGTACTCTAGCACATGAAGGGAGTTGGTTTCTGACCTCCATACTGGTTGTCTGACAGTTGCTTGTAATTCCTACTCCAGGGGTACAATATCTCTGGCCTCCATAGGTACCCACAATCACATGCACATACCCACACAGATGTACTACACACATGTAAATTACACAATAAAAGATGCTAAAGGTAAAGCTATCTAGGGGAACAAAGAACTAACAGGAGTGGTGGTCAGAAAAGGGAGCATAGGGAGGAATGAGGGGAATATGCTCAACATACAATATACACTTGCATGAAATATTACATAAAATAAGTAGGTTTTTTTAACACATTGACATATAATTGATTTTTAAAATCAAATAGTTTAAAAAGGAAATTGAAATACAGGCCAGGACCAGAACTCAGTTACTCACAACTCAGTCTCAGTATGTGAAATTAATGCCAAAAGGTGGCCACCAGTGACTCATAAACACCAGTGTTCGCTCTTCTCTTTAGTCACCTCTGAACTAAAGGGGATTGTCTGCCTTTTATAACCATAAGATGAAGTATAATGACAATGGGGAACTTGTGAAGCTGAGCTACAAAAAGCACTTGGGTTCTGTCTTATTATCCGAGATGCTGTGCTCTAAGCGAAGCCAGTTTCCATGAGGATACCCAAGAGCACTTTGGAAAGGTCCAAATGGCAGGAAACAGACATCCTGCTGAGAACCCACAGAACAGGGTGATTGAGCCCTTCTACAAAAGGGTCTTCCAGCCTCAGGTAGCGTGCTTCCGGTGAACACAGCCTCAGCCAGTGCCTCTGCTATAAACTCAAAAGAAGCTCTGAACTAGAGCTGCTCCTGTAAATCTCTCCTGAGTTCCTGACATGCAGGGATGTGAACCATAACAAATGTTTATTGCTGTTTAAGTCAGGTTTGAGGTAATTTTCTATGAGGCAATAAAAAACCTAATGTAATTTCCATACTGATGCTTCAAGGGGTAGCTACATTATCCTTCTGAATTTGGGGGTGTATTTTCCTAAAACCCAGTCATAAATCTACTCTACAAGCAGTTCCTTAAATTCTCTCTCAAGGAGAATTGATGAAAGGAGAAGCAACCTAATAATCTTATTTTCTGCAGCCTTCCCCAACTTCCCAGAGGTTTGTCCTCAAGACATTTCCTTATGGTTACTGAAACCTAAGGCCTGAGATGAGGTTGGCCAGGTAGCTCAACATTGCATACTCTCTCTCTCTCTCCCTCCCTCTCTCTCTCTCTCTCTCTCTCTCTCTCTCTATTTGACCTAGTCTCTGAAAATCACCTAACAGGATATGGACACCTACACTAGAAATAATGGACTCTTTTTTTAATTAATCCAGGCTTCATGTTTCTTTCTTTAAGTGCTTTCCCCGTCCTCCTCTCTTTTATGATTTAGCATCCTTATTACTGAGAAACTAAAACCATAAAAGTTAGAGACTAACTATAAACATGACCTCCTTTAAAATATTTATAAATTAAAGACAATCCTCTTTTCAAATAAAATAAATTGTGAAGCCATAAGTTTCCTCCATACTGGTCCACTTCTGTGACATTTATTGAGAAAAGAAAATAGGAGATACAGTTCAGAATTCACTACATCCCTATCCAAAAAAGGAAAGCAAGATGGTATCGTATCGGGAAAGTGCCCCTCTTTCTGGCTTCACTGAGTCCTTTGAAATGAGATGAAAAGGAAACATACCCAGCTACGCAGGACCAAAGGTGTTTTAGGGTATCCAGATCAATGGAGAACACTCCCTCCCGTGCTGTTGTGGTGGGAAGCCGGGGGTTTGTTGTGTAGCCATCCTATCTACTACAGACCAAAAGAAGAACCTGGGAACCGGGAAATGAAAGGACAAGATAAAAGAACAAGTATCACCAGCCCACAGAGCTGTTCTTCAGTACCCACAGGGCATAGGCTCATATAACCTACCTTCTCATGTATAAGTCAGATGTAGATCACTCCCAATACTTAAAAAAGTGCTGCTCTGTAGGTATCCATTAGACTATAGTGCTTAGAGAAGAATGTTCTTCAAAGAAAGATATCTTTGGTTGGTTGGTTGGTTGGTTGGTTCATAACAGGGTCTTTCTGTGTAGATCTAATTGTCCTGGAACTTGCTATATAGACCAGATGGCCTCAGACTCACAGAGATCCTTAGATTCACTGACCAGATATCTAACAGCCTAGGGATTTCCTGAGTGGCATTTCAGGCTACTAAATATCTCAACATCAAAGGGCTCCACAAAATAATTCCAACAGATCTATTATGTACTCATTGCTGCTTCCAGAGTACTAGTTCATGCTGAGGACTTCCCAGATCACCCATTTTGCTTCTGCCAGCAAAGAGAAATTCAATCAAAAATGAAAATTGAGGCTTAATTTAGAATGATGATGAAAACGATTAACCAAGAGATGGGCAATTAACCCCCTTGGTCCCATCTGAAGGAAGCACAGGGCTGAGGTCACACACTCATTAGAATTAATTGGATACTGCCCAGCCAGGGATCCCAGGGAACAATTTTACTCCCAAGATTAGGCAGATCCAGAGAATTGCGCTCTGGGCTTAATTTCACTGCATCTAGATGCAGGATTGGACCTAAGTTAGCACATACCTGGCTTTCACCTCATACAGTGAGGCCACGACGAATGTGCCATGATTATTTTACACTTACACTTCAGAGTCAAGAGTACTTTGCCTTTTCATGTTAGTGGGTTTTGAATATATTAGCAGAGACAAATTCTGAGCAAGAAGAGAGCAGTCCTCACATTCTGAATATTTGATGTCAAATGCTTTAGAAATTGTGTGCCTCAGATCTGGGCGTTGGTAGGGACGCACGAGCTGCTAGTGATGGAAGTTGGAGACTGTGTGCACAGTCACGGCTGGTTTAAAATTGCAATAATAATAGATATGACTAATAAGAACTATGATTGCATCTCAGGCACACTGCAGAGGTCTGTAAAAGTGTTACCACAGCAATGTCTTTAGCAGTCCTATGGAGAATGCATCTGTCATTCCTATTTCACTAAGATTTATGCTCATCTTGAAAAAAAAATACTCATTTTTCCACTTTTCCAAAAGCAAATCTGTTTTTTTTTTTTTATGTCAATTGAATTACTTGGTAAAAGCAAGAGATTCGGCACCACTCAGAGCAAAAAATGTATTAAAGGCTATGAAAAAGAAAAGAGTGGGAGCTTGCGTCTTTAGTGTCCAAAGTAAGAGCCTCATTGCCTGGAATTTTTAATTATACAAACCTTTCCTCAGTGAGTACCTGACAACAAGAGTTCAATACCCAGGACCCACAAGACAGAAGTAACAAACTCTTCCGAGTTGACCTCTGACTTCCATATAGTGGCCATGGCATGTGCATCCCACCATGCACACACAACTAAATGTAATAAAATATATTTCGGGAAAAAAATAAACATTCAATAAAATGAGCATCACGCTAGAAATTTGGATGAGTTTTTTTGTTGTTGTTTTTTTTTTTAAGTGAAATCCTGGGTGTGAATGCAGTGAATCTGTACTAGGCAAATACTTTATCACTGAGCTATATTCAGCGTTTTTACTACCTCTAACATGACCATAGTTCCTACAGAGGGGTGTAACTGCCCCCCAGTTATTGCCCTTTCCATTTGGGAAACGTGATGATCTAGTAGAATCCACACCGGGCTTCATCCTAAAACCTGGTCTTGCCCACAGGCCACAGATGTGCCTCAGAAAGCTGAGGAAAGGAAGCACTTGAAACCAAGCCACAAGATATAACCTCCATGCTTCTAAGGTGAGTTTCTACTGTTTTTAGAACACAATACAGAACCCTGGGATCTAATCTAGAAAGTGCTTTGCAAGCCTGGCGAACAGTCTCTAGAGGGCAAAATCCGGTGGGGGCGGGGGGAGGGAGTGTGCTGTTTTCAAGCACACTGTGGGCTAGATCTGAAACAAGGATGAACCAGAACTGAGCACAAGCCGCACCTGGACATTTGGATGCTGAGCGTAGACTATCCCACCTGGAAGGCTCACCTAAATTTGTTCTCAGAAACACAGATCTGAGTTTGCTTTCTCTTACTTTGCAGTTAGCTTTCCATAATGTTCTCTCTTTCTGCAAACCCCAGGCGTACAGTGGCCAATTCTTTGCACGTGAGCCATCACACCAGCTGACTTCTCAGACCCTGCATCTCTACAGGTAAATCGGGCCACGCCACTTACTTCTCAAGGCAGTTGAGGTGAGCAGACGAAATAATAGTTAGGAAAATTGCTTAACTGCGCTGTACAAGTTATAAATCCAATCCTTTAAGGGTAATCACTCTGATACTCAGAGAAAAAGTCAGCTTGATATGTAGTTCCTTGCTCGCTTTCTGAAGGAACTGCTAGGGGGTAAATAAATCAACAGAGAAACGCTTGCTTTCTGCAGTGTTTTCTACTAGCCACGTGGATTTTGAAGCCTGGTGAGGCCTCGATAGATTGGCTTACTCCTTCATGTTCAACCACACATTTTCTTTAAGAAGCACCTAATAGGAAGAGCTACAAAACCACAGGTGATCTGGTTATAAATCTGATTATAGATCGTAGAGCTGCCCTTGAATCTCAGAAGCAAAATACTTATTCCCACATACCCCCAGAAGACATGCATCCTTGGCAAGACGAGAAACTACGGCCTGCCTCCTATTAGTGCCATCTCCTTCAGCTTCAGGAACACCTAAAAGAGCTGGAAACAAAGGGTGAGTTGGAGCCTTTGGCCAACAATCATAAACTCAAACCTCCATGAACAGAAAGAAACAAGAATCTTAGGCCAGCATGGTGGTAAACAACTGTAATGCTAGCACTTTGGACTCATAGGTCTAATGACCCAGATTTCAAGGCCATCCGGGGATACATGTCAAGACTCTGTTAAGAAGAAGGAGGAGGAGGAGGAGGAGGAGGAGGAGAGTAGGAGGAGGAGGAAGAATGGAAAGAAGGGGAAGAGGAGGAGGAAGAATGGAAAGAAGGGGAAGAAGAGGATGAAGGAGGAGGAGGAGGAGGAAGAGGAGGAGGGGGAGGAGAAGAAGAAGAAATCCCTTAAAATTTGTGAGCCACATGGAAGAAGTCTTCAGAACCTTCCAACATTGATCTTGTTTCCTGAGAAGAAAATCTGGTCAAAAATAAATAAATAAATAAATAAACCACAACAACAAAAAACTATAAAACTTGCTTCTACAGGTGGTTTTGTTCTTTTCTGGTTTTGTTATTTTCCTGATATATTATTCTTTATTCTTTTTTTTTTTTTTACTCTTTTTTTCCTTTTATTCTTTTAAATTCTCATTCCTTGGAGGAAAAGAAACAATTTGGTGTGAATAACTTAAGAAGGGAAGTCTGTTATTTTGAGAACCACCAGAAGCTTCAAATCCCAAACTCATCCCTAGGCCCTTTGTCTCGTGTGTGTCCATCTCTCATGATTGTCTGCTGCCGTACATTTCAATTTAAAATTATTTTTAATAAAGCATTCATTTTCTTCCTGAGGAAACATAAGAGTGTCTTGAATATATTAAGATTACACAGCATACAGTTTGTGAGGTACAAGGATTAGTCATTGGCTCCATAATTTCCTGTTGAAGAATGTCCAAAAGGAAACATGAAACTTGAAAATTCTCATGCAGTGAAAAAAGACCTCGTGCTGTCTATTTCTTAATTATCATGTTGATACATAGGAACCAACCCTAGAGTGTAATGCATGTGGACATACTTAGCCATTGCTGGAGAAAGGGAAGTGTGTGAGGCATTAACTTAGGAAACCTAGAAGGTGACAAATGATTATTTTCTTCTGGGTTGTTGAATGAAGACATTTATTTTTCTTCCCACTAGAATGACCTCCCCTATATTCTTCAAAATGGGAGACTATGAAAAGACTGGCTGTTTTGTTATGTATTTAAACATTTCTGTATGGAATTGTGAATACTAGTTAATGACAGGTAAGGTCCTACATTGTGGAGTATTTGATATAACAGTTTAAAGTACAAGGCACAGAATAGATTTTTCCAGTTGTTTTTGTTTGTTAGTCTAAGGTATTTTTACATTTTAATGATATGTATTATCTTCTTGTATGTGACCAAGGATCTTACACTGTCTTATTTTATGCTCTATAACTAAAGCTTGAATGAATTTGCTTTACCCCAGAAAAACCCGTATGTCAAAGACTTTGTCACCATGTTGGTACTATTTGGAGGTAGGACCTAGTAAGAGATCTTTAGGTTGTTGTTGAAGATGTATCTCTAAAGACTATAGAAGCCTTCCATGTTCTCTCTCTTTAAAAATTTCCTGCTGGCTATGAGGTGAGCCATTTTTCTTCAATACACACACACACACACACACACAGACATACAAACTTACACATCACATACACACATATACATATGCATGAACACACACACAATATACTGCTTAATACAAGTCTGAAAGTGATGTGCCTTGTCAAGCATGAATGTAAACCTCAAAAATTATGTGCTAAAATATTTTTTTTCTATAAGTCTCAGCATCTGCTTTGATACCTTGCAGGGTAGAGTCTTTCAGAGGCCCTCTGTGGTAGGCTCCTGTCCTGTTCCCTGTTTTCTCCTTCTTCTGATGTCATCCTCTTTGCCTTTCTGAATGGGGATTGAACATCTTAGCTGAGTCCTCCTTCTTAATTAGTTTCTTTAGGCGTACAGATTTTAGTAGGTTTATCCTATATTATATGTCTAATATCCATTTATGAGTGAATATATACCCTGTGTATCTTTCTGCTTCTGGGATACCTCACTCAGGATGATTTTTTCTAGGTCCCACCATTTGCCTGCAAATTTCATGATTTTCTTGTTTTTAATTGCTGAGTAATATTCCATTGTGTAGATGTACCACAATTTCTGTATCCACTCCTCAACTGAGGGACATCTTGGTTGTTTCCAGCTTCTGGCTATTACAAATAAAGCTGCTACAAACATGGTTGAGCAAATGTCCTTGTTGTATACTTGAGCATCTTTTGGATATATGTCTAGGAGTGGTATAGCTGGATCTTGAGGTAGCACTATTCCTAATTGTCTGAGATGCTGAGACTTATAGCCAAACTTTGGGCGCAGCACAGGGAATCTTATGAAAGAAGTGGGTAAGACCTGGAGAGGACAGGAGTTCCACAAGAAGAACCAAAAAATCAAGATCAAATCACAGGGGTCTTTTCTGAGAGTAATACTCCAACCAAGGACCATTCATGGAGATAACCTAGAACCCCTGCACAGATGTAGCCCATGGCAGTTCAGTGTCTAAGTGGGTTTCATAGTAATGGGAACAGGGATTGTCTCTGACATGAACTGATTGGCCTGCTCTTTGATCACCTCTATCAGGCCACAGAGGAACACAATGCAGTCACTCCTGATGAGACCTGATAGAATAGGGTCAGAAGGAAAGGGAGGAAGACCTCCCCTTTCAGTGGACTGGGGAGGGACATGGGTAGAGAGGGTGGAGAAGAGAGAGGGAGGGTGGGATTGGGAAGGGAGAAGGGGGGAAGCTACAGGTGGGAAACAAATTGAATAAACTATAATTAATAAAAATATATATAAAAAAGAAAACAGAAAATAAAGATTTTTTTCTTATAGCTCAATTAGTCATTTTGTTTGAGAGATTGGCTACTTAATAACATGAAAAAGATAGATAGATAGATAGATAGATAGATAGATAGATAGATAGATAGATATGATTTATTGATAGATGATAGATAGGTATAGACAGACATACAGCCTGACTGGTTGATTAATTGATAGATAGATTGATTGATGATAGAAAGAATAGAGAAAGTTATACAGAAATGAAAAAATTAGTAAAAGCTAAATTTTTAAAGTGGGTGCTGGGGGCTGGGGAGATGGCTCAATGGCTAAAATACTTGTCAAGGAAAGATTAGGCTATGAATTCAGATCTTCAGAATCTATGTAAAGCCAGATGTCATGGTGTACATATGTAATCCTAGTGCTCCTATAAAGAAATAGGAGACAGAGCCAGAAAAATCCCTGGGAAAGATTGAAGCTTGAAGCGCAGCTGGCCTGGCATATATAGTGGCAATTAAGTTCTGTCTCAGATAAGATGGAAGGCAAGGACCAACACCCAAGAAAATCCTCTGATCTCTCTCTCTCTCTCTCTCTCTCTCTCTCTCTCTCTCTCGCTCTCTCACTCTCTCTCTCTCTCAAACACACACACATACACACACACACTTTAGAGTGGGAAAGTAGAAAAGAATCAAAGAAAGCAGCAGCTGACCTGGACTCTGCAGTTTGCTCTGAGGAGGATCAGAAACCTCCTACTCTAAGGACATTTGCCCATTGACTCTTGTCCCTCCAAAAAGAGAGCTGCCCTGAGCAGTGGTAGCTACTTCCAACAACAATGTTGCTGCAGGCTCATCATCTCAAAGAGCTTCAAAGAAAGCTCTGCAGAAGGTGAGCAGGACTATTAATGCCCAAGAGATCTATGTATACAGTGTCCAACACAGCCACACATGAAATCCAAACCAGACCTCCTAAAAGTGGCAAGCAAAAACAAACAAAAAACTTCCTAAGCATAGATGTCATGACCCTATTCCTTTCCTTCACCTCATAATTTGCGAAACCTCTACAGAGATTTTGTAAAATCTTTCAAAATTATAATTTCACTTGATCATTCAGTTCATGTTCTGGAGATTGGTCTGGTAAGTATTCTGGCACATGCACGAAATGTTACTTATGTTTACACACAGACGTGTGTAATAAATAATGTATATGGTGATATGTATTGAAGCATTAGTCAAGTAACTAGAAGATTAAAACTTTCAGCCAATGGGAGACTGATGAAATAAACAATGACACATCCACGGAACAATGAAATTAACTGGATTTTCCACCTACGTCTGTGGAATCGTTGCTGATAAAGAAGGATGGACACAACTGACAACAACAGAAGCCAGTTGTAAACATCTGTCATGGCCATAAAGATTCATACCCCAATGCCCAGTCATGAATGGCTAACTATATGGCATTTAGCAAGAATAAGACCTCTCTACAGGCACAGCTTTGCTCATGCATTTAAAGTTGATTTCACACCATCAGCATTAAGAAGTTTGAGTTGCAAGTTTACCCACCTGGTCCTCAAGGCCCCTGGTTAAATTCTTTTGCATCTGATAGCTTACAATGTCCTCTTTCATATAAGGAGTGCACCGAAAGATGCCTTCAACATAACAGTTTTATTGTGCAGTTATTTGTGGAGATGAGTTCCCTCCTTGTTCTGAATCTAGCTTTTTAATCAGTTGATTGAATTATAAAGCCAGAGTCCTGCACACAAATAGCCATACCTCCCAGAGTTAAACTAATTCCACAGCAAGATCACTTCATCAAGCAAAGGGATAAATCGGACTCAGCAGGACTTTCTCTCTTTCCTGGTAGCTTTCCTCTGAGCTCTGTCATTCAAACAAAATTGTACCAGCTGGAAGAAAGTGTTTGTAACCTGTAATCCTTTCCTGTGAAAACCAAGGGCCTGAATAACGATGTCCAGACTCATCTGCAATGAAATCCCCCATCTGGCTGGTGTTCTCTGTTTGAAGGCACAAATTATTCATCAATCCAAGCAAACCACACCAGACTCCTAAGTCTCAAAGGGGGCTCAACCAGAATCTGAGCCCTAGAATCATGACTGAAATTTATATCGGAAAAAAAAAGTTTCTTATTCTGGATTTGATCCTAACCAACTCTAGGGAGTTAGTTAACCCTGTGCGTGTTGCCTAAACCCATTGATACAGCAGTTTTTACTTGGCTTTGCTATCTGTGTAGGCCTCTCAGAATAGTGTAAGAGTGGATCTCTAACCATTGAAAAAAGCATTTTCCACTATTTTATAAAGGCCTTTTAGCAAACAGGAGGTAAATGCGCTAGCCTCTCTACTCTTCCACACGTGAAAGCTAGAGTTTGGCTCCACCATCATTTAAAACAAAGCACACGGTAAGGCTCATTCATCACAGTGACAAAAAACCCAAGAAATTTTCAAAGCACTGGAAACCATTTATCTCTCATCCCAGAGGCTGAACAGGATCATAAACTTGTTGATTTCTTAGTCATTCCTGGTGAATGGAGTTTGAGAACCCACAACTAGGGTTGCAAGGAAAAATGAAATGGCTTATGGGGAACTGAATTAGTATCCCCCGAAATTCAATGTTTATTTTTCCATAAATACATAATTATATATATATATAAAATTTTAATAACACACATTTTTCTCATTTTTATTAGTCCTCTGAGAATTTCATACAATGCATTTTGATTATATTCACTCTCTTCCTCCACCTCCTCCCAGATTCACTACTATCTTCCTACCCACTGAATTTATACCTTCTTTTATTTTTAAGCTCAATGAACACTGGAGTTTGGGGTCAATCTACCAGGGACCAATTCTCCCTCTCCTAGCAACTATCAACTACCAAAAGCTCTGTAGTAGCAGTGGGATTCCATACCTACTTCTCCTGTTCATATTAAGGCCACGCACGGGCTGGAACTCGTGTAGCAGGCCTTAAATCCAATGAGAAAGTGGTGGGTTAGCTCCATGATGTTTGTACAACCAGGGGGGCATGTCTTTCTACAACGGTCTTTATTGTAGCTCCCAGAGTTCAGAGCTAGGAACATCAGTGATTCATTTTCTTCTCTGGTACCATGCCAAGCATCTTCTGGAAAAATACCATTATCCAGTAAGGAGAAATTGTCCATGGTTGCAAGATTGATTTTTTTCATGTCCTATGACTCAAAGTCTTTTGTTTTTTCAGCAATAGGGTCTTACCAACAAGTTCTAGAGGGTAAGAAGGAACAACCAATATAGCCCATCATGTTCAAGAGTCTATATTAACTTACTGGGCTAAGTTAATATAATATAATAATGCCAAAGAGACCATCCATTTCTGGTACAGATTTTTTTACGTGTTACCCTGTGGTGTCTAGTGGTGCCATTGTTGCCCTTTATAGGGTGACTGCATTTAAATTCTTCTTGTATGTGTGTATGTATAGATTGTAGGCCGCTTATACAATAACAGATTTCTGTATGGCTTTTTCCTCAATGTCCTTAGTGTTAGCTATCCCTCCTCATGTTCTTTTCTCTATGCTGCCCTCCCAACCCCAACACCAAATTACCTCTTCCTCTTCCATTATTATTCTACAGCGTTCTATCTCCCGTCCCTCGAGACACCTCCCCCCGCTTACCAATTTCCTGATCTGTGGGTATTTTTAGCGGAGCACACAATATCTGAAGAACAAAAGTTAACATTCGCTAATGTGAGATAATGTTAGTGACATTTGTCTTTCTGGGTCTAAGTTTCCTCACTCAGAAAGATTGTTTCCGGCTCTACCCATTTACTTGTGAATTTCATGATTTCATTTCTCTTAATTCTCATTAGATGATGGACATCTAAGCAGTTCATATTTCCTCTCTATTGTGAATAGAGCAGCAAATGAACTTGAATAAGCAGGCATCTTTATAATAGCATATAGTACCCTTTGGGTATATGCCCAAGAGTGGCTAGCTACATCATGCAGTAGGTTTATTTTTAGTTTCTGAGGAATCTCCATACTGATTTCCATAGTGGCTTCGAAAGATGGCACTCCCACCAAGACTGAATATGTGTTCCCTGTTCCTCACTCTACGGCCATCATTTCTTTTAATCATTGACATTCTGATTCTGACTGAGGTAAAGTAGTTTTAATTTACATTTCCAGGAAAGCTAAATATGTTGAATATTTTTTTAAAGTATTTCTTAGCCATTTCTTTTTGGAGTGGGGCATTGTTCAGTCTATGCCTCTACATCACAGTTCATCACTAAAGGAAGTCAGGGCAGGAACTCATGCAGGGTGTGAACCTGGAGGCAGGAGCTGATGCAGAGGCCATGGAAGGCTACTGCTTACTGACTTGATCCTCTTGGCTGGCTCAGCCTGCTTTCTTATAGAACCCAGGACTGCCAGTCCAGGATGGCACCACCCACAATAGGCTGGGTCCTCCCCATCAGTCACTATTTAAGAAAGTGCTCTATAGCCTTTGCCTACAGCCTAATTTATAGAGGTAGTAAAGATAATTTCTAATTTTTTAATTATTTTATTTACTTTACATCTCTACCACAATTTCTCCCTTTCTACTCTCCTCTCAGTTTTTCCCTCATTTTCCCCCTTATTCTCCCTTTCTTGCTTTCTCTTCAGTAAAGGGAGGCCTCCAATAGTTACCAACCAGTCTTGACATATCAGGTTGCAGTAAGACTAGGCACATCTTCTATTAAAAGAGGCATCACAATAGTGGAAAAGTGTCCCAAAGGCAAGCAATAAACTCAGAAACAGCCAGTGCTGTTAGGCGTCTCACATGAAGATCAAGCTGCATAACTGTTATATATGTGCAGAGAGTCTAGGGCAGTTCCATGCATGCTTGCTGGTTTGCAGTTCATCCTCCGTGGGCACCCATGGGGCCAGGTTAGTTGATACTGTATGTTTTCTTATGATGGCCTTGATCCCTCTGGCTTCCTCTGCCTCTTTCATAGGATTCCCCAAGCTCCTCCTAATGTTTGACTGTGGGTCTCTGTATCTGCTTCCATCAGTTGCTGGGTGAAGCCTCTCTGATGACAGTTATGCTAGGTTTCTGCCTACAAGTATAGCAGAGTATACTTAACAGCGTCAGGGGCAAACTCTCTCATGGCATGGGTCTCAAGCTGGACCAGTCATTGGTTGGCCCTTCCCTCAATTCCTGCTCCATCTTGTAGGCAGGACTAACTGTAGGTCAAGGGTTTTACCTCTGAGTCCTTGTCCCAATCACTTCACAGAAGTCTTGCCTGGTTATAGGAAATGGCCAGTTAAGGCTCTATATGTCCCAATGCTAGATGTCTTAGCTAGGGTCACCCTCATAGATTCCTGGGAGTTTCCATTTTCCTGGATATCTAGCTCAACACAGAGATGCCCTGTACTCCCACCCCATTCCAGTTGTCTTTCCCAATACACTGTTGTCCTCCAGCCTGATCCCTTCTGTTCTCATCACCACCTTTACCTCCATCCACCCTTACCCCTCCTCTTCTCCACCAACAATGACTTACTCTATTTCTCCTGCTCAGTGACATTCACATAGTCCCGCTTGAGCCCTCCTTGTCCTTAGCATCTTTGGGTTTGCAGATTGTAGTGTGGTTATCTTTTACTTTATAGCTAATATCCATTTATAAGTTATGTGTGTCTTTCTGGGTCTAGATTACCTCATTCAAGATGATATTTTCTAGTTCCAACCATTTGCCTGAAAAATGCACAATGATTTTGTTTTAAATAGCAGAGTAATACTCCATTATGTAAATGTACCACAATTTTTAATCCATTCTTCAGTTGAGGGACATGTAAGTTGTTTTTAGGCTATTACAAATAAAGCCGCTATGAACATAATTGAGCAAGCATCTTTGAGGTATGGTAGAGCATCATTTGGGTATATGCCCAGGAGTGGTATAGCTGGGTCTTGGGGTAGGTCTATTTCCAATTTTCTGAGAAACCATCAAATTGATTTTCAAAGTGGCTGTAGATGTATGAACTCCCACCAGCAATGGAGGACAGTTCCCCTTGCTGTACATCCTCCCAGCATGAGCTGTCGCTTGAGTTTTTTATCTTAGCCATTCTGACAGATGTAAGAATCTCAAAGTAGTTTTGAGTTGCATTTTCCTGAGGCTAAGAATGTTGAACATTTTTTTTAAGCACTTCTCAAACATTTGAGATTCCTCTGTTGAGAATTCTCTGTCTGGATATGTATCCCATTTTTAATTGGTTTATTTGGTTTGTTGATGTCTAGTGTCTTGAGCTCTTTATATGTTTTGGATATCAGTGCTCTGTTGTGGGGTTGGTGAAGATCCTTTCTTATTCTGTAGGTGGCCATTTTGTCCTGTCACTGGTGTCTTTTGCCTTACAGAAGCTTTTCAGTTTCATGTGGCCTCAAATATTAATTGCAGATGTTAGTGCCAGCACTACAGGTGTTCTGCTCCGGAAGTTGTCTAACACGACAATGAGTTCAATGAGTTCAAGGCTGATCCCCACTTTCTCTTTTAATAGATTTAGTGTTTCTGGTTTTATGTTGAAGTCTTTGATCCACTTGGACTTTAGTTTTGTGCAAGGTGATAAAGATGGATGTATTTGCATTCTTCCTGTCTACATGTAGACTAGTGCCACTTGCTGAAAATGCTTTTTTTTCTTTTTTTCTTTTTTTTTTTGTATAACTCTGGCTTCTTTTTCAAAAAGCAAGTGTACATAAGCATATGGATATTTCTGGGTCTTTGGTTCAATTCCATTGATCAACCTGTCTGTTTTTAAGCCAATACCATGAAGTTTTTATTAGTATATCCCCATAGTACAGCTTGAAATCAAGAAGGGTGATATCTCTAGAAGTTCTTTCATTATTCAATACTGTTCTAGCCATCCTGAGTTTTTTGTTTTTCCATATAAAGTTGAGAATTGTCCTTTCACGATCTTTAAAAACTCTGTTGGAATTTTGATGGGATTGTGTTGAATCTGCAAATTACTTTTGATAAGATGACCATTTTACTATGTTAATTCTACCAACCTGTGAGCATGGGAGATCCTTTCGTCTTCTGATATCTTCTTCAGTTTCTTTCTTCAGTGACTTGAAGTTCTTGTCATACAGGTCTTTCACTTGCTTGGTTAGAATTATGCCAATATATTTTCTATTATTTATGGCTATTCTGAAGGGTGTTGTTTCCCTGATTTCTTTCTCAGTGCTTTTATCACTTGTATAAAGGAGGGCTACTGATTTTTTGAGATTTTGTTCCAATCATTTGCTGAAGGTGTTTATCAGCTGTAGGAGTTCCTTGGTAGAATCTGGGGAAGTCACTTATGTATACTGTCATATCATCTGCAAATAGTGCTACTTTGACTTCTTCCTTTTCAATATATATGTCCTTGATCTTTTTAGTTGTCTTATTGCCCTAGGTAGAACATCAGGTACTATATTGAATAGATATGGACAAAATAGACAGGCTTGTCTTGCCCCTGGTTTTAGTGGAATTGCTTTAAGTTCCTCTCCATTTAATTTGAAGTTGGCTATCACCTTGCTGTATATTGTGTTTTTTATGTTTAGGTATGGGCCTTATATCCCTGATCTCTCCAAGACTTTTACCATGAAGGGGTGATGAATTTTGTCAAAGAATTTTTCAGCATCTAATGAAATGATCATGTGTGGGGTTTTTTTCTTTCAGTTTGTTTATATGGTGGATTACATTGATGGAGGTTTGTACAATGAACTATCCCTGCATTCCTGGGATGAAACCTACTTGATCATGGTGAATAATCTTTTATGTGTCCTTGGATTCAGTTTGCAACTTTTTTTTTTTTTTTAGTATTTTTGCATCAATGTTCATAGGATAAAATTGGTATGAAACTCTTTTTCTTTGTTGAGTCTTTGTGTGGTTTGGGTGTCAGGGTGACTGTGGCCTCATAGAATGAGTTAGGCAATTTTCCTTCTGGTTCTATTTTGTGGAATAATTTGAGGAGTATGGGTATTAGCTCTTCTTTGAAAGTCTGGTAGAATTCTGAGCTAAAACCATCTTTTCCTGGGCTTTTTTTTTGGTGGTGGGGGGGATTGGAAGACCTTTAATGACTGCTTCTATTTCCTTGGGTGTTATAGGTCTGTTTAGATTGTTTATCTGATATTAATTTAACTCTGTTAAGTGGTGTCTACTAAGAAAATTATCCATTTCTTTTAGATTTCTGAATTTTGTGGAGTACAGATGTTTGAAGTAAGATTCTTTGAATTTCCTCAGTGTCTATTGTTATGTCTGCCCCCCTTTGAATTTCTGATTTTGTTAATCTGGATACTATATCTCTGACTTTTAGTTAGTTTGGCTAAAGGTTTGTCTATCTTGTTGATTTTCTCAAAGAACCAACTCTTTGTTTAGTTGATTCTTTGTATTGTTCTCTTTGTTTTTAATTTATTGATTTCAGCCCCAAATTTGGTTATTCCTTGCCATCTACTCCTCTTGGGTATGTTTGCTTCTATTTTTTTTTTCTAGAGTTTTCAGGTGTGTTTTTAAGTAGCTACTTGAAGATCTCACTAATTTTTTTATGAAAGCACTAAATGTTATGTACTTTACTCTTAGCACTGCTTCAATTGTGTCCCATAACTTTGAGTATGTTGTGCCTTCATTTTTATTGAACCCTAGAAAATCTTTAATTTCTTCCTTTATTTCTTCCCTAACCCAGCACTCATTAAATAGAGGGTTGTTCCATTTCCATGAGTTTGTAGGCTTTCTGTTGTTTCTGTTTTCATTGAAGTCCAACTTTAATTAATGGTGGTCTGGTACAATACAGAGGTTATTTCAACTTTCTTGTATCTGTTGAGACTTGCTTTGTGACAGAGTATGTAGTCAATATTGGAGAAAGTTTCATGGGGTCTGAAAAGAAGATATATTCTTTTCTGTTTGGGTGAAATGTTCTGTAGATGTCTGTTAGGTCCATTTGAGTCATAATGTCTGTTAGTCCCATTATTTCTCTGCTAGTTTCTGTCTGGATGGCCTGGTCTTTGGTGAAAGTAGGGTGATGAAGTCTGCCATCATTATTGTGTGGGGTTTGATGTGTGATTTAAGCTTTAGTAACATTTCTTTTACAAATGTGGGTGCCCTTCTGTTTGGGGCATAGATGTTCAGAATTGAGATGTCATTTTTTTTTTCTTTGATGAATATGAAGTGCTCTTTTCCATCTTGTTTGGTTAATTTTGGTTGAAAATCTATTTTGTTAGACATTAAAATGGATATGCCAGCTTGGTCCTTGGGTCTGCTTGGAAAAAGATTTTCTAGCCCTTTAATCTGAGGTAGCATCTAACTTTGGTGTAAAGTTGAATTTCTTGTTTGCAGAAGAATAATGGATCCTATTTTCACATACATTCTGTTAGCCTATGCCTTTTTATGGGAGAATTGAGTCCACTGATGTTGAGTGATATTACTAACCAATGATTATTAATTCCTATTATTTTGATGTTGTTGGTGTTAGGGTGTATGTGGGAGGGGTGGGATGTGTTTCCCTTCTTTTGAATTTGCTGATCTTAAGTTATTTATTTCCTATGTTTTCTTGGATGTTGTTGACCTTGTGTTTGGGTTTTCCTTCCAGTATCTTTTGTAGGGCTGAATTTGTAGAAAGATATTGTTTAAATATTGTTTTGTCATGGAATATTTTGTTTTCTCCATGTATAGTCATTGAAGGTTTTGCTGAGTTTAGGCTGATATGTGTTGTCTCTTAGAGTCTATAAGATATCCTACCAGGCTTTTCTGGCTTTTAAAGTCTCTGTTGAAAAGTCAGGTGTAAGTCTGCTAGGTCTGCCTTTATATGTCACTTGGTCTTTTTTCTTGCAGTCTTTCTTTGTTCTGTACGTTTAGAGTTTTGATTACTATGTGGCAGGGGGATTTTTTTTTCTGGTTCAATCTATTTGGTGTTCTGAAAGCTTCTTTTATATTTATAGGTATCTCTTTCTTTAAGTTGAGAAAAATTTCTTCTATGACTTTGTTTAAAATATTTTCTGGACCTTTGAGCTGGAAGTCTTCTCCTTCTTCTATTCCTATTATTCTTAGGTTTGGTCTTTTTATAGTGTCCCCGATTTCTTGGATGTTTTGTCTCAGGAACTCTTTAGATTTAACATTTTCTTTGATCGATATAACACTTTCTTTTATCCTGTCTTCTAAACCTGAGATTTTTCTCTTCCATTTCTTGTATTCTGTTGGTGATCCTTGCATTTCTAGTTCTTGTTCAATTACCTAGGTTTTTCATCTTCAGGATTCTCTCAGTTTAAGTTTTCTTTATTGCTTCTGTTTTGATTTTCAGGTCTTGAACAGTTTCATTCATTGCCTTTGCCTGTTTGATTGATTTTTCTATATTTATTCTTTAAGGGATTTATTCATTTCCTCTTTTAAAGGCATCTATCATCTTTATAAGATTGGACTTAAGGTCATATTCTTTTGCTTTGGCTGTGCTGGAATATTCAGGGCTTGTTGTAGCTGGGCTCTGGTGGTGCCACATTGCCCCAGTTGTTGTTGATCATGTTCTTATGCTAGGGTGAGGTGGTGATTTCTGAGTTTATCTTTGTAATATAGGTGGGTTTTGTATAAATATATGATATATTTTTTTCTTTTTTTTTTTACCTTGGTCTTCTGGCCTGAGTGGTCTGGGGTCTTGGTGACTAACAAGTCTTCAGGTCCAGTAGGGTATCTCCACTTGTTTTTTTGTGGGCTGCATGACCTCTTCGGTTTTGGGTGCCACAAACATTACATCTGGGGTCCCTAGAGCTAGCATGGCCTCTAGGAAACCAGAGGCCTTCTGCCAAAGTTGTTGTCTGGAATATGAAGCCCAGGAGATAGGGTGGAGTTTATAGCTGTTGAGTGTGCTTTAAAGGGAACTGAAGAGCATTGGCATAGAGTAGAATCTTATCTGGGGTCTCTGGTGCCAGTGTGGCCTTTAGGAGTATAGGAGGAGCTGTGAGCCTGAAAATGGAATCTGGAGGATGAAGCAGTTTAATGCTACTAGTTGTGCTTTAAGAGGGGTTCACAGAAATCTTCTTAGCCATTTCTATGTAATCTTTTGAGAACTTTGTTTTAGTTCTAGATCCCATTTGTAATTGGGTTTTTAAAAATATTTAGTTGTAGATTTTTTTATTTGATGGTGTTTTTTGTTACACAGACATTTTTTAGTTTCATGAGGTCTCATTTAATTGTGTGTGTGTGTGTGTGTGTGTGTGTGTGTGTGTGTGTGAATGTGCACATATCTGAGCAAGTGTGTAGAGGCCACAGGTCAACTTTAAATGTTGTTCATCAGGTGCCATTCACCTAGAAATGGGACCTCTGTTTAGCTCCATACCACATTTTTAAATTTGATTACTTGCTTTGTTGGTGTTTAACTTCTTAAGTTCTTTACATATTCTGGATATTAACCCTCTGTCAGATGTAGGGTTGATAAAGATCTTTCCCCAGTCTGTAGGCTGTTGTTTTGTTCTGATGACAGTGTCCTTTGCTTTACAGAAGCTTTTTTCCCCATGAGGTCCCATTTATTGATTATTGATCTTAGAGCCTGCGCTGTTGGTATTCTGTTCAGGAAGTTGTCTCCTATGCCAGTAAGTTCAAGCCTCTTCCTCACTTTCTCTTCTAACAGATATTTTTACAAGATAAATTAGTTTGGGTTGCCATCTGTGGTAATTTTGGGTTTTTTTCCTTTTTATTTATTATTTTTATATTAATTACAGTTTATTTACTTTGTATCCTAGCTGTAGCCCCTTCCCCCATTCACTCCCAATCCCATCCTCCCTTCCTCATCTCCTTCCTGCCCCTCTCTAAGTCCACTGATGGGAGAGGTCCTCCTCCCCTTCCATCTGATCCTAGCTTATCAGATCTCTTTAGGACTGGCTACAATGTCCTCTTCTGTGGCCTAGCAAGGCTGCTCCTCCCTTTGGGGGGGAATCAAAGAGCCAGCCATTGAGTTCATGTCTGAGACAGTCCCTGTTCCCCTAACTGGGGAACCCATTTGGATACTGAGCTGCGATGGGATATATCTGGGCAGGGGTTCTAGGTTATATCCATTCATGGTCCTTGGTTGGAGAAATAGTCTCAGAAAAGACCCCTGGGCCCAGATATATTTCGTCCTTGTGGAGCTCCTGTCCTCTCCAGGTCATACTAACACCCCCTTCTTTCATATGATTCCCTGCTCTCTGCCCAAGGTTTGGTTATGAGTCACAGCATCTGCTTTGATACACTGCTAGGTAGAGTCTTTCAGGGGCCCTCTGTGGCAGGTTCCTGTCCTGTTACCTGTCTTCTCCTATTTCCAATGTCCATCTCATCTGTCCCTCTAAGTGAGGATTGATCATCTTACCCCTGGTCCTCCTTCTTGTTTATCTTCTTTAGGTGTACCTATTTTAGTATGTTTTTCCTATCTTATAGGTCTAGTACCCACTTATAAGTGAGTATATACCATGTGTGTCTTTCTGCTTCTGGGATACCTCACTCAGGATGATCTTTTCTAGGTCCCACCATTTGCTGCAAAGTTCATGATTTCTTTGTTTTTAATTGCTGAGTAATATTCCATTGTGTAAAAGTACCATAATTTCTGTATCCATTCCTCAATTGAGGGACATCTGGGTTGTTTCCAGGTTCTGGCTATTACGAATAAAGCTGCTACAAACATGGTTGAGCAAATGTCCTTGTTGTGTACTTGAGCATCTTTTGGATATATGCCTAGGAGTGGTATAGCTGGATCTTGAGGAAGCACCATTCCCAATTATCTGAGAAAGTGCCAGATTGACCCTCAAAGTGGTTGTACAAGTCCACATTCCCATCAGCAATGGAGGAGGGCTCCCCTCTCTCCGCATCCTCTCCAGCATGTTTTGTCATGTTTTCCATCCCAGCCATTCCAATGGGTGTCAGGTGAAATCCCAGGGTCATTTAGATTTGCATCTCTCTGATGGCTAAAGACATTGAGCATTTCTTCAAGTGTTTCTCTGCCATTCTATATTCCTCCACAGAGAATTCTGTTTAGCTCTGTACCCCACTTTTTAATTGGATTGCTTGATTTGTTGCTTTCCAACTTCTTTAGTTCTCTAAATATTCTGGATATCAGCCCTCTGCCAGATATAAGGTTGGTGAAGATCCCCTCCCAGTCTGTAGGCTCTCATTTTGCTCTGACAACAGTATCCCTTGCTTTACAGAAGCTTCTCAGCTTCGTGATGTCCCATTTATTGATTGTTGATCTTAGAGCCTGTGCTGTTGGTGTTCTGTTCAGGAAGTTGTTTCCTGTACCAATGAGTTCCAGACTCTTCCCCACTTCTTCTTCTTACCAATTTAGTGTGTCTGGTTTTATGTTGAGGTCTTTGTTAATTTTGGACTTGAGGTACATTGTTCTAAGTTCTTCTAGCTTTTGAAGTTTCCATAGAGAAATCAGCTATTATTCTAATAGGCTTGTCTTTATGTGTGAATTATGACTTCTGTCTTGTAATTTGCAGTAACCTTTCTTTATTCTGTATATTTGTCATTTAACTATAAATATTGTGTGGGGAGTTCCTGTCCTGGCCCTCTCTATTTGATATTTATGTATCTCTTATGAATGAATGAGCACCTCCTTCCTTTTTTTTAAGGAATTTTTCCACTCTGATTTTATGAAAGAGCTAGTCTGTGTCTTTGACCTGGAATTATTCTTCTTCTATGCCCATTGTTCCTTCATATTCCTTTCATGAGTTTTTTAAGGCCAGTTCCTTTGAGAATCCCAACTCTTCTATCTTGTCTTATAGTCCTGATATTCTGAATTCTACTTGATCCATTCTGTAAGTAAGAATTTACTCTGAGGATTTTTTTAAACTGAGTTGTTAAATTTTTTATTTCCATCTTTATTTCAGCTTGGTTTTTCTAGCATTTCACTCTTTTGGATGAGTTTATTTTTCATATTCTGAATTTGAGTAAGGTCTCAGAACAGGCATAAGGGCACAACCAAGGTGCCTAGTGTGAGCAGTGTGAGCAGTTGCTTGGGCAAGGTACTGGGTCAGGAGACATGGGAAGCCAGGACTAAGGAAACCTGACTTTCTGTCAGCATCTATTGGTGCTATTTGTTTCTGGGATTGGATCTAGGAGAAGCAACAGAAGGAAGAAAGGAGGAGGCAGAGGGGCTAATGATAATTACTGCCAGTACCACCAGAGTGTTGCTGGCTCAGTGGAGGAGTGTAGTGTGAGAATCTCAGGAGAAGGGGTATGAGGACTAAGTAACAGAGGCTGAAGATTGTTGGAACTAGGACTGAGTCTTAGGAAGAGTTCCCAGGGTACGCGAAGTGAGAGGAGAATGTACTACTCTGAAAGACTTCAAATCAAACACACATCTAAAAAATACATTTTATAAAAAAAAAATGTGGAGTCAGAAAGGGAGAAATATTATAGAATATTCAGGCATGACACGGCCATTGCAAACACTTAGCAACTGAGATTACTTGCAGAGGACCTGCACAGGATTGACCCTGTCAATATTTCCTCGTGAAAGAATGTTCAGTAGGGGAGGGATTTTTTTAACTTTTAACTTTGTTTAGTTGTTCACTTTACACCCCAATCATTGTCCCCACCCTCCTGCCATCTCTCCCTCTTTCCCCCTTTCCCCTCCACTACCCCTCAGGAAAGCACTCTCCCCACTAACTCACTTCAGCACTTCAAGTCCAATCAAGACTGAGCACCTTCTCTTCCACAATGGCCTGGCAAGGCAGTCCCACCAGGAGGAAGTGATCAAAAAGCATGCAACAGAGTCCATATCAGATACAGCCCCTGCTCCCCTTACTAGGGTACCCACAAGATGATCCAGTTGCCCATTGGGTATATATATATGGCCTAGATCCTATGCATGGTCCTTGGTTGCTGCTTCAGTCTCCACAAACCCCCCGCCTCCCCCAGGGCCCAAGTTGATCTTCTTGTGAAGCTCCTGTCCCCTCTGGATCCTTCTATCCTTCCCTCAAATCTTCCATAAGTCTCCCTGTGTTCTGACCATTCTTTGGCTTTATGCATGTTTGCTTGTATGTTGATTGACTCAAAGGAATCCTTGTGTATTTTACACCGTCTCCTTAGATATAATTTCAGCTGAAACACTCCGGACAGCTCCCAGATAAGCAAAAGAACCTAGACTGGATATCTAGAACACATAAAATAAAATAAGAGAAAATGTTCCTGTGACTCCAAAGTTAGAGTGGCAGAGACAGAAGGATATCTGGGACTATCTAGTCAGCCTCTTCTACAGTCATCAGGTTCTGTATAACGCCCAGGCTCAAAGCAAAGTGGTGGGTGTGGAGAGATGGCTCTGCTTGCTGCTCTTGTGGAACAAAGAGTTTTGGTTCCCAACACCAACACCATGCAGTACACAACCACACCTAGCTCCGGCTCTAAGGTATGTGACACTGTCTTCTGGCCTCTGTGGGCACTTGAACAGACATTCTCATATACACACACATGCACACACATGCACACACATACACACATGCACACACTAAAAAGTTTTAATTTTAAATAAGCTGACAAGTGATTGAAGAAGACATTTAACCACTTGACATCGACCTCTTGTCTCCACATACATGTACACATACATATACGTACACAACATAACAACACACAAACTCAAGAACCCCCAAATCCTCCTATATAGCTAAGCATTATTTTAGATATAATGTCATCCATTTACTGAGCTTCCATTTGGCACCAGCTATTTGTCCAAAGGGCTTCTTAGATATTTTCTTATTTCAATTATGTAGGTAGATATTGAAGAGTCCCACTTCTCAGATGAGGAGACTGAGCCTTGAAAGGTTAAATATTCCCTGTGTCACTACAAATAATGAAAAGAAGAAACAGAATTCTAATTATCTGACACCCAGACTATTAAGCCAGGATTTATTGCGGTAAGGATTTTTACCCTAGAGATAAACAATCAAATCAAATCATTGATTATTCTCTAGATGGCATAAATTCTCCTGTGAAGCCAAATGTAGCAAAGACAAAGAATGCTTGGAGAGAAGGGGATTTTGTGCAGGCCGAAAGAATGACAAATACTGTGGTGGGACCCTATCCCAGCCACATACCCACTTCTGCGTAAAGCACTACCCGTTTCTGTATGTAGGAAGTTGCACGCTCTGCTTTCCTGTAATTAGGACAGTAAGCATCAGCATGTCTCCTCTGCCATCCACTGGCACTTTCAAACTTCCTTTTTGGAGGAAAAAAAGAAGGTGTGGTTCTCCCTGAATCACCTCTTAGCGTTTCCCAATCATTCTAAATTAGTCTTCAAAATCTCCCAAGTGTAATGCGCACAGCGCGTGCGCACACACACACACACACACACGATTCACCCACTGTCTCTGTGCTGATTTCTATGGTGACTGAGATCACTCACATTTCCTCTCATAAGGCAGACAAGTTCCTTTCTTTCCACATCCTTATCAGAATTCTGAGTCTTGTTTCCTTGATGATAACCATTCTGGCTTATGGGATGGAATCTGAATATAGTTTCAATATGCATTTCTTTGCTAGCTGAAAGTATTAGGTTGTTTTGTTTTGTTTTGTTTTTTCAAATTTGTATTAGTGCTTGCAAAAATGGATAAATTTTGAGATTATCTTATGCAAAAGAAGTTACACTCGGAAAGACAATCACCACGTTTTCTCTTCTGTGCAGAAGAGAGAGAGAAAGAGAGGGAAGGGGGGAGGGAGGGAGAGAGAATACTAAAGTAGAGAGAGCCAGAGAATGACTGGAAAGAAGAGAGGGATATGGGGAGAAAAGGAGGGTAAAGGAGACTCGTTGAGGGGGATTATAAGATCAGATATGGTGTATGCATGTGTGGAATTGTCACAGTGAGACCCACTAATATAACTAATGTGAAATTAATGAAACCCACAGAGTAATCAATGTGTGTTAATTAAAAAAAAAAAAAAAACAAAATCTCCAGCAACCTGGATTGTACAATATGAGGGGCAAATTTACCAATCAGCAATTAGAGGGTAATACAAAATATTTCAAGGCTCAATTCACAAATTGATGCTTCAAACCTCCTCTCAATATTTGATAACTTCTGCTAGAGAAGTTTATTCTGGTCATCAGAATGATACTTTGGTTTCGTCCTGCAGACAACATCAGTAGTTTGTCAAACACCTAAACATGACCTATTGAATACATCTTTTCATTAAGGTTAGAGAGGGGAAAGAAGCAATGAGGAAGGGAAGAAGGAGGGAGAAGGAAGAAAAAATAAAGCTATTTCTCTTTTAACAAGACAAAGTATCTCTGAGCTAGTAAGCTAACTTGGCAAAGTGCTGCCCTGCAATCATGAAGACTTGAGTTTCATCTCCAGAACCTGAGCAAAGGCCAAGCGTGGCAGCATGCATTTGTTACTTTAGCACTGGGTAGGCAGAGGCAGGCTGGGGCTCTCTGGCTAGCCAGCCTAGCCTATGTTAACCCCAAGCTAGTAAGATATCTTATCTAAAAACAAATAAGCAAAAAAAGGTGCCAGGGTAGTCAAAGATACTCCTAAAATAATCTAGGCGGTTACAGTTGCCCTTGATTGCCTCCCAGAACATGAAGGTAACACCCTAGTGCTGACGACACAACACAGACACTTTGGACACAGTACTCTAGTTAAATTGAGGTGGAACTGACCTAGAATCCTCCGCCAGGAGGACTAGGTCTCATGGTATCCAAAGACACAAGCTACCAAGAGAGAAAGGCAATCAAAAGTCCTACCCAGCTATAAAGCCTATAAATAACACCGTGACCAGCATGGCATGATATCCCCAATTTACATTTGCCTAGTACTTAATTAATGCCTAGTACTGTAAACCGAGTTAACTACGCATTGCTGGTAAGGCCATGCACCTTCATTGTCTCTTTCCTAAAACTGGACAATCGCTTAATGCATTCAAAATACTTATCCTTATACCAAGATGACTCTAGTTCTCGCCTGTCAGCAAGGAAGATTCTTTGTGGCAGAGACCACTACAAAATTCAAACTGGTCAGAATGCAGAAGGCAACTGACCATGAGGTGTCCAACTTAAGTTGATACATCTACAGTACAACCCCCATACCTAAGGCTTGGGGAACATTGCAGAAGAAGGGCAGAAAGATTAGAAGAGCCAAAGGACCAGGCTGTCTGCTGTGAAATAGTGTGTCCTATATTTGGGAAGCTGCACCTGTAAAATCTGAACAACATGATTGCCTAAACAAAATCTGGCCTGCCAATACAGATGCAGGAAATGTCACAAGGCCATACTCCTAGATGAAGAGCTACAGGCAATTAATGATAAGAGAGGGAAAATTAGTCTTCTCCAGGGGGGGAAAAAAAACTCTGGTAGGTTGTCCAATCTCAGTTAGTCAGCCCTGAACACATACAAGCAACACCAACTGGACTCGGCAAGCTTTATTTATATATAGACAGGTGCATATACATACACACACACACACACACACACACACACACACACACACAATATTTAAAGAAGAGATCATGGATTTGAGAGAGAGGAGGGGAAATAGAGAAAGGGTTGGACTGATTAGAAATGATGTAAATACAGTATTGATATATAAAAATTTTTTAATGTTTAAATTAAAATTTTAAATTAAAAAGTATATATTTAGGTGTACAGATTTTAGTAGGTTTATCCTATATTATAGGTTTATATGAGTGAGTATATACCATGTGCATTTTTCTGTTTCTGGGATAGCTCGCTCAGGATGATCTTTTCCAGATCCCACCATTTACCTGCAAATTTCATGATTTCCTTGTTTTTATTGCTGAGTAATATTGCATTGTGTAGATGTACCACAATTTCTGTATCCATTCCTCCACTGAGGGGCATCTGGGCTGTTTCCAGCTTCTGGCTATTACAAATAAGGCTGCTACAAACATGGTTGAGCAAATGTCCTTATTGTGTACTTGAGCCTCTTTTGGGTATATGCCTAGGAGTGGTATAGCTGGATCTTGAGGAAGCACTATTCCTAGCAGAAGAAGGAAAAAAGAGGGAACAAGTCAGGAGCCTGACACAGAAGACCTCTGAAAGGCTCTCCCTGCAGACTATCAATGCAGATGCTGAGACTTATGGGCAACCTTTGGGCAGAGTGCAGGGAATCTTATGAAAGAAGTGGGAAACAGTAAGACCTGGAGAGGACAGAAACTCCACAAGGAGAGCAACAGAACCAAAAAATCTGAGCACAGGGGTCTTTCCTGAGACTGATACTCCAACCAAGGACAATGCATGGAGATAACCTAAGACCCCTGCACAGGTGTAGCCCACGGTAGTTCAGTATCCAAGTGGGTTCCATTGTAATAGGAACAGGGACTGTCTCTGACATGAATTGATTGGCCTGCTCTTTAATTACCTCCCTCTGAGGGGGAAGCAACATTACCAGGTCACAGAGAAGACAATGCAGCCACTCCTGATGAGATCTAATTGACTAGGATCAGAAGGAAGGAAAAGAAGACCTCCCCTATCAGTGGACTTGGGGAGGGGCATGCATGCAGAGGGTGGAGGAAGGGCGGGATTGGGATGGGAGGAGGGAGGGAACCACAGGGGGGATACAAAGTGAATAAAGTGTAATTAATAAAGAATTTTTTAAAAAAGAAAAACGTTTATCTATTGAATAAATAAAACCAGAGTAAAGAAATGAAATCCATTTTTTCTCAGTTGCTTCTCCATGAAAGGAAAAAAAAGGAAGTTTCTTGTATTGCCTATGTATTCTCCTGAATGTATGTATGTGCACCACATATGTGCCTCATGCCCATTGGAGGTCAGAAGAGAGCTCTGTATCCCTCAGAACTAGAGTTTTGTATGGTTGGAAACCACCACGTAGGTCTTGGGAACCAAACCCAGATCCTCTTCAAAATCAGCAAGTGCTGTTAAGTGCCGAGCCCTATCTCCAGCCTCTTGATTTTATTTTACATTTATTATCTATTTTGTGCTGGAACATGAACCATGGCAAGCACGTGAAGGCCAGAGGACAACTTGGGGGAGTCAGTTCTCTCTGTTCATTTTGTGGGTTCTGGGGACTGAATCAAGATCATCACACTCAGTGGCAAACACCTTTACTTTACTCACTGAACCATCTCACCAGCCCCCAAAATTGGGATCTTCTAATGGCCCAGATACAGCATAATTGATTGAGCATGGAGACTTGGATGAAATGAGAAACTTCACTTCATATATTCTTTAAAGGAACTTGCTAGGCTTAGCAGATGACAGAGAGGCTAATCGCAGAATGACAGGCGGTTATCAATGCCATATCAAAGGTCGGCTAATAGGATCTTGAAATGAAAATTGAGCTTTAAGGTGGTTTAGCTGAAGACCATAAGAACGTCTTCTGGGAAGATTCTAATCCCCACAGGATTGAAGAGAGTGACCGCACTGCATAAAACATGACCCACAATTCATGGCGAAGCTCTCAGGCAGCCCCTGAGAGGTCACCAAAGCTGTGACTCCACATTAATTGATACAAGGATTCTGTTTTCCAGATGGCCTCACACATAATTGAGCAAACAGACACACATACCCCATGTAATCAGATCTATTGCATGCATTACCCTCATTCAGCAGTTATAACTTCACCGGCAGCCCGGGGTAGTTGCAACACTCTGAAATCTGACAGGCCCAAGAAGGGCTAGAGAAAAACCCTCCTGTGAATTTAACCATCTTTAAAACAGTGGCAAATAAATAGCACCTATCTCAAACTGTAGTAAGCCGACACATAAAAACACAGTAGCTAGCATTCAGTAAACAGTTGTAAACGACATCTCCATTTTCTGAAGCCCTTTTTCTCTAGACTAATTTAATTAATATTTTCAAGTGCCTGTTGTGTTCACAGAGCTAAATTTTGTCATGAATGTTTTCTTTCTCACAGCATTTCAATGAAGGTGACATGATTACTCATATTTGGAAGCTGAAACAATCAAAACAAGTAAATGTGACATAATATCATTCCCTTCAACTACTGAATAAAAACTTTAGAAGGTTTTGATTTGAGCTCAGATCTTAACACTTACATTGTTTGCATAAAAGAAATTTTCAATCCATGTTCTGACAAACTAGCCACCTAGACAGTAAGATGGGATCTGTCCCATTTGCCAATGCCTGTGGTATAAACCATGCCAGCCTATGTCAAGTGCAAGCAATCAGCTTCTGAAACTTTCCCCCATTTTACCATAAGCTCTCACTGGCCTTAAATTTTAAATAGATTTATATGTCTTTCAACATGCCCACAGCTAAGGAAGTTAGGGCTGAACCTTGCTTCTTTCTGATTATTGCTGTCTGCATTCTTTTGTTCTCCAGTTCCTGGTTCTTTCTCAGGCCCTATGGATACAGCCTAGGAGACTTCTAGGAGGGAGGAAGGAGAGAGAGAGAGAGATTGAGAGAGATAGAAACAAGTAGGAGCTGCCAGGAAACCACATGCAAGAGCCAGGCTATAAATCAGACCCAGCAAACAGCAGAAGGCAAAGCGGGGTGTGAAGAGTGAAGAGAATGAGAAATAATGTTGGCAGCCACGAACAAAGAGAAATCAGATTGAAGATACAAAGAGCAGGCCTAAGCAGCTGGAGAGGCACAGGTAGCTAAGTAAACAGTGACCCAAAACATTGCCGAGATACAGGTAAGAGAGATGGCAAGACTGGGCTCACACCCCTGCCTACCCATCTTTTGCTGTACACCTGTGGGGAGTTTATTGACATTGTCTTGGCCTGTTGCCTTTCCTGTAAGTGAAAACAATGGTATCTTCTTGGGAACAGTTAAATGATACGAGAATTTATCATGCAGTAACAACTCTGCTTCAGTTTGGGAAATTACATTTATTTTATTTTATCCTACTATTTGGAGCTCATGTATATTTGCTAAAATTGATCATCTTCCTTGGCACGAGATATGCTGTCCCTCCCATCAGAACCTTCTTAGACTGACATCTTCTGTGTTTCTTTGTCCTTCTAAGCATCTTTACTTTGGGTTTAACACACACATCTCTCATCTACACATATGTTCACTCGATTACCATTGTATCTGTAGAACATTCTTGGTGTGACTTTTGAATGAACGTCTTATGTTTTTACCTGAATAAGGTTATATTCTCATTTTCTGAGAATAACATCAGAAATGTCACGGACCAGGTGTATTAAACCATCTGCATTTATTTCTTCACAGTTCTGTAGACTAGAAATCCAAGATCCAAGTGTTGGTGGGATTGATCTCTCTCAGTGTCCCTGTCCTTGATTTCTACATAGGCATCTCCTCCCTGCATCCTCATGATCTTGCTTCCATGTACACAATCCTGGAGACTCTGTGTGTCCTAATGGTCCCTCCCTATAAGGCCACTCGTCATGCTATTTAAGAGTCCACTCTACCAGGTATGGTGGCACACATCTTTAATCTCATCATTCGGGAGGCAGAGACAGACAGTTCTCTGTGAACATGAGACCAGCCTAGTAAACAAAGTGTGTTTCAGGCTTGACAGAACTACACAGGGAAACTCTGTCTCAAAAAAAAAAAAAAAAAAAAAAAAAAAAGTCAACTCTAAGACATGCATATTAAATATTACCCTTTTGGAAGACCTTATCTTTAATATTATTATATTCTGAACTATGGAGGTTAAAGCTACAACATTTATATTGTTTTTTAGTACTTGAGAATTTCATATATGTATATAATCAATTCTGATCAAATGCAGGCCCCATTCAGTCCCCTCCAATTTCTCCCATATCAATGACCACTTTTTCCTCCTGACTTTTATGTGTATGTTTCTTAGACCCACTGAGCCCACTTAGTGCTGCCAGTATGTGTATCAGTGTAGGACCACCTGCTGGAGCATGGGCAGCCACTTCGGGGCCCCATATCCCTAAAGAAAACTGCTCTCCCTCTCCAAGGATCCATCATTTGCCAATAGCCCCTAAGCTGTGGGTAGGACTTCATGACCCATTTCTTCATCCAGGCCCATATATTGTTTGGAGAGATCTTGTGCATGCCTTGTGGTTTTTGAGGTTTATTGAGGCAGGAGCTCATTCGCCTAGACTGAATTCAAACTTACTATGTAGTTAAAGGTGACTGTGAACTTCTGATCTTCCTGACTCTACTGCCCAAGTTCTGGGAATATAGGCTTATACCACCATGCCCAGGGATCTACAATATATAAATGAGGGAACGGCATAATTGTTCTCAATACAATTCTTTAACAATGAATGATAATGCAGTCATGGTACCACACACCATAGCTTGGCTCCTCAAGGATCCTTTTCTATCACTGAACCCAAAACTTTGGCATAGAACTTGCTCTATGGGACTTTAGCAAACATGATACAGGCAAAAGCTTAATAATAACTTGCTCACTTGGACTTTTTTTTTTTCTCAGTGTTGGCACATTGTCTAGCATTGCATGAGGAATCCTGAGCTAACCTGCCAGTTTGCTGCGGGTATGAGATCCTCTCAGATATGAGGAGCTAATATCAATGAATACTTTTGTAGCCATTTTAGATAGCCATGGCAGTCGGCACACTACTTCAGGGACATTTTATGCGGCCAGGTGAGACTAGCAGAATTCTCTGGCTTAGGCTAGCCCAAAATGCTGAGGTTGTAAGCAAGCGTTGTAAACCAGTGAGTTTGGAACGGTTTGTTGACAGCAATTGGTATGATGAAGCCATAGATCTCATCTTTGTTTATTCATTCTAACACTGTGTACTTGAGAAATTTCTATTTGTAGCTCTTTTTCACTCCTTCTGGCTACTGGCTGGCATTCTGTCGTCTGCACATGCCGTGCTTTACTTATCCATTCTTCTAGGAATGAACAGTTGGACTGCCTCCAGTTTTCTCCTCTGCAAACATACTCATGTACATATCTTTATCTGCCTGTGTGAGCGTTTCTCTGGAAACACTATTCAGAAGTGAAATTGCCAGCTGCGGGTATCCACACACTTAATTGCACCACATGTTGTTGAATTGGTCCTCGGAATCATTGTAGCACTTTCCACTCCTTCTAGAATGCAGGCAGTCTGGCCTGAAACTGTTACCTGGTTCGCATTGGAGAAGGCCTCATTCTCTCATGGCTGTTAGCATTAGAACTGCAAGAGACAGTACAAAGTGCCCATCTAGAACAGAAAGAAGTCACTTGAAGGCTACTGAGAAAGCTCAGCTATTAAAGTATTTCCCATGCAAGCCTGAGAACCTGTGTTCAGTCCACAAAATCTGTGTTAAAGGGCTCGTCCGTGTCAAACATGGGTAATCCTAGCACTGGAGAGGCAGACAGGTGGACCCCTGGGGCTCGCTGGCCAGCCAGCCTAGCATAAGTGGCAGGCCCAAGGACATGAGACCTTAAGAAAATAAGATGGATGGCTGCTGAGAAATGACACCTGATGTTGTTATCTCTCTCTCTCTCTCTCTCTCTCTCTCACACACACACACACACACACACACACACACACACACACACACACACCAGTATACACCAGAGAAAGGTAGTCCAGAAATCAAAACCTAGCCAATGACAGGCACCTCTTCACATGAGTGCTTCCATTTATCTTCTCGGCTGTGTTGTGTGGAATTGACATACCGTTGGTTTTGTAATTCAGAAATATTATCATTATTAATTTCAATTTTCTGTTTCCCATTTGCAAGTTGAAGTTTTATTTGGGTTCTTTTGATATTTTCATATTTTTTTCTGTCTTAAGACTTCTAAAATAGGAATAATCACAATTTACTGATGGTCAGCAATTATGTAAAAAATAGTTGTACAAGTTACCAATGTAACTGAAACCCAAAAAAAGGCTATTTTTGACGAGACGTGGAAACAGCTATAATATTAAAAGAAAAATGTCAAGATACACATTATTACATGGTGCATAAACCACAATTGTGGTGAGCAGAACATGTAGCCTGAGTCTATTTGCCTGTGGTAACTGCTTAGACTCTATCCTCTGGCTGTGCAGAGCAGGAAAGGGGCCATCCTAGCCCAACCCAATCTCAGGATCTGGAGCATTAAGGCTGGGGTGATACACTGAAATCTACCTCTTATTCTCCTCTTCTCAGGCACGCCTTGCCTGAAGTGGGTCAGAAACATGACTGTATCGCTCTCTGTAGAAAACCCAGAGAGTACATCATTCTTGAACTAAGGGAATCTGGTCAAATAATTTTCCAGAGCAGTGACAATCTGGTAACCAGAGGCAACCACGTGTACATGGAGCCGAATCAGAAGCAAGAAGCAGACAGTTCCATTATAAACTAATAAAACAACTGTGATTGTTACAATTATACAGATAAGAACTGGGGATTTTATGTGGCAGTAGAACACTAAAAATGGCTTAATATAATAGATTAGAAAAAAACAGAACTTCTGGACATAAAATACAAAATAAACATAAAATAAAATACAAAATACAACATAAGATCTCAGTGGTTATACTGGACAGCAAATTTGACATGCCCACAAAGAGATTACAAAAGTAAATACATTTCCCAGACACAGAACAAACACAGATAAGAGTAATCTGAATAGCTTAAGGGGAGGAGAGAGGAAATGGGACAAAGGCAGCGTTTAAAGAAATAATGTTTGAGATTTTCAGACCTGATGTATGAAACTGACCCCGATAGGCTTAGAAAATCCATCAGGGCAGATGAAAAGAATTCTCTGCACAGAAGGGGGCCTGAGTGTGTGTATTTATGTGCGTGGGTGAATGTGCACGCGCACACACGTGTGCCCACGTGCATTACGCGTGCTCACATTCAAGATGGTGGGGAGGGATGTGAAACGGCCAGACTGAGACAGTAAAAAATAATAAAAGCAATAACTAAAAGAAATGTATGAGAGAGCACAGAGACGGATCACCCTCAATAAGTCGTAGCAAAATGGTGATAAACCTCATTCCACAGGAAATGAAAGCTAAAGTAGAAAGCTGCTCTTTTCAGGGAGCTGAAAGAAACTTCGCAGCAGTCAGAATTGTTCATACCTAACAAGATTATCTGTCAAGAAGAATGAGAGACAAAATAAAAACTTCCCATGCAAGCTACAGTTGAAATACATGATCAAATACATGATTCTCACTCAAGGAAACACTAAAAGATACATTCCAAAGGAAAGAAAATTTATCTCAGATTAAAAGCTGGGATTTAAGAAATAATGGAGTACAGAGAAACATACACACATAGTTAAATGTACATTGCATAATATGCAGTAATACATGCACATAGCCGTGAGAACACACATGCATGCATACACTGAGAGAATTAAGGTGCTATGTAACAGGATGGGAGGATGGCTGAAATCAAAGTGTTCTAAGGTTTATCAGGATGTAAGTTAATTTTTTTATTAAATTCTGATTTTTAGTGTTGGATATACATGCTATCATTTTGCAATAACTACTAATATGAACTGAAAACACAATATAATGAAAACACATTGACTAGAATTCTAGCATTGTCTACATATGTCAAGAAGAACTGAACAGTTTCATAAATGGAAAGCAGATGGTGCCAGCCAAGTTATTAGAGTGGGAAATTCAAGATAAACAAGATAAGCTATGGTGATCTATGTGTTAATGACTTAAAGCTGTAGACATCAATAAAAGCTCATGTCATTCCTAATATAGGCATATGAGCCATACTTATGGACAGACATATGACAGTTAATAAACACATACATATTTCTGTGCTCTGTTTGCCCAGTGCACAACTTAAAGGCCAAATCTTGGTTTCTAAGCCATTTTCCAGTCAAAAGAAAGAGGGCTTCTTGGAGAAGGAGAAGACTTTAGGGTTGAGGTACAAAACGTACAAGATGAACCCAGAGTATTGAGTAAAGTCAGAAGAAGATATTTTTTTTTATTTTTCTGCAATGAAAAGGTTGTTTATAATGTGTGAGAAATAAACTATACTCTTTAAAGAAATAAAACATAACATATCCAAGAATAGCCTTTCCTTTATATTTGCAGTTTTCTGTTCTCCTAGAAATTTACCAGAATTATACCAGTTATCATCATTTAACTGTACAATTCCTGAAAAAAAATATAGAGGTGTTATATCTTACAGTTTTTCATAAGTAGTCAAAAATGCTTCAAAATCATTTTTGTAATTCCCAGTTTGAAAATAAACTAACAAACAACAAAAATCAATGACTTTGGAGGAGACACAATGACCCACAGAAAAGATGGAGAAAAGTCTTTTTATCATTCAGCAGCTCCCCTTTAGGAGCTATTAAGCAGCTGGCTCTGGGCTTCCAGAGGGGAAATTATATAGGAAGTAGACAACAACAACCTCAGCATCATTTTAGGGAAGCATTTCAAAAGAGCCTTTCCTTGAGCTGCAGATCCTCAGGGAACCACAATATGGGCAAGCTTGTTTGATTACCTGTGACCCTCTACAAGTGACACAGGCCTTTCCCGGGTCTTGGTGTCCTCATGCAGAATGAGGTTTGGGAAGGAATGACCTCCTAGGAACCTCCTGGCCTTAAAATCCTATACCTGAAGGCTATTTAATATACAGGACAGATTTTAAGATAAAAATCAATGGTGAAAATAATAGCATTGAATAACCTGTAACATTTTAATCTACCAAAAAAAATGCATTTGATGTGCATTTTGTCTCTAGCAATTTTTATTTTAAGTAGGAGTGTAAATGTCATTACATCTATTAAAGAAATGAGAAAAATGAGATAAAGCGGACACTGACAAGAAGCAATAGAAAGTGCAACTTTTCAAATTATTCTGAAAACCAAGGGATTGACATCTTAGAGCCATGCACTCCTAACCATTGTCATTACTGGGGCCATATTGTTGTTTCTTCCATCTGCAAAATGAGTAAGTTGAGCTAAACTAGATGGTTTCTATGATTATCTTATTTTACAACTAAATAAATTAACTTTCTAATAAGTAGAAGTGTTTGGACCAAAATCAAGTTCTCTTTATTATGGAAAAGGACTTTCCCTAGTCAGAGGTTCCCTCGAGCACCTCAGAAACTTTAGATGCATGTGTAGATGACACGGAAATCACTTATTTACATATCACCCACTGCTCCCCCACACATACCAACTAACACATCTATAACTGAATTCAGTTTTGATTCCAACTTACAATAGAGAGCGGTAAAGACCATTCCAACACAGGTTCTGATATATGTGACATAAAGAACACTGCACAAGTAGGAAGGACTACCATTGTGCCCATGAGCTCACAGCAGCTGTAGTTGTCTGCACAAGACCCACATAGCCAGGCAACAATCTCTCACAAATGAGAGGGAAGATCACTAGGCCCCACCTTTAACTAAAGAGCTATTTAATGTTGATGGCCTCTGGGGGGAGGGAGAGTCAAGGTTCTTTCTGTTTTTTCCCACTAAAATAATACTTTTTATTCTTTTTATTAAACATAGATTCTTTTCTCATCCAGATTACAGTTCCTCCTCCCTTTATTCTCCCAGTTCCTTCCCAATTTCACTCCCCTCTAGATCCACTTCCTTTTTCATTAGAAAAGCACAGGTTTCTAGAAGATAACAACCAAACAACAAAATAAAATACAATATAATGAAGCAAAGACTATCATATCAAAGATGGGCATGGCAAACCCAACGGAAGAAAAAGAGACCCAAGTGCAGGCAAAAGAGTCAGAGGCCCACTCATTCTCAATGTCAGGGGTCCTATAAAAATACTAAGCTAAAATCTACAATATATACACATAGAACCTGATGCAGACACATGTAGGCCCTGATCTTGCTGCTTCGGTATCTGTTAGTACACATGTACCTTACTTAGTTGATTCAGAGTGCCATGTTCTCCTAGCATCCTCCAGACCCTTCCCACATCCTCTTCCTTTAAATTCTCCAAGGGGAGGGATTTGATGGACACCTCCCATTTAGACTCTCCTCTCCAAGTAATGACTGAATGACTGACCATGGGTCTCTGCACCTGTTCCTGCCTCCTGCCGGAGGAAGCCTCTTGGATGATGACTGGATAATGCACTAATGAATATAACATTAGGAGCCATTTTATTGATACATTTCTAAAAAAAAAACATACAGCTAATCCCCAACCATGAAGTTATTTTGTTGCTACTTGATAACTGTAATTTTCCTACTGTTATGAATTGTAATGTAAATATATGAAATGCAAGATATCTGATACATGATCGCCAAAGTGGTTGCAACCCATATGGTGAGAACCGCTGCTCTATGGGTACTCCTGCCTTAGAGCTCCTTCAGCTCCCAGGAGATATTTCTCACCTTTTGTTAATAAACCTATGTTGGTGCTACTAAGACAAGGAGGTTTGGATTATTCACACATCTTTTCTTAATCATTTGTTTTTGTTCTTGGACACTGTAAAATTTGGGGATTAGCAGAACTTGGGGAACTTTGTTAAAGAGTCATAGCGTTAGGAAGGTTGAGCGCCTTTGCAAAATAGACTCCTCAATGCAGTCCCAAGCCAATGGTTTCCAATTGGGGAAGCACAGGGTATTGGACCTAGGCCACCAAACAATTTATCAGTGAGCCACAGTTCTGGATCCTGAATTCTAAAACTCGAGATTTTTGGCATTACATACCAATATTAGGACTTCTATAAGGATACACCTCTTTTAAAACACTGAGACTCATAGGATGTAGGAGAAAACAAGAAACAGGATAGGAGCCTACCACAGAGGGCCTCTGAAAGACTCTACCTAGCAGTGTATCAAAGCAGATATTAAGACTCATAACCAAACCTTGGGCAGAGTGCAGGGAATCATATGAAAGAAGGGGGAGTTAGTATGACCTAGAGAGGACAGGAGCTCCACAAGGACCAAATATATCAGGGCACAGGGATCTTTCATGAGACTGTTTCTCCAACCAAGGACCATGTATGGATATAACCTAGAACCCCTGCTTGGATATAGCCCATGGTAGCTCAGTATCCAAGTGGGTTCTCTAGTAAGGGGAACAGGGACTATTTCTGACATGAATTCAATGGTGAGCTCTTTGACACCCCCCCCCAAGGGGGGGAGCAGCCTTGCTAGGCCACAGAAGAGGACATTGCAGCCAGTCCTGAAAAGACCTCAAAGCTAGGGTCAGATGGAAGGGGAGGAGGTCCTCCCATATCAGTGGACTTGGAAAGGGGCAAGGAGGAGATGAGGGAGTGTGGGATTGGAAGGGAATGAGGGAGGGGGCTATGGCTGGGATACAAAGTAAATAACCAAAGTAAATTTTAAAAAAATGTATAAAAAATGCTAAGTATAAATACAAAAAAAATAAAATAAAACACTGAGACTGTAAAAAAAAATACAGCAATAGTGTTTGGTGTTACCCTAGATCTCTGGGATATCTAGTCTCTGGTTCTTATTTACCGAAGCAGTGTCTAGTATGGGTTCCTTTTCATGGAGTAGGCCTTAAGTCAAATCAAGCACTGATTGGCTACTCACACTAGCTCTGTTTCATCATTGCCCTACCACATTTTTCAGGCAGGACAGACTGTTGGTCAAAGGTTGGCTGTGTTGGTGTTCACAGTTCTCTGTTGGTTGTCTACAGAGTACCTTCCTGCACCAGCGTCCAGAACATAGAGATGAAGGCTCCATGTAGGCACCAGCTTGACTTCCCATGTTTAACGAGTTGTGTGGGTGTTGTTCTCAGCAATGCAACCCTGCTGTCACTTTGTGAAAATCAACCCTTTGTCTCAGCATCAGCCTGGGTTATTTGGGGATTTCCATGCGACTCCCTTGGCCAACAACTCAATTGAATGCAACTCAATCCTGCCACTGGAAGCCTCACATGATGACAAGGAACGGCCAATCGAGTCACTCTATCCCCCATTACTAGGAGTCCTTAGGAACACCTTCATATAAGTGATAATAATATAAAAATTAAAGATAGATAAATAAATAAATAAATAAATGGGTAGATAAATAAATAAATAAATAGATGAGAAATAAATAAAGAAATACCATATTTATCTCTCTGTGTTTGGGTTACCTCCCTCAGGATGATTTTTTTTTCTAGTTCCATCTATTTGCGTGCAAATTTCACAATGTCAGTTTTTAAACAGCCGTGTCATACTTCATTGTACAAATGTACCACATTTTCTCTTTCTATTCTTCTGTCGAGGGACATCTAGCTTGTTTCTAGTTTCTTGTTATTATGAATAAAGTCACAGTGAAAATGGTTGAGCAAGTGCTGGTGGTAGGGTGGAGCATCCTTTGGGTATATGCCCAAGAGTGGTTTAGCTGGATCTTGAGGTAGATCAATTCCCAACTTTCTGAGGAACTGCCATATCGATTTCCAGAGTGTCTGGACAAGTTTCCACTCCCACCAGTAACAGCAGAGTATTCCCCCTGCTCCACATCATCGCCAGCATGCGCTGTTACTTATGCTATTGATCTTATCCATTCTAACAGATGTAACATGAAATCTCAAAGTAGTTTTGAGCTGCATTTCCCTGATGGCTAAGAATGTTGAACATTTAAGTGCTTCTCTACTGAGAATTCTCTGTTTAGTTCTGTACCACATTTTTAATGGGATTATTTGGGATTTTGAGACCTAGTTTCTTCAGTTCTTTATATATTTTGGAAAGTAGCCCTTTGTCAGATGTGGAGTCAGTAAAAACCTTTTCCTATTTTGTAGGCTGCCATCTGTCCTGTTCATGGTGTCCTTTGCCTTACAGAAGCGTTTCAGTTTCCTAAGATTCCACTTATTAATTGCAGATGTTAGTGCCAGCATTATGGGGGTTCTGTTCAGAATGCTGTCCCTGTGCCAATGCATCCAAGGCTATTTCCCATTTTCCTTCAGTCAGCTTCAGTGTATCTGGTTTGATGTTGAGGTCTTTCATTTACATGGACTTAAGGCTTGTGCACAGTGATAAGTATGAATCTATTTGCATTCTTCTATATGTGTGTTTTGACTTCTGCGTGTGTTTATGGCTTCTTTAGCAAAAATCAGGTGTCCATATGTGTATGGATTTATGTGTGAGCCTTCAATTTAATTCTATTGTACATGTCTGTTTTTATGTCGATACCATACAGATTTTAATAGTATAACTCTGTAGTAAAACTTGAAATTGGAATGGTGAGGCATCCAGCAGTTCTTTCCATGCTCAGGATTGTTCTAGCTATGCTGGGGTTTTTGGTTTTCCATATAAAGTTGACAATTGTCCTTTCAAGGTCTGTAAAAAAATCAGTTGGAATTTTGATAGGGATAACATTGACTCTGTGCATTGTTTTTGATAGGATGGCCATTTTTACTATGGTAAACCTCCCAATCCATGCACATGGAAGATCGTGCCATCTTCTGATAACGTTCTCAGTTTCTTTCTTCAGAGACTTGAAAATTTTGTCTACAAGTCTTTCACCTGCCTGATTAAAGTTACACCAAAATATCTTATATTTTTTGAGGCTATTGTGAGGGGTGAGGTTTCCCTGATTTCTTTCTCATTCTTTTGTCATTTGAATATAGGGGAGCTACTGATTTTTGTGAGTTAATTTTATATTCAGCTACTTTGCTGAAAATGTTTATCAGCTGTTGAAATTCCCTAGTGGAAATATTAGTGACACTTATAAATGTTATCTTACTATCTGCACATACTTTAACACTTTGAGACTTTGACTTTTTGATCCTTCTTCCTTTCCAACTTATATCCCTTTGATGTCTTTTATTTGTCATATTGCTCTAGCTACAACTTCAAGTACTATATAAATATATGTGGAGATAGTGGACAACCTTGTTTTGTTCCTGAGTTTTAGTGGAATTGCTTTGAGGTTTTTTTGGTTTTTTTTTTTTTTTTCATTTAATTTGATGTTGGATATTACCTTGCTGTATAAATTGAGGTATTTCTCTTGTGTCCCTAATCTCTACAGGACTTTATTGGGGTGTTGGATTTTTATCAAAGGCCTTTTCTGCATCTAATGAGATGACCATGTGTTATGTTTTGTTTTGTTTTTTGGTTTGTTTAGATTATGGATTGCATTGACTGATTTATTTTGAGTCATCCCTGCATCTTTTGGATGAAGCCTACTTGATCACCTTTTTTAGTTTAGATTTCATTCACGTGTATTTTAGTGAGTATTTTTGAATCTATGTTCATAAGGAAAATAGGTCTGTGGTTCTCTTTTTTGTGAGTCTTCATGTGGTTGTTTGGTATCAAGGTAACTGTGGCCTCATAAAATGAATTAGGCAATGTTCCTTCTGTTCCTATTTTCTGGAATAATTTGAGGAGTACTAACTTAACTCTTCCTTGAAATTCTAGTAGAATTCTGCATTAAGACCATCTAACCCCAGACTTTTTTTTTTTTTTTGGTTGGGAGACTTTTAATGGCTACTTCTAATTCCTTAGGGATTATAGGTTTATTTAAATTGTTTATCTGATCTTGATTTAACTTTGGTAAGTGGTACATATGGAGAAACTTACCCATTTCTTTCAGATTTCTCCAATTTGGTATGGTGTAGGTTTTTTAAAATATGTCCTTATAATTCTTTGAATTTCCTTGATGTCTGTTGTTATATCCCCTTTTCCCTTCTCATTTTGTTAATTTGGTCATTATCTCACCCTGACTTTTAGTTGGTTTGGCTAAGAGTTTATCTATCTTGTTGATTTTCTCCAAGAACCAACTCTTTTCTTTCATTGATCCTTTGTATTATTCTCTGTTTTTATTTTATTGCTTTTAGCCCTCAGTTTGATTATTTCTTGCCACCTACTCCTCTTGAGTGCACTTTTTGTTCTAGAGCTTTCATGTGTGCTGTTAAGTTGCTAGTATAGGATATCTTCAAATATTTTTTATGTGGGCACTTAACTATGAATTTCCTCTTAGCACTGCTTCCATTGTATGTCATAAATTTTGGTATATTGTATTTTCATTTTTATCAAATTCTAGAAAGACTTTAAATTCCTTCTTTACTTCTGTCTGAGAGTCAGGTTCCTTTAGTGGTGTGGTTCCTGGTTGGTTGATCATGCTCCAGTAGATGACCCCATACCCATGCATATATGGACTATACTAATTGAACTAGATGAACCTAAAAATAAAAGCATGAAGTTGGGAGGTAGTCATGCATATGGATCTGGGAGGAGTTAGGAGAAGCTTAAAAAGGTAAAAATTACCAAAATATGTTGTGCATGTATGAAATGCTCTGAGAATAAAAAAAAATGACTATTTCATGACTAAAACACACAAACACATACACTGCATGGCCTGTGTAAGATCTTTCTAGCCAACAGGGTCACTTCCTCCCAGTGTATAGTGATGCTGTGAAAATCAGGTAGCATTTCCAGTGACAATGTGACACTGTATTGTTTTACATTAGCCTCAGGCAGGATCCCTCAGAGGATGCTGTGGATGCAGATCCTGGACCACACTTTGGGATGTCACTGCTCTGAAAGACCCATTGTTCAAATACAGGCTGAATTAATAATGGCAGGATTTCCCAATTGAACAAAATCAGAATCCAGTCTTTGCTGGATCTGCCTTCTGGCACAATCCTGAGGAAGTTTGCCCTTTTACATCAGACTACCTTCTGAATTTTCTTATTTCTCCTTACTGTTTTATAGTTACTTCTAAGTAGGGTACAACAGCAAGTTATTGCAAATTTTTTAAATTATTACTTTCTGATAGTGGAACAGCAGCAACTGTCTATGTTATATTAGACATATAATATAGGATAAAAATACTAAAATCTGTACACATAAAGAAGCTAAGCAAGGAGGAGGACCCTGGGTAAGATGATCAACCCTCACTTAAAAAGACAAATGGGATGCACATTGGAAGGAGAAAACAAGAAACAGAACAGGAGCCTACCATAGAGGGCCTCTGAAAGACTCTACCCAGCAGTGTATCAAAGCAGATGCTGAGACTCATAACCAAACTTTGGGCAGAGTATAGGGAATCTTATAAAAGAAGGGGAGATAGTAAGACCTGGAGAGGATAGGAGCTCCACAAGGAGAGCAGCAGAACCAAAAAAATCTGGGCACATGGGTCTTTTCTGAGACTGATATTCCAACCAAGGACCATTCATGGATATAACCCCTGCTCAGATGTAGACCATGACAGCTCAGTATCCAAGTGGGTACCCTAGTAAGGGGAACAGAGACTGTCCCTGACATGAACTCAGTGGCTGGCTCTTTGATCAACAACCCCTTAGGGGGGAGCAGCCTTACCAGGCCACAGAGGAGGACAATGCAGCCAGTCCTGATGAGAACTGATAAGCTAGAGTCAGATGGAAGGGGAAGAGGACCTCCCATATCAGTGGGCTTGGAAAGGGGCATGGGAGAAGCTGAGGGAGGGAAAGAGGGATGGATGGAGGGAGGGAGGGAGGAAGGAATTGGAAAGGAACGAGGGAGTTGGCTACAGCTGGAACACAAAGTGAATAAACTGTAATCAATATTAAAAAATAAAAATTTAATACAAAAAGAAAAAATTATACTTTTTGTGACATTAGTTCATGTGGTCCTTAAACTTCCTCCAAATTCTATGACATTTTACCATGTGATTCAATCTGTAATTGTTTGACATGTTTAATTTAAATATATCTTGTCCACCCATTTCATTAAGCTAAGCTCCACCACTTATTGTCTTGAACAATTTTTAAACATTTGGACAAATTTGCATACTCAATTTTGTCACATAATTGTCTTGAGGATTGAAAAAGTATACAAACACATGCGTATACACACATAGATGCATACATGCACACGAAGGAAGAGACAGAGAGAGAGTCCAAATGTAGTCATCCTTGTATGTGTTTGCTACTATTGTAAGTTGCTTAGGGGAAAAGAAAATCAATGTAAATAGATATTTTTTCAGTGAATGGTTGTCTGAGAAAAGAATTGATTTCTCTAAGTAACTAAATAATAGAAGCCAACAGCTCATAGATTAAATATCTTCAGCAACTGACTTCCTACAAAATAGAATTGACTTGGGACTGGGGACATGGCTCCATAGTTAAGAGAACTGCTTGCTCTTCCCAAAGACCAGGGTTCTATTCCCAGCACCTCCACACAGATCACGGCAGATCCCAAGAAATCTAAGGGTACCAGACATGCACATGGTATGCAGACACACACGAAAACAAAAACAGTCAGACACATTAATTAGTTAATTAATTAAAAATGAATTGACCTAACTTGTCAGAAGTAATGAAATCAATGTTTACTTAGGAAATGGTTTATAACTATATAAACATGTCCCTTGCTTTTATTTTCATCTCCATGGCTTCCTTCCAGAGACCTTCCTACCACGTCTGCTTCCTCGGTCCTGACCGATGTGGTGTGAGCCCTGTTTGTTAGGTCACCATCCTCTGCAGGTCACCTACAGCACTGGCACAGGAACCTTGAACCTCCATCCAAGAAAGGCAGCATTTGCTTATTGTGAGACTAGGAGCTTATAACGTATTTATAGTCCTATCTTCTGTGGTAGGTATGGATTACACATGAAGTAAATCTTTACACATAAGTACAAAAAGAAAGGAGCTATCATACGCTGAGAATTGTAATAAAAGATAGAGTCAGCCCTGAGAGCTAAGTTCGTGACTTTGAGGGTCCTGAGACATGGTCATATTTGTGTGCTTGGATTCTATGATACATACTGGAAACATAAACTAACTCATCACATAAAATTCACTGAACTTTGTGTTTAAAAATGACAAATGAAAAATACAGACAACTTTTAGGCTACTTATATAAGATGTAATATTTTAAAAATGTTCAGTTCTCAGACAGAAAGGGAAACTGTGAAATGCCGGAGGTCAAAGTCTGAATCATAAAGCCCCACCATTAATTAGTCTGGAGAGGAGTTAGAGAGAAGTTATCTCAGGCATAGCCAAGCCTATTCACCGTATCAGCTCCGAGATCCTGGCTTCAGTGAAAGAAACAAGGTGCCAGCCTTTAGTGATTGCTACAGGTTCAAGACTTATTCCTTTACAAAGAAGCAGGCAAATGACAACCAAAAACTCCTGTTTCAACTGTTGGCTGAAAGAAAGTGTGGAGGAGAGTTAGCCCAGTGGTGCAAGTTTGTAATCTGTGCTACTACACTGAAGGCTGAAGTTGGAGAAGGAAAAGCTCAAGGCCTTTTGAGTTCCAGAGTGGGCACCTCTCTGAAATCCTATCTCAAAAAGAAGTTTTTTGTTATTGTTGTTTTCTTTTTAAGAGGGCTAAAGCTCAGAGAAACTGTAACAGCGTGCAGAAGACCCTGCCTGGACAAGATGAAACCAGACAAAATTCCAGCAAGGACAAGGGGAAGTGGACACCAAGCCCCACCCTAACCAAGAAGCTATCTGTGACTGATGTCTTCTGGGACAGAAAACATCAGTTTTCTTCAGTGGAGTGGCACCGGTTATATTAACCACACCGCAAGGCAGTTTGCATCCTTAGGAGCAACTAACAAAAAATGAACTCTGTTTGATTTGGTTTGTTTTGCGGGTTGATATTATCTCTTTGGTTTGGATTTGGTTTGGTTTGGTTTGGATTTGGGTTTTTGTCTGTGTTGGTTTTGTTGTTGTTGTTGTTTTAAGGAGAAAAAGAATATGAAGTTGGCTGAGTAGGGAGATGGGGAAATGGGAAGAGTAAGCGGGGGGGGGGGGGGGAAAGACGGCAATGAAAGAATATGACAAAAATACACTGAATAACAAAAAAGGATGTTAAAAAATAAAATAAAAAGAGAGCTAGTCGTTTAACTTCGTGGTAGGGTGCTTGAGCACTTAAATTTTAAAGCTAGAACTCCCATCCCCCAAAAGGCAAGCAAGGAAGGTCTGGGGCAACAGCAGAGTTGATAAAGCACTTCTTATATAAACATGTGAGTCTGTATTCAATCCCCAAAACCTACATTTAAAAGGCAGCTGCAGCGGCATACATTTATAATCCTGGAGACAAATAAATAGGTGGATTCCTGGTGCTTGCTAGAAGGCCAGATTCACCTACTTGGCAAGTTCTAGGCCACTGAGAGATGCTGTCTAAAACCCAAAGGTGAATTTCAGCTGAGAAACAATACCTGAGGTTTGCCAGGTTACACCCCCCCACACACACATGCAACACACACATACAGAGGCACATGTATTCTCACACACATGCACATGCACAAACATTCACACATACACACCTCTATACCTGCACACATACACAGACAAAGGCAAAGTTGCATTTTGGATTTTCTTGCGAAGTCTTAAGACCCGTTCCTACTCTCTTTATATAGCAAGCAGAAGCTAGTCCTTTAGATGTGAATAGGGATGAGGAAGCTTTGTGGCCTGGCTTCAAGCTCTCAGCATGGCCATGCAGCTCCCTATATGAGCCCAATGGCCAATGTCTGCTTTCTTCATTGCCTACAGCACTGCTTGCTGTTGCCTGAACAGACCCTTCCTAGAACCAGTGAATAACGGTCTGTGTTTAAGTTTCAATATTATCTCCACAGAAAACTTACCGGAAACCATCAGGAAAGCTAATGCAGATCATAGTTATATTGAGCATAGGATCATGGCCGGTGGTGATATGGCTTTGGATTTCATGTGCAAGGGGAAGACAAGGCGGCCTGCCTGCCTCACTGCATGAACTCTGCCTCACTGTCTCACCTGACTGAACAGCTTAGCCCTACACCAGTCTGCAGGAGAGAAAGCCAGAAAGCACGCTGAAGTGCAAAGCCTTTGCCCCACCGAAGCCTCCTGGGTTGCTCATGGCTGTCAGTCTCATTCCTGAGAAAGACTATTTAGGCAAAGGTAGCCTCTCAGCTTCCATGATGCTAAACGTCCTTGCTCATTTATTCCCCCTTTGTTGGGTCACTGGCCTTCACAAGTCTGACTGTAATTGATTTCTTTTAGTTGCCCTCTGTAAGGTGTGGAAATGCAGAATGTCCCACAGAGTAAGAAAAGAGAGAGAGAGAGAGGGTCTGTGCAAAGCAAGCCTTAGATGGAAAGACCCGGGGGATGCTGACATATTGTTGGCAGCGTAAATTTCCTCTAATGCAAAGGCGCACCGAGATTATTCGCTGATTTCCGTCAACTCGGGGATAAGATACTCACCATGTGACTCTATTGGTGTAGCTGTTGGGATCGGGAGCATAGGGGCAGTTTGTGAATCAACATACTCATAAGTAAGGGGCTACGAACTACGGCTTTGCGTTCTCTCATCCTAGGGTCAACCCCCAACATGGCACAGTGTATGTGGGTGGGTGAGGGGGGGACCATTTGCTTTAAGACTAAGACAGTGTGCTCTCTCTCTCTTTATCTCTCCTCAGTGGGCCTGGAGAGGTGGCTAAGTGTTTCACTGCTCTTGCTGAGTAATAGGTTTAGTTCTCAGTGCCTACGTGGCATCTCACAACTGCCAGTATGCCCTTTTCAGGACTCCTGCACTGACGTGACGCACATGAACTTATTCAGGGGCACACACACATATAAAGCAGAATACATTTTTAAAGTTATGAGAACAAGCCAAGACAGTATTCACATCCATCTGAAAAGGGGGCTTCTCTTCCTCCATCATGCCTTGTCTCATCCAGCAGCTACAGGTCTGCGTGCTAACTGAAGTGGATGAGTATCACTAAAACTGTGCCGTGGAAGGAAGCAGTGCTTGATCCTGTCTGGAGGGGGTGGAAAGAGGCCCCTCAGAGAACACCTATGCAGGTCAGCCATGCAAAGGAGCCCATGTGGCAGAAATATGAGCATAGGAAAATGCAGGAGACCACAAAAGCCACATAAGTTCAGGGGAACACTGAAACACTGATGGCTGAGGAAGCAGGAGCAGAAATGGAGAGCCTGGCCCAGGTATGCATACCAAAAATCAAACAAGAACCTACTGGAAGCATTTTCTAGATTTTAACATGACTGTGCCCCCTGTTAATTACTACTTCTTCTCTCTCTCCTTCCCTAATCTCCCTAAGTACTACAGAGAATGCCAAATTCCCCCATCATAATCTTGCAAGGTGATATTTGGAAGCCTTCAGACCCGTGCTGTAACCTGCACTCCACAGAACTTCAGTTTCCTCCTCTTGAAACCAGAGATAATCATCATAAGCTGCAACAGACTCTAAAGAAGTCAGAGACGATTTATTTCCAAAATGTCTTGTGCATTCCAGGTGGTCAATAAATGATAGCTATTAATATGTTTTTATTGAAAATAATGCATCTTCCAGTGCCACAGTCTTTTTCTGATATACAGAGAGTGTTAATAAGTATGGTCATAGCTCTCAGGGGTGAGGAGGGATGTTTCTTAATTAGCATTATTTCAGAAAGGTTGAGAATACTGCCAATGGTTGACCTCGTCTGAAGTTCCAAGCTTCAGAAAAATGACAAGAGCTATTTTAGGCAAAATAGCTCTGTGGTCTGAAGATGTATTAGAAACACACACATACACACACACACACACACACACACACACACACACACACACACACAGACTAAGCAGCATTTTCAAAACATACTTTACATAGAAGACTTGAAACTTAATAAGAAAAAATGAGGGATAGGCTTTATGTACCGTTAAGAACCCTTTGATTATCACCCAGGCGTCTTACCCAGCGGGGGCTGGAGGAAGGTTAGCCCCGGTATCAGTAACAATGGCTAGAAGAATCCAATGTACTATAACGTTTGTTGTACTATCTCATTTAGTCCGTGGTCATTGAGCTCTTAAAATAGTGAGAGCTCCGCTTACATAATGCTCTCTGTATGGACTACTCCAAGCACTTTACATAGCTTCTTAATTCTCTTTTTTCTCTAAAAAATGTTTTTAATTACATTTATGTGTATGGAGTAGGGGAAGAGAGCGAGAGAAAGTGTGTGTGTGTGTATGTTTGTGTTTGTGTGTTTGTGTGTGTGTGTGTGTGTGTGTGTGTGTGTGTGTGTGTCTAGATCAAACAACCACTTTCAGGAGTCAGTTCCCTCTACCATGAGGGCTCTGGGGATTGAACTCAGGGTGTCAGGTTTGGTGGCAAAGGTGTTTACCGACAGAGTTGTCTCATTGGCCCAAAATAAGTCTGTTCCCACCTATGAGATAAATATGAAGACTACTACACCTCAGAAACCTGATAGCCTTCAAATCTTGGACAATCCTCTGAGGGAAGGTGATCTGCAGAAACTAACAATTCCTAAATGGCTAAGCCTAGGATGAAGACCATCCATTTAGAAGCCTTCACTGGGCATGTGGAGTAAGGCATGAAGACACATTTCACAAGGGCTTAGAAAGATGCCTGTCCTAGTTTGCTTTCTGTTGCTGTAGTAAAACACTGACAAAAAATCAAGTTAGAAAAATGAGGTTTACTTGGCTTACAGGTTATATACAGTCCATCATCAAGGGAAGCCAAGGTAAGAACTCAAGACAAAAACCTGAGACAGGGAACTGAAGCTGAGACCATGGAGGAATGTTGCTTACAGGCTTGCTCTCCTGACTAATGTTCATCTCGATTTCTCATACAACTCAGGACCACCTTCCCAGGGTTGGCACCATTCCCAATAGACTGGACCCTCCCATATCAATCATGAATCAAGAAAATATATCCCCAGACATGCCTACAGGCCAATTTGATGGGGGCCCTCCTCCTCCTCGGTGATTTTAACTTGTGTTAAGTTTAACTGAACTGAACAATATTCACCAAAAAGTATGAATATAGATCATTCTGAGACTTTCTCAAACAAAACCTTCCTATAAACCTGAGTTGTTACACAGTTGTCTCTGGAGAATCACATATTTTGTGGTAGAGAAGTAAAATTCACAGGGACCCAAGCTCATTTGTGGAAGCAAGGAGTCACAAAATCTTATTAGATAACCCTAAACAAAAGTGTTTTCTTCCCCCACCTAAAATAAACTCCTAGCTTGACACAGACCCTCTCTAGTCTACCTACAGAACTAGACCCAACACATAGGCACTTGCTATGTGGCCCCCAAAGAGACCAACATCTCCATGATGAGCCCACCCTAACTGAAGCAGAGATCTGCTCAGGTGGCAGAGCTCATCTACCGAAGACTGCCCTTGACTGGCTGACTCTTCCTTAAACCAGCTCTAAGCTCTCTTTATGTACGATTTAAATTTTAACAAATGGGTTTAAGTGTCTCAATCAAATTCACTAAGCCACAGCTTTAGATCTATGTCTGACTGAAATAATTTCAGACCACAAAGTCAGGTCAATGAGGTTGGAGCCTGGTGCAGTGTGACTGTCACTGACAGAACAGATGGCTCTGTTTTTCCTCCCACGGGTAGCAGTCACACTAATAGAGCACAGATTACCTTATTGCTTTTCTAGAACACTCGCTCGACTTCTCAGAGAAGAGAGGATTTATGGGAAGTTGAGAGGCCCCATGCCCCAGGACCTTCTCTATCATCACTCAGCAGGTGTCAACACTCTGAAACCAACAGGACACCAGCTCAGGTGATGGATACTCAGCCGATAGGCTTCTAGCCCTCTCCATGAAACTGTGAAACCTCTTTGTGATCCTGGGAAGAAGCAGATCATCTCACAACCACAAGGGATGGAGGAGGAAAGATGCAAACAGTGTTTCGATGTGAGAAAGGAAAATTAAATGTCAAAATCCAAAGTGGTTTTTCTACTCTGCATGAAAGTATGCAAAGGTATTTATAAAACTGGAACTAATTGAGTCCCTAATGGAACTATCTAGGTACAACGAGTGAAATTCCATTATGTACTAGTGTCCTGGAGAAAAAGGGCTTTTTTTAAATTGCTGTGTACCTTTTTATTCTGTCAATTTAATAATATCATTTAAGAGTCTGAACATCAGAGAACCATATTATCTGTGATAGCTTTTGTAAAGGAAGGAAGTTAATAGCCAGTGATTATATATGGGATGTCAAGGGATGTACCTACAACATTACAATTAGCCCTCACAACAAAATTACAAGGTGGATAGCTCTGTTTTCTCCTTCTTCCTCAGATGACAACAATAAGCCAAGTCCCAGGTCTTAACTCCTTCTCCAGCAATCGAATTGCACATCCATAACCTCTTCATGAGAACACCCGGTCTTCCTCTGACTCTGAGCTAGCTGGCATGTTTGAGGTCCCTAGGATGTTAGCAGGTGGGATGCCAATCAAGGTTTGGAGTGTGCTTTTGCAGCTAGACCTACAATCCTGCCCCTTTGCCTTCACCAGTCTGGTCTTCTGGTCACAAAGGGGCACATGAATTAGATCTACCCGCTCTGATCCAAATGCAGTAAACCCTATCCACACATCCACCTCTACCCCCATTCACCCAGTCTCATGCTGCCCCATAGACATGTGAGCTAAACTAATCCTCACAATGTTTGGGGGAGCTAACATTCTGTCTTTAATTGATGTGTAGTTAACTAGTTTACTGGGCGCAGTGTCATGTTTCATCTACAAATCTATCGTGTAATGATCAAATGATGATAATTAACATACCAACTCACTTATCGTGTCTTTGTGGCAGAATATTCAAAGCCCTCCCTTCTGGCTGTTTTGAAACTGGTGTCAAGCTACCCTACCAGGCAACAGAACTTTAGAACTTAGTCCTTGTACTTGACCATGACTTTGTTCACAGTAGGCAATCTCTTCCTTCATGCCCTCTCCAAGCTTGGTAACACCACACTAGCCCATATGTCTTAGGTTTCTAGTGCTAAAATAAAATGGCATGACCAATAGCAAGTGGGGGAGCAAAGTCTATCTGGCTTACACTTCTTTTTTTAAATTTTTAATTTTATTTTTATTAATTACAGTTTATTCACTTTGTATCCCAGGTGTAGGCCCCTTCTCATCCCCCTCAACCAATCCAACCCTACCTCCCTCCTCTCCCATGCCCCTCCCCCAGTCCAATGACAAGGGAGGTCCTCCTCCCCTTCCATCTGATCCTAGTCTATCAGGTCTCAGCAAGACTGGCAGCATTGTCTTTCTCTGTGGGCCAGCAAGACTGCTCCCCTCTCAGGTGGAGGTGATCAAAGAGCCAGCCCATGAGTACATGTCAGAGACGTTCCCTGTTCCTATTACTGGGGAACCCTCCCAAACACTGAGCTGCCGTGGTCTACCTCTGTGCAGGAGTTCCAAGTTATTTCCATGCATGGTCCTTGTTGACTTACACTTCTTAATCATAGTGTATCATGGAGGGGAGTCCATGCAAGAGATCAAGCAGGATGGGAACCTGGAATCAGGAACTGATGTAGAGCCATGGAGAACGTTGCTTACTTGCTCTCTCCCTACGGGTTGCCCAGCCTGCTATCTTAGACAGTTCCAGAGGTAGCATTGTTCCCAATGCATCCTCCCATGTCAATCACTGATGAAGAAAATCCCCCCACAGAATAAACATGCCAATCTTCTAGAACAGTGGTTCTGAGCCTTCCTACTCCTACAACCCTTTAATACAATTCCTCATGTTGTAGTGAACCCCAAACATAAAATATTCTCACTGCTACTCTATAACTGTAATTTTGCTACTGTCGTGAATCATAATGTAAAAATCTGTGTTTTCCAATAGCCTTTGGTGAACCCGGATAGTTTGAGAGGATCTTATAGTCAGTGGGCTAGGATCTGGTGAATCTCAAGGTGATAGAGAGAGGCCCATTCAATGTACATTTGATATGTGAGAAATTATGATCAACTAAAAAGAATATTGAACTAGTTAATCTTTGTCATTTAACAAGAATATTGAACAAGTTAATCATTCTTTTTTCCTATCAAGATCCACCACCTAAACTGGACTAGTCCCTACCCTAAAAATAATAAGGTCATCAGACTAATAAAACACAAGTTTTGCCATGAATAATTAAAATTGAATTCAATGTGATTAGAATATTTTTAAAGTCTGCTATTTAACAAACAGAATCATTCTTACCATATCCTAGCAAGAAGATGGTTGCAGAGTACTAAGCAATAAAATAGCCTTCTCTGTTTTATGTGTAAAAAGTAAATAAATATTTGCTTAATTTTGAATAAATAAAAAAAAAAATCAGAGTGGACACACTAAACTATCATGTTGATCACATCGGCCTGATTGGGAAGCACAGCTGTAGAATTCAGATCCAACTTAGCCTAACCATAGCCATTGTGGTGGCTTGAATGAAAATGGCCCCCATAGGATTATAGGAAGTGCTACTACTAGAGGTGTGGCCTTGTTGGAAATGTGTCACAGGGGATGGGCTTTAAAGTTATAGACACTCAAGCCAAGTCAACTGCCTCACCGTCTCTTCCTGCTGCCTGTGGATCCAGATGTAGAACTCTCATCTACCGCTCCAGCACCATGTCTGCCTACATGCCACCAGGTTTCTTACCGTGATGATAAACCTCTGAAACCGCCAGCAAGCCAGTTCCAATTAAATGTTTTCCCTTATAAGCGTTGCCATGGTCATGAGGTCTATTAATAGCAATAAAACCCTAATTAGGACAGCCATCTTGAGCTGTAACTGTGAAAACTGTCCAGAGGTAACTCTGCATAATCCTGGCTGCCTGTTTCTTCAGTTAATAGCACCTTGCACTGTGTTCTTACACACTAGCTTTCTTCTGATTCTCCCAGAATAAAATGAACTCCGTGGTCTCCCATAATTGTCTGAGGCCCTGCTTACCTTTTCATTGTTCTTTCAACTCTTCATTCATAGTCTCTATTAATGCATACTCTATTTGGGTAATTCTTTTTTCTTTCACTACAGATTGAATCTTAAGCCCCCTCTGGTAAATGTTTTATTTGATTTATGTATTTTTCAATTCCATTTGTTTCTGTTGCATAATTTATATCTCGTATTAATACTCTCTATTTAATGTACCATTACTATCCTCCCACAAGTCATAGTTGCCATTATTTGTGTGAACAGACTTACATAATAGTTAATCTTCTGTTGTCAAAATACGATATCTGGGCCTGAAAAGGGAAGATGGTTTATTTGAAAAAGTACTTGCCTGCAAGCACAAGAGACTGAGTTCAATCCTTAGAACCCACATTAAAGAAACAAACAACAAAAAAATAAGACAGTGGTATGCACTGTGATCTCATTGCTGTAGAGGGGAACACAGGCAGGTCCCTGCTTGCCAAGCTTCAGGTCAATAAAGAAAATTTGTATCAAATAATAATAACAGTAAATGGCCCTTATGAAAACATTTATAGTTGTTCTATGACCTCAGCATACACGTTTGCCTGCACGCATTCTCAGATACATATACAATCACATACATGGCATCTGATCTCTCGCACAAGCATTTTTTTTTTTACATCTCTCTGACTTCTAACACATGGATGAATATTTCCCTGGGTATTTTTGTAGAAAGCATTTATTTTCGGAAGTTAAAAGGATCTCTAAATGGCGCTAGTGTACAACATAAAAGTGTATTTTTAATTTAGCTAGCCATTTGAAAAAGTGAGTTGTATGTGGTTTCTTGGAATCAAGCAGACAGTACTAATAAAGCTAACCAACTATACAAAATGATTTACGGAAACAACATATAATTTTCTAGCCATTAAATTTTATGGAAAAACAGCTTATCTTAACTGCCATGTATGGAATGTTTCTTTATGTACCTTCTAATTTCCTGGTGGAAACTAAATCTTTTCAATGGTGGGTTGTAACCACCCTGGATAACAGTGTCCCTGGAAAACTTGCATTTGTTATTCGCTTGTTTTTGTTGTTGTTGATTTAATGTGAGTCTAACGCCCTCTGACGTTTCTCCTGGGAGATTTATATTTGAGTGTGCAATAATCACCTAGCAGCGGTACTCATGGGGTTTGTTCCCCTACCTGTCCCAGAAGTTCAGCTCTACTAGAAGCCTCTAGTTAATATCCCCTGAGGGAGAAATGTGCTCAAATCTGATTCAGTCAGATTCCTGATGTTCATGTTGGAGATTTTTTTTTTTTGACCCCAAGACAGATCTCCATTTCCCACTACAAGCAAACTAGCCAGCCAATATGGTAGGCTGTGTTATCATTGCGTCTGTGTGTCAGCTGTCCTCCCCATAGCATTCGAGGGGGTCCTTGGGTTTGGACATCTCAGTCCAAACGAAATCAGATGCTTTAGGAAGAGATCAGGAGTACCTGCTTTGCAAACTCCTCTAGGGACATTGCTCTGGAGGGGATGTGAGGATGCTGCCAGCTTCTCCCTGTTCTAGAATGGATGCTTGGTGAGAAGGAGACTATAAATTTCAGTCTTTGTGGCTTGCCTGCTGAAATGGAACTATGGCTTACAGGCAGGACTAAAGAGTGACTAGGAGGCCCTGTATCTTCATCCCACCCTGGTCCACAGTGCAGGCTAAGCAGAAGGGAGCCTGGGACTGGAACTCTGCCTCGCCAGCAAGCAGATGGGAACCAGATGAGGAATGCTAGTCTGCCTGGGAGCAAAGATACAGGGACCCCTGGGTCCTTGACTGCAGCTTTCAGGAGGGAGAATTAATCTGATGAGAAGACATGTTGAAGAAGAGAGCTCATGTCACAAGAAGAGGACAAGCAGACACGATCCCTTTTCCTGTTTGTTGCCCATAGGCAGTGGTTCTCATCCTTCCTAATGTTGTGACCCAACAGTTCCTCATGTTGTGGTGATCCCCAAACATAAAACTATTTTTGTTGCTCATCCACAAAAGTAATTATGCTACTGTTGCAAAGCATAATATAAATAGCTGTGTTTTCTGATAGTCTTAGATGACCCCTGTGAAAGGGTGGTTCAAACCCTACTTACTGTTGGCCATCAAGACCTCTTGCATTGGCCTCCAGGAATTTTCTCCCACTGGTGACCGGGGGGTCCCTGGACTTCCAGGCTAGCACCCAAAGTTCATCTCCAATCACTAACCTTACATAACGTTTGCAATCCATGAACATATAAACATGGCAAGAAAAAGAATGAAAGTATGTAGGCTTAGATTGATCACCAAACCTACTTTATTTAAAGTTCTTAAACACCTTTACCTCCCTTCCAACCCCCTGACCTTAGGTAGGAGATTTGTAGGGAAAACAGCTTTTTTATCTACTGCCTGTTGATTAGGGTCGATGGGTCCTTAGGGGATTACCAAACTCAGTGGACAGAATACCAGCAGTCCAGTCCAAAGGCCAACACCAAGCAGCAACACAAATCAGCACGATTCAGAAGATTGGGACAAGTCAGCGAAAGCCACAAGACTCAGTTGGATTACCCTGAGAAGTTCTCTGGAACATCTCTCTCTGCAAAGTCAAGTGTGAAGCACAAACATCAGCGCAGCGATGTCAACCAAAAAAGCATTGTCTTGCTATATAGCTCTTCTCAGAGTCCATCCATGGATGTTCTCAGCTGGCCAAAGTCATGCCCCTTACACGAGAGAGTTCACAGCAAAATATCACGTGCCCTCTCACAAGACACTGTTTAGCAAAACATCACATGACTCAACTGAGTGTCAAAGAAACCAGAAACTTCCACTTTCAAAGCATTTTACTCCAGACCTGTATATATATAGATGTAGAAACTGAAACCCAAAGTCATAAGTTCAAGGTTATACCACTAGTTAGCAGCAGAGCTTAGACTCATAACAATTTATAATTCAAACTTGGGTCCTTTTTCCTTAGGTCACCCCTGATCATTTGCTGCTACATCCAATTTCTGCAGGTATCTTAACCCCCTTTCCAGCTCCAAGTCCTTCTCTAGCATTCACCACACCTCTCTTGCTATGTGAACACATGCCCGGTAATTTCCTGTTGACTTTCTGCTACCTCTTACTCTGGAGGACCATAGCCATTTAATGAGCCCAGTAATACTACCAGTCCACAGAAAACAATGCCAGTCCTCACTATACTCAATGAGTTGAAAAGCATTAAAGCTAATGTATTTCTATCCAAGAAAACCTGTGCTTTCCCTGCATGGAGGCATCATTATAAAAATGTCTATAGTGCAGAGGATTTTTAGAATAGTGGAAAAGCCACTGTGGTTCTCTAATGATGGATACCTGTCATTGTGCATTAATGAAAACCCATCGACTATACAACACCAAGAACCACGCAGATACAAATTGTGGACCTGGGGTGACAATGATGTGTCAATGTAGGTTCATCAATGTGTCACTCCAGGGAAGACCGTCTCTGTGGGATATGTGTGGACAACTCTTCATGCCTTCCTCTCAGTTTTTATAAAGTTGCCTGTCCCCAAAAAAGGCTTGAAACCAAAGAGTGTCTTTCTAATGGCCAAGGAAACATGTTTTAAGGGTATTCAGGATGGAATAGAAATGCCAACTAATGCCATGTTGAAATGCACGAAATTCCCATCAGTTATTTTTCTCCTTCCTGTGACCAAATATATAACAACTTGAGGAGGCAGGATTTACAGCTCCCAGTCTGGATGACCTTGTTATGGGGCTTATTCATCTGTCCCAGAACAAAAACCAGAGGGGTAGTCCAGAAGCAGATAGCTTATATCCTGAAGGCCCAGCCACCAGTGTCCCACATCCTCCAGCTGGGCTTTAACTCATAAAAGTTTCAGAACATCACAAAACAATACCCCTATCTGGGGCACCTAGTATTCAAACATGTGATCCTGGCGGGGGGTGGGAGGTGATGTTTTACATGCAAATCATGACACCTGCTACAGTAGCTAAAATATACAGAGAAGCAATGCCAAGCTTTGGTGAGAACATAAAGCAACCAGATTGTTGGTAAGATAAAAAAAAATGGCTGTAACTACTCTGGAAACATAGTTAACAATGCCTATTAAACTTTAGCATATTCTAATTCCTAACTCCAGCAGTTCCACTCTGAGATATAGACCCCACTGAGATGCAAGATGTATATTCAATAGAACTATAAGAGTGTTAATTGTAATAATACTGCAAAAGACCAAAAGTTGGAAATGACCCAACTCCTCTGCTCTGCAGGAAGCTGCAGTAGTTTGCAAGGTGTTTTTAAGGAGCTCTCCAAATCATCTTCATGAAGGGAAATGAAATGGAATTGGACCGAGAAAGGGATCATCAGGCTAGAGTGCAGTCACATGGTCTCTGTTGATTCTGCAAGAAGTTCTGAGCCTGGAGTGAAAACCCAAGCTGTCCTATCAACAAAATCTTGATGAGAAAAAAAAAAAACAAGAAAATGAGGAGAGAGAGAGAGAGAACTCAGTTTCAGCAAGCAGTTGTACAAATACAGTTTGCAGAAAGAGAACAAGCTAGATCCAAGATGGCAGCACCAATCGTGCACAGTATCTGAACATCAGAATAGCAGTGATTGCAGAGCAACCAACAGATTGTACATTAGACCCCCCAAAATGCCAGTGTCTGTGTTTCCCAGGTGAGAGGAAAGTCCACAATGAGGGAAACAAGCCAGTCAAACCTCAGGTCACCCAGCAAATCCCAGAAAAAGTTCCCGGATTCCCACAGGCACATAGTCTCAGCCTCTGACCACCTGCCTGTATACAGTCTCAGCCTCCAGCTATCACCTGCTCTCATCCAGTAGACAGCTTCCAGATACTGGGGGCACTCAGCTCCAACCTTGGGCCTACTGATACCTGGGATCCATGGAAACAGCCCCAGCTGCTGTTTCAAAGCTCAACCTATCTACCTAAGAAGACTGGAAAGACTTCTGGGCTCACAGGTTCTCCAAGATGGCTGTGCCCATTGAGCACAGTGTCTGGGCATCTGGAGCTCATTAACCTCGGGGCAAGAAAGCCAGTAGTGGGACTGCTGATGCTGAATGTCCCCTGGAGAAGAGGGCCCCAGGACACCTGAGGAGTCCAGTTGGTCCTCCGTATCATACATCCAAGGAGAGCTGAGGGTAATTTCCTGAGAACCACCCACAAGTCTGAGACCATACCCACTAATCCAAGGAAGGCTTTTGCAGGAACATCCAGTTTCCTGCTCAGGGTTTTCCCCGCAGCCCCCAGAACTCCAGCAGGCACCAGGAACACCAGCCAATGCCACAGACAACAAGATGGCTAAAGGCTAGTATAAAAACACAATCAATAACACCAAGAGCAAAATGGCATCTCCAGAACGTAGTTATCCCATGGCGAGCAGCCCTTGATACAGAAACACAACTTAAATGCAAGAAAATGACCTTAAACCTATGCTTATGAAGATGATAATGGAGGAAAAAAAATAAAATCCTTAAAGAAATACAGGAAGATACAATCAAACAGATTAAAGCCTTTAGAGAGGAGATGAATAAACCATTCAAAGTAGTACAGGTAAATACAAGCAAGCAGGTGAGGGAATTGACCAAAACATTTAAAGAAATGCAGGAAAATACAAACAGATGAAGGAAATCAATAAAATGGTTCAAGATCTGAAGATGGAAATAGAAACAATAAAGAAAGCTCAAACTGAGGACATCTGGAGATGGAGAACTTAGGGAAGAAAACAGGAGCTGCAGGGGTAAGAATTGGCAACAAAATACAAGAGATGGAGGAAAATCTCAGGTGTAGAAGACACAATGGAAGAAATCAATGCATCTATCAAAAAAATGTTATATCTAAAAATCCCTGATATAAAACATCCAAGAAATCAGGGACATCATGAAAAGACAAAACCTAAGAATAATAGGAATAGTAAAAGAGAAGATTCCCGCTCGAAGGCCCAGAAAATATTTTCAACAAAATCATAGGAGAAAAATTTCCCAATATAAAGAAAGGGATGCCTATAAGCATATAAGAGGCTTACAGAATATCAAATAGATTAGACCATAAAAAAAATCCTCCCACCAAATAATAATCAAAACACTAAATGTACAGACCAAAAAAAAAATCTTTTAAAGATACAAGGAAAAAGGAGAAGTAACAAAAAAAATGGCAAACCTATCAGAACCACATCTGACTTCTCAGCAAAGTCCATAAAAGCCAGTAAGGCTTAAGCAGATGTCTTGCAAACCCCAAGAGACCACAAATGCCAGTCCAGACTACTATACCCAGCAAAACTTTCAATCACCATAAATGAAAAATACAATATATTCCATGACAGAACCAAATTTAAATAGTATCTATACACAAACCCGGTCACACAGAAGATACTAGAAAACTCCTATGCAATGAGGTTAACTACACCCCCCTCCAAAAAAAAGACCCACAGGATATAAATAACTTCACTACAGCAAAACCCAAAGCAGACAAGCACACAAACACACTACCACAACCAACATCAAAATAAAAAACTAACAGTCACTAGTTATTAATATCTCTCAACATCAATGAACTCAACTCTCCAATAAAAAGACACAGACTAACAGAATAGATGCATAAGCAAGACCCATAATTCTGCTGAATACAAGAAACACCCCTCAGCCACAAAGATAAACATTACCTGAGAGGGTCTGGAAAAAAGGTTTTTTAAGCAAATGGACCCAAGAAAAAGCAGAAGTAGCCATTCTAATATCTAATAAAATAGACTTTCAATCAAAATTAATCAAAAGAGATAAGGAAAGAGATTTCATACTCACTAAAGGAAAATTCCACAAAGATGACATCTCACTTCTGAACATCAACACCCCAAATCTAGGGGCACCCACATTTGTAAAACAAACATTAATAGAGGTTCAACCACACATTGATCCCCACAAATTAATAATGGGAGACTTCAACACCTCACTCTCACCAAAGGACAGGTCAACAAAATAGAAACTAAACAAGGAAATGATGACACTAACAGATGTCATGAATCAAATGACTCTAACAGACATCTACAGAAATTTTCATCCTAGCACACACACACACACACAACTTCTTCTTAGTAACTCACAGAACCTTCTCCAAAATTCATCATACACTCAATCACAAAGCAAGTATCAACACATAAAAGATTAAAATATTCTCTTGTATCTTTCAGATCATCATGAACTGAAGCTAGACCTCAACAACAACAGAAATAACAAAAAGGCTACCACAAGTGGCAACTGAACAAGTCTCTATCCAGTGACAACTGGGTCAGGGAAGAAATAGAGAAATTAAAGACTTTCTAAAATTAAATGAAAATGGAGGCAGAACATACCCAAACTTATGGGGCACAATTAAAGTGGTGCTAAGAGGAAAGTTCATAGAAGAAAGAAAGCAAGAAGAAAGAAAGGAAGGAAGGAAGGAAGGAAGGAAGGAAGGAAGGAAGGAAGGAAGGAAGGAAGGAAGGAAGGAAGGAAGGAAGGAAGGAGAGAAAGAAGAAGGAAAGAAAGAAGGAAGGAAGGAAGGAAAGAAAGAAAGAATGAAAGAAAGAAAGAAAGAAAGAAAGAAAGAAAGAAAGAAAGAAAGAAAGAAAGAAAGAAAGAAAGAAGAAACAAATAAAGTAGAGACATCTCATACAAGCAACTTAAAGACATACCTGAAAACCCTAGGGGGAAAAAAAGAGAAGCAGACACACCCAAGAAGAGTAGATCGTGGCTGGAAATAATGAAACTCAGGGCTGAAATCAATAAATTTGAAATAAAAAGAACAATTCAAAGAATCAACAAAAGCAAGAGCTGGTTCTTTGAGAAAATAAACAAGATAGGCAAACCCTTAGCCAAACTAACTAAAAGGCAGAGAGACACTATCCATAGCAACAAAAATCAGAAATAAAAAGGGAGACATAACAACAAACACTTAGGAAATCCAAAGATTATTAGGTCTTAGTTCAAAAGCCTGTATACCACAAAATTTGAGAATCTAAATTAAATGTACAATTTTCTTGATAGATTCCACTTTTCAAAGTTAAGTCAAGAGCAGGTAAACAAATTAAATAGTCCTATATCCCCTAAGGAAATAGAAGCAGTAGTCAAAATTCTCCCAAACAAAAAACACCCAGCGCCAGATGGTCTCAGTGCAGAATTCTACACGACCTTCAAAAAAGAGCTAATTCAAATACTTTTCAAAATATTAACCAAATAGAAACAGAAAGAACATTACCAAACTTATTCTATGATTCCATAGTCACCTTGATATTGACACCATACAAAAACCCAACAAAGAAAGGGGATTTTAGACTAATTTCCCTTATGAATATTGATGCAAAAATACTCTTAAATACTTGAAAACTGAATCTAAGTACACAACAAAAATATCATCCACCATGACCAAGTAGGCTTCATCCCTAGTAGGCATGCAGGGTGGTTCACTACACAGAAATCCATCAATGTAATCCACTATATAAACAAACTGAAAGAAAAGAAAAACACAAGGTTATCTCCTTAGTTGCCAAAAACCCTTTGACAAATTCTAATACCCATTCATATTAAAATGTTTTGAAGAGATCAGAAATACAAGAGATATACCTAAACATAGTAAAGGCAATGTACACAAGCCTAAAGCCAACATCAAACTAAATGGAAAGAAACTTAAAGCAATTCCACTGAAATCAGGGACAAGGCAAGGCTGCCCACTCTCTCCATATCTCTTCAGTATTGAACTTGTAGTCCTACCTAGAGCAATAAGACAAGTAAAGGAGATGAAAGAGTTACAAACTGGAAAGGAAGAAGTCAAGCATCTCTATTCATGGATGACTATAGCTTAAATAAGTGACTCCAAAAATTCTACCAGTGAACTCCTACAGCTGATAAACACTGTTAGCAAAGTGGCCGAATACAAAATTTACTCAAAAAAAAAAAAATCAGTAGCCCTCCCGTATACAAAAGGCAAATGAGCTGAGAAAGAAATTAGGGAAACAACATTCTTCATAATAGCCACACACACACACATACACACACACACACACACAAAAAAAAAAAAAACCCATAAAGTATCTTGCTGTAACTCTAACCAAGCAAGTCAAAGAATTGTATAGAAAAAACTTCAAGTCTCTAAAAAAAGAAATTGAAGAAGATATCAGAAGATGGAAAGAGCTCCCATGTTCATGGCTCAGTAGGATTAACATAGTAAAAATGTCCACCTTACCAAAAGCAATCAACAGATTCAATGCAATTTTATCAAAATATCAACACAATTCTTTACAAACCTTGAAAGAACAATGTTCAATTTCATATGGAAAAACAAAAATCCCAGAATAATTAAAACAATCCTGTACAATAAAAGATCTTCTGGAGGTATCTCCATCCCTGATCTCAAGCTGTACTATAGAGCAACAGCAATAAAAACTGCATGGTACTGGCAGAGAAACAGACTGGTGGATCAATGGAATCAAAGACCCAGAATAAACCCACACACCTACAGTCACTTTATTTTTGACAAGGGAGCCAAACCCATACAATGGAAAAAAAGATAGCATCTTCAACAAATGGTGCTGGTCTAACTGGATGTCTACATGTGGAAAATGCAAACAGATCCATATTTATCACACTGTACTCAACTAAAGTTCAAGTGGATCAAAGAACTCAACATAAAACCAGACACACGAAATCTATTAGAAGAAAAGATGGGGATGAGCCTTGAACACATTGGCACAGAAGACAACTTTCTGAACAGAACAACAACTCAGGCTCTAAGATCAACAATTAACAAATGGGACTCATGAAACTGAAAAGCGTCTGTAAGGCAAAGCACACTGTCAGTAGGACAAAATGACAGCTTACAGATTGGGAAAAGATCTTCATCAACCCTTCACCTGACAGAGGGCTGATATTAAAAATACGTAAAGAATTGAAGAAATTCAACACCAACAAACCAAACAATCCAATTAAAAATGGAGTACAAAAAAATTGAGTACAGAGCTAAATAGAGAATTCTCAACAAAGGAATATCAAATGGCTAAGAAGCACTTGAAGAAATGCTCAACTTCCTTAGTCACCAAGGAAATGCAAATCAAAATGACTCTGAGATTCCATCTTACATCTATCAGAAAGGCTAATATCAAACTCTCAAGTGACAACACATGCTGGTGAGGTTGTGGAGGAAGGGGAACCCTCCTCTGTTGCTGGTGGGAATGCAAACTTGTACAACCACTTTGGAAATCAATCTTGTGTTTTCTTAGAAAATTGGAAACAGCTTTACCCCAAGGGCCAGCTATACCACTGCTGGGCATACACCCAAAAGATACTCTACCATACAACAAGACATTTGCTCAACTATGTTCATAGCAGCTTTATTCAGAATAGCTAGAAATTAAAAACAACCCAGATATCCCTCAACTGAAGAATGGCTATAGAAACAGTGGTACATCTACACAATGGAATACTACTCAGCTATTAAAAACAGGGAAATCATGAAATTTGCAGGCAAATGAATGGAATTAGAAAAGAGAATCCTGAGTGAGGTAACCCAGACCCAGAAAGACACACAGGGTACATACTCACTTATAAGCAGATATTAGCCATATAATATAGAATAACCATACTAACATCCACAGACCTAAAGAAGCTAAGTAACAAGGAGGACTCTAGGGAGGATGCTTAATTCTCATTCAGAAGGGCAAATAGAATAGACACCAGAAGTGGTTGAAGAGAGGGAATAGGACAGGAGCCTACCATAGATGCCCTTTGAAAGACTCTACCAGCAGGGGATGGAAGCAGATGCTGAGATTCACAGTTAAACTTTGGACAGAGCACAGAAAGTCATAGGGAAGAGTTGGGAGGTAAAAGGACCTGGAGGGGACAGGAGCTCCACAAGAAGAGCAACAGAGCCAACAAATCTAAGCCCAGGGGGCTGCAGAGACTGATGCACCAACCAAGGACCATGTCTGGAGAGGACCTAACCCCCAGATGCAGCTGATAGCTCAATCTGCATATGTGTTCCCTAGTAAGTGGACCAGGGGCTGTCTCTGACAATTGGCTCTGTTCCTGGCTCTTGGATCATTCCCCTGCCCCCACTCCCCAGGAGGAAAGCAGCCTTGCCTGGCCACAGAAGAAGAGGATGTAAGCAGTTCTGAAGAGACTTGATAGGCTGGGGTAAATTGATAGGAGAGGAGGGATCCCCTTTTTGAAGACTAGTGGTGGGGAAGAGGGGGAAAGAAGGAGGGTAGGACAGGGAGAAAATGAGGGATGGGGCTGCGATTAGGAAGTAAAGAAAATATTTTTTTAAAAAAAGAGAGAAAACACAGTGAATAAAATGAGGCAAATTAACTCAAGGAAAAAAACAATATAGTCATAAGAATAATGAAACCACAGAACCAGGCATCCTAATGAGGATACAGGAGAATCTCATACTTGTAAGGCATGACAGATCTGGGAAGGATGACTGCTACTTTGAAATATACACATACACACACACACACACACACACACACACACACACACACAGATATTCAGAGAGAGAGAGTAGGCATGGTGGCCCTAAATCTCTCAAAAAACCTGTAGTCTGAATGGGGACCAGGTGGACCTGGAGGGGATGTGGCAGGTTCAGCCTTCCAGAAGGAGTAAGAGACAATGATAAAGGGAAGCTTATCTCTGTCTGCTCATCTGCCCTACTTCAACAAACAGAGCTCCCATTAAAGAGATGTCCTATTTCTGTGGCCCAGAGGCCCCCATCGTCCCCACTAAATGAAACACCACTTTAGAGCAGTTCCTGACTTTCTTTAGAATAGTTCCATTCAGTCATGGCCCCTTTAATCTTACTCAACTAAAGATAACTCTGCTTTGTTGGACAAAATCGCATCTGGAGTACAGCATCTTCCCAGAGAATGTGACCAGATGGTAGAGGTATTTAAGGAAATACAGTTTCCCAAATTGGGAATTTGTAACCCCCTCTGATTTCATTTATGTGATTTACCAGGCCCCTCCCACTACTGTGGCCTTTACAGGCTGTGCAAGTGGCAAGGGAGTTATGTGACGTAGTCATAGTAACCCTGAAAGTCTCACTACACACACACACACACACTCAAAGCTTCACCCACCAGCGACAACTTCAATAATGACTTACATCCTCGAGTTGGCTTAAAATAACAGACACTAAAGTTGTATGAACCCCCACATGTTGTGAGTTTTGTCACTATGTCTAATTAGTATTCACACCAAAGGTAGGAACCATGAATGGTGGCAGGCTGTTAGCAGTTGACGACTTCCTGCGGATAAGGAACGAGGAATTCATACAACCCTCCTCTGAACTAGAATGTAAACGTGAAATTGAAGGTGGCCTTAAAGGTGCGCACTCTCCTGATTGTTTTCACTTTCCTTGCAGTAATAATTACTCTTGGAGAATCGTGTTGGTTTTTAAGGCAGGTAATTGGTGCTTTCAGCACAGTAATTGAATTTCCTGGAGTCAAAGACCTGCATTCTAGGATCCGAATCCCCATTATTTGACCAGGAGCTGAATTTCAATAAGGAGAGATAAGGATCCCCCCCGAATGTGCCAGTTAGTCCACACCAGAGTTAGAGAGGAGAGTCCCCAGGCGATGGCATTGGGGAAGCAAGCATGGCCAGATCCACATTCAGGGGCAGGTGTAGGAGCTAGGTCTGAAAACCCTGTCTGAAGACAAGAGGAGGACAATGAGATGGCTCAGTGGAAAGGCAGCTGACGCTTAGCCTGACAACCTGAGTTTAAGCCCAAGAGCCTGCCTGGTGGGAGGACCGAATGACTCCAGAAGTCGTCTTCTGGCTATCACACACACACACACACACACACACACACACACACACACACACACACACATTAAACATTAATAAATGATGTGAAAGACAAGAGGAGCCTGACCTGCAAATGTTGTGCCACTTTTTAAAACTATTTTATTTATGTTTCTTATGTCTCTACCTTCCTTCTTCACCCTAATCCCTTCCAACCAGGTAGGAAGGAGAGAAGTTAGTGGGGAGAGGCATGGTTCTTTTTGGCTACTTCCTGCTAGGCAGGGTCATCAGGTTCCTTGGGGCAAGTCCAGTCTTCATTTCAGGATATCTCTAACTTCTCATCCAACTGCATCAATAGCAACCAAGAGCAGCTTTCTATCGTGAGCCCCCTTTCTCTCTCTGAGCTCTGGCCTTCATTCTCTCTCCAGATTCCTCAGAATTAAACTATCTGCAGCTGGCAAAGGGCCCCTCTCAGAAACCACACAGGCAAATAGTTTGCTACCGTGGACAATCTGAATCAGCCCCCATATCCCACAGCTGGGATTAAAACAAAAACATGTTTGCATAACATAACTGAGTTTTAAGGACACCAAAACTTTCTACTCCGTGCAGAAGGGTGAGAGACTTGAAAGTCCAAACCTGTATTTTACATAAAATCACCTCTGAAGAGCAGAATAACCCTGAAGAAGGAGGTCCAAGAAGATCACTGCCCCAGGCCCTCACCACTGTCCATGAAGAAAGCACTGGTGTACAACATTGGTCCTGTCTGCTCACTACCTGCTCTCTGCAGTGGCTCATTCAAGACACCTTCCAAGGACCTCTCCCCACTCACTCTCTTAGTCTCTTGTTTTTCTAGCCAGTGTTACCCAGAGTAGAACCTGAAGTGAATGTTTTCCTCTGAGAAGATGTTCCAGCACTCAAGACATATGAAGGACATAAAGGCTGGGAAAGAAAGCCAATATCGGCATGTGCTGGTGTTACCTATGTGGCCCTTGCTCTAGACCACATCATCACAAGTCCTGTTGCTAAACGATCTGTCTGAGGGTAAGGAAGAGGAAGGCATGTGTCCACTGGCTTTTGGCCCCTACTGGTCCACTCACTCCCACACCTAAGGCCATAAATGCCCCTCAGTTTTATATATGAGAATTCATTAGGATGACCAGTTTTTTGATCATGCCAAAGTGGCTGGTAAGTACACATGGTATGTGTGTGTGTGGGGTGTGTGTGTGTGTGTGTGTGTGTGTGTGTGTGTGTGTGTGTGTGTGTGGTTACAGCTGGCAAGAAGCAAAAGAACTTCACTTTAAGAAGCTTGTCAAAGTCTGTGTGGATGATGGAAATGTACACCACCGTGTAAAGAGAAGCAAGGCCAAGAGAAACTCAGGTGGCAAAAAGAATCTGCATTAGTGACCAACAACTATGGGGGTAGGAGACTCATGCCTGAATGCGCAGTCATTTCTTAGGGGTTATAGTAGTGATAAGACTGTCCATTTCTGACCCAGGGATGCAGTTCTTTTCATCTTTTCCAGCATCTTTTTCAGGCATTTTACTGTGATGGTTTTCGTGCATCTGAAACCATTCCTGCCACTGGACTCACCTTCTGTACGTCTGACCTGTTGATAGACACAGTACTGTTCCAGGCCCAGGCCCTTGGCTCGCATTCTGAACCTTTTCATGAATCGGGATCTCTGGACACTTTCTGTGTTTCTAGACTCTTCTGGGATGATCTCATTCCTGCTTCTCTGTGAACCACCTGCTGCCCCCTTCTGACCTAGCCTTGTTCCAGGCTCTGGCCATCTTGCCTTCTGTCTCCTCTCTTGCTGTGATCTAAGTCACTCTTCTCTTTAGCATTTTTCTTTTTGGCCTGGTTTCCGGAGGGGGGGGGGGCAGGGAATCCTATATGCAGTGTAAATTAGATCTGAGAACTTGATGAAAATACATTATTGATTTCAGAAGCAAGATCATGCAAATTGTTGATAGTTTATTCTTCTTGCTGGAGGAGTCCTTTGACAAAATTAGGAAGCAGAAGTTCTTTAAAACAAGGCAGGCTGGCTCTTTGGTCACCTCCCCCTGAGGGGGAGGGGCAGCCTTGCCAGGCCACAGAGAAGGACAATGCAGCCAGGCCTGATGAAATTTGATAAGCTAGGGTCAGATGGAAGGAGAGGAAGACCTCCCCTATCAGTGGACTTGGAGAGGGACATGGGAAGAGGTGAGGGAGGGAAGGTGGGATTGGGGGTGAATGAGGGAGGGAGATATAGCTGGGATACAAAGTGAATAAACTGTAATTAATATAAAAAATTTTAATTAAAAAAAACAAGGCAGCCTTTTCTTTTTTTAAAAGTAAATACATAATGACCAATCAATGAAGTTCCATGATTCTAAACCATCTATTGCTGCCTCAATTTGCTAAATTTTGTCCAGTTTCTTCACATTTCTTTTCCTGTGTGAGACACTCCAATTTCCTCCACTCATGGGGCATGCGATCCATATCACATACATTCAGTATACATTTGTAGGTCTCCTATACACTGGACCGCATTCAGTATTCTCCAATGTTTGTTAGGGTTTCCTCTACACTGGTACTGATAATACAGATGCTTCTCAACTCTGAATAGGGTTTTGCTCCAATAGAAATTCAGTAGAAAATGCTATGGAAGTCTGGTAAGATGACTCAGTTCAATACCCAAATCCACATAAAGGCAAAAGGAAAGAGCCAGCACCACAGAGCTGTCATCTGACCTCCATGCATATGCTGTGGCATTTATATGCCTGTATCCACATACACATTATACACACACACACACACACACACACACAGAGAGAGAGAACACATTTAATTCACCTCACTTTAGCTTGCGGCTGACTAGGACCTACAGCTTACAGTCAATGCCTAACATAGCAAGAATGTAATTATACCACCAGCCAGGAAAAAGTTAAACTACATTTTTTAAAAAATGGTTACTGCTGAATATGTATAATTTTTCACTATCATAAAACTAAAAAGTCAAACTAGCATATGTCAGGAAATGTCTATACAGCATTTCCCAGTGTCACTGAGGACCACACGGGTACTCAAATTTAAACATGCTTCTCAAAAAATTCAAATCTAGCCTCCATCTGTGGGAGAACAGGCAATGTTTGTCTTTCTGGGTCTTGGTTACCTTACTCAAAATGACTGTTTCTAGGTCCGTGCATTTACTCGCAAGTTTCCTGATTTTACTTCCCTTGACAGCTGAATAATATTCTATTGCGTAAATGTACCACATTTTCACTACCCATTCATCTGTTAACAGGCATCAAGGCTGTCTCCACTTCCCGGCTATTGTGAATAGAGCAGCAATGAATGTGGATGAGCAGTATGCCTGTAGGGTATGGAGTTCTTTGGACATATCCCGAGAATGGTATAGCTAGATCAGAGATCTATTTCTCTGGGTGGGGGTGGGGAACTTCCACACCACTTTCCATGGGAGCCACATCATTTAGCACCCCGGCCAAGAGGCTTCCTTGGCAGTCAATAGAAATTAACACAAAAACGTACAATTGATTGAGGCGCAGGAAAGAGGAGAGTGCAGAGTGTTGAGATCCAAATGAGACATCTATACCACACACCCCTTCCCCGAAAGGGTCACCACAGAGAAGGGGGTGGGAAGATTGAAAGGGCCAGAAGCAGCGGACATCTGCAGTCAAACAGTATTGGGCGGACAAAACAGGGCCGCGGCACACTGGATCCCACAGTGGCTGTGACTGCGTAAACAAAACCTGCACGGAATCAAGCCAGCCAAATTCCAGCATGGTCAGGGGAGAAACTCCCGACACCCCTATGGGCGATTGATGGCTTCTGGGGAAAGGAAAGTAAGTTTCCTTTGGGGATGCAGGCCCTAGGAAGTTATGGCAGTTTCAGTAGGTGTCCCTGAGCCCATGTACACATAGGCAGCACTCAGCAGACTCGGTGATTCTTTAAAAAACAATCGCGTCATTGAGTGTAAAATGTGCCAGGAGAGGAATGAGAAGGGAGGGAATGGGGATAGATTTGACCAAAAGACCTTATACGGTGCAAGTATAAAAATTCTCAGACAAGGAGAAATGCTTTTGAGAGTCACATAGTTGGCCAAGAAGTGTTTTCGTCCTGCTCTTCTGCCAACTTTGGTTCCTCTCATCAAAGCGCGCCCTCAAGCCCTGGGTCCTGGCCCCGCTCTGCTTTCACCATTGAAACAACTGCAGCCTCAGAGTCTGCAACACACACTTATTCCAGCAAGTGCCCTCAGGCTGTGTTCTCTTTCCTGCCCTCCTTGCCACACAGCATGCCTCTTTGTTGTTGCTAATGTTGCTGTTTTGTTTTTTAATCTCCATTCTGAATGCCAAAAGAAGTCTGTCACCCAAGCTAGCATCAGAAATGTCTTCTAGGAAATACAAGAGAACTGGAAACTCCCAAGTCCCCTCACCCATCTTTCTAGAGACAGTGTGGCTTCTTCAATACCCTGTTTCTTCCTCTATACTTCAAGATACTTTCCCGTGTGTTAGGGACTGTGGAGAATTACTTATACTGGATAGATAAAACTTAAGTCCCAAGAAATGCAGATTCAAGGGCTGACAAAGGAAGATTAAGAAGTACTCATTAGTCATCTGATGAGAACGAAACTCAAAAGGCTCTCTCTCTCCCTCTCTCTCACCCCATCTTCCCCCAAAACACGCTACTTCCCTAGGACTTTCCTCTTGCACTCACCATGTTGTTGGTATCTCAGTGAAGGTGTTCATTCAAAGCTGAGCTAAATTTTCCTCCGTGACCTTTTCCTGTAAACTAATCCTGAGCCCATCTCCCTTCAACAAAACACAAATCACCTGCGCCGCTCTCTTGCTCCCTCTACTGGTGAGCAACAAGCAAAATAGACCCTTGGAAGTGTTGGCAGCTGCACATTCTTGCATCCAGGCAAGATTCTCTGCCTGTGCTTTGGTTTGTATGCGGTCCAGGGTGGGCATTGTTCTCACCCTAAAGAGTCAACACTTCCAGCCTTTCTGTTTTAACTTTTTTTCTGGGTAAAATATAAATCAAATGGGATCAAATAACCAGCCCAATAGCTCAAAGCATTTTTCTAGATGAAACAAGTACACCCAAGGGACTCCCAGGCTCCCGAGAGGAGCCTCATCTGCGTTAGGATTTTATCTTTATATGAATCAGCTGTGCTGTGGGGTGGGGTTAGGGGGAAGATGTCCATTCCCGCGACCTCAGCTAAACCAGTAGCTCTCTGGTTTTTAAGACAGCCTCCTCCCCTGGGTGGAGGAGTTTAGGTTTTGAGGGGAGGTCTTCTTGCTTAAACACATTACCCTCATGAATTTCCAGGCATACCCAAAGGTTTTTGTTCTAAGAAATTAACCAATGACAGGAAGCACTGAAGAGCTGGTGAAACACACCTGGGTTCAAATTCAGCTGTCTACTAGAATGGTGCAGGGCGTGTTCCGAGAGAGTGTTAACAAATGGTTACTGACCTACGATTCCTCCAGGGACACAGAGAGTTCCTTATTTCAGACCCGAACATACAGCAAGTCTGAAGAAAGTCCGGGGTCCTTTAGAAAATATCTTCTGGAAACATCTACGCATTCACCTACATCCTAAAAAACAGTGGTGGGAAATAAGCATGTCCCCAAAGCTGTCTTTTCTGGTTGTTAGAGCCTGGGTGACACGGCTAACCAACCTTGGCATGGAAGCTGCCTTGCATGTTCCGGGTAGCTACTGCCCTCTAGTGTTGGTACAGGACTAAAGCAGCAGGCATCCTTAGACTTCAGTTTTTAATTAGCCGCGTGCCTCAGCAGCCTTGGCAGGTAACGTAGGAAACACCGCTAGAAAGGTTACCTCAGCGGAGTTGACTCATTGAGCCTCTAAGTCTTCCATCACCTCATTCACGCTGTGCTTCCGTACTTGGTGAAATACTGAAGGTCTTCAATACCGCTTAGCAAAGAGCCAGCCTCCTCAAGCCCCATCCCCAAGAGCCTAGTGCCAACACCAGGGCTCCAGAGCCAGGTCCCAGTTCTCCCCACCACCTAGTAACTAAAGCCTTAAAGCTCATGTGAACAAGATTGGCTCAGAGTAAAAGCACTGCTCTTCCACGGGAACCGGGTTCAACACCCATCATCCACATCCTCTGACTCATATTCCAGGGGATCTGATGGCCCCTTCTGGCCTCCGTAGGCACCAAGGATGTGATGCCCAGACATACATACAGGCAAAATATCCATACACATAAAATAAAAATGCAAGAAGTGCCGAGCGGTGGTGGTGCACACCTTTAATCCCAGCCCTCGGGAGGCAGAGGCAGCCTGGTCTACAGAGTGAGTTTCAGGATAGCCAGGGATACACAGAGAATCCCTGTCTTGAAAAACCAAAAAGGGGTGGGGGACACGAGTAACTAAGACAAAACTTTAAATAATTTTTTTAAAGCCCACCAAAATACAGACTTCCGACACCCAGCCAGCACGGCAGTTGCACTCTGTTGGGTCTGAACCAACCGAGGAATTGAAGATCTTTTAGTTCCCAACGTTCAACCAGTGTCTCTCCATCATTTACCCGCTATGTCTATTTGCCATGTAACAAACAGGTCGTAAGGGATAAGAAGAGGACAGTCTGTTTATGTGATAGCCCTGTGTCATCTCTACACTTAAGGTGGCTTCTAATTTAAAATAGAGTGGCTAGGCGGCCCAGAAACACTGGTGGCTGACAGGCAACCTCCACTCAGGCCTCTCTTGAGATCAGTGGGTTGTTACACTGTCTATAAGTTTATAAGCCATGTGATGAGAGCGTTGATCTTGTCCCCAATCCTTTTGTTGTTGTTGTTGTTGTTTTATTTTCAGTGACAGGGTTTCTCTGTTTAGCCTTAACTGTCCTGGACTCAATTTGTAAATCAGGCTGGCCTCAAACTCACAAAGATCTGCCTGCCTCTGCCTTCCCAGGTGCTGGGATTGCAGGCATGCTTTTTTATTGCTTTTATATGCAATGTATTTTGATCACATTGATCAATCAGTCCCCCTTTAAGTCTTCCCAGGGCCCCTATCCCCCTCCCAACTTCACGTCATTGTCTTTCTCTATGTTGAATTAGCCTTGAATTACCCATGTGGGTATAGATGAAAGGCCATCTCCCGGACCAGGGCAACCCCCACGGGGCCACAGACCTGGGGGTGGGGGGGATGATTTTCCCTTCCTCAGCATCCATCCACTGAATTTGTTGTAACAGTGGGGATTTTTATTAAAAATAGATTTTTTTTCCATACTAAGGATTCAGGCCTTTGTGAATGCCAGAGGCAAGAGCTCTACCTCAATTTGTACTCCATTCCTTGGCCCCAATTGCTAGGAACTGTTTGATCTTCAGTGAGCTACTTCATCTATGCTTCAAGTTCCTTCATTTCTACAAGGAAGAAAACAATACATCATTACTTTATTACGGGACTAAAGGAGATAGTCTACATGGGTCCTTGTTGCGGAGCAAATGCTCAATAAATGCCAGCTAAATGTGTGGATTGCAAAGTCTTCAATATTAAAAATCTACTCATTTAATCACCAAATGGGATTTTTCTACTAGATTTATGTGCCAAACAACAGCAACAACAAAAAAGGTATTGCTCATTGGAATATTTCCGATTCCCAGGGATAGCGAAGTGGAAAGGGTTTGAAAGGAGAAAACAACTGGAACCTAAAAACTATGATGAAAAACCCGGCATGGTCTGGCTGTATGCACAGCACTGGCTAATTGCTCACTCACTGTAGTTGCTACACGAGGCATTAGGTATGGACTGATATGAACAGCCCAAGGTGGACATATGGTCAAACTGATCCAGGGAGTTGCCAAGTCATGGTGAACTGAAAGGCCCCTTTGCACATTGCTTGCAGACTTCGTTGTGGCTCTGGATAGGACTGGTCATTGGGACTGAATGGCCCCTTTGCACATTGCTTGCAGACTCACTTGGCTATGGATAGGACTGGTCATTGGGACACAAGACTGAAATAAAGCTGACCTTTCATTATTTTGTCTTCAAGGTGTGCTGCAGAAAGATGGCAGGCTTCCCCAGAAGCATAGTCTCTCTTCAGCGTGGGTGGGCACGTCATTGTCACCGGCAGTGTTGCAAATGCCTTCCTGGGGTGGATCATAAGAGGGCAGCAAAGGAGATTGATGGAGGCTGGAAATAGAGAGGGACATGGACTGCCTGTGAAGATAAAGCGCAAAGAAGGACCAACAAGGGAGAAGAAATGGAAGCAACCGGGGGCAGGGGAAGAGTGGGCCTGGCAAGGGCGATGTGAGATGGAAACACATGAGAACAAAGTACAAGGACACATATGTATAAAGATTCCATAAAGAAGTACATTACTTTGTGTTCTGACCTTAAAAGCTAATTTTAAAAAAAAATCTCCCTCAAATGTTTTCATTACCTACAAACTATCCTGGTACTTCACTAGACATTGTACTAGAGACTCCCAAGTACCTGAAGGTACTGTCTTTGTTAACACTGTATTAGGTGCCACTGTGACAGAAGTCTCTTGCTGTAGCAGACACCTCCTTACCAGGTCATACCTATTGAAAGGCCTGGGATAGGCGCACGTGCAGCAATTGCTGGGAAAGTCACTTTGCAGACATTCCGAGGAGACCGGAAAGAGTCAAAAAAAAAAAAAAATTGTATGGGTCTCTTTGTGTGTGTCTAGTGTGTGTGTGTGTGTGTGTGTGTGTGTGTGTGTGTGTGTGTGTGTGTGTGATATGTACCTGCATTGCACTTCCCAGAATATAATTGGAAAATGCTGGCTTCCTTTCAAACCCTCTATTAATGCCCCTGGACAATGTGCACAAGTCAGAGTTACCCATCCAACATGCTTTCTCTGGCTCACTAGTCACAGCTGAACAACATCCTCCCCAAATTCTTCAAAAACCATGAGCTATCGTACCATCACAACCCCCCTGTTCAAAGGGAAGAGCACAGGATGTTTTTGATGTGAGCCTCCCTAAAACCATTAGTACAACAGCAGTATACACATTGCATTCATTCTAGGGAAAGCTTTCTCACTTTCAGTATTCTAGAGATGAGTAGAATTTTTTTAAAAAAAAAAAAAAAAAGGAGACTCATCAACTGCATAACAGTTTGTTTTCTATTCATTTTAAACAATCCCTTTGTGATATAATGCTCCTGGAAAGCCATTTTCATTTATTTAATTTTAAACCAACAAGTCCAAGTTATACATATTTATTGCAAGCAGCATACTTTGGTATATAGATGCTGCATGTTTGCACAATTTCAGAACTGCCTGACAGGCATTTCTCAAAACATACCTCCTTCCCTGGCTAAGCACATGCGTATGTATGTGTTGCCACGTGGCTGACTCAAGCTACTTCACTCTACACGCTAATCCCTTTCTCCTTCCTATGTAATAAAACACTATTCTGTAGGCTTTTTGTGCGGACTCTGCTGAAGTCATCACAAGCACTGATGTGAAGAGATCTGAATGACTGGGTGTGTACATCATAAGCGAAGGTCAGGGCTGTCATTTCTAAACACCTTGTCCTCGTGTTTTCCAGAGTGACAGTAGCTTTGATCCAGGCAACCTCCCTCACTATCTAAGGGAAATCAACAAGCATGCTGACCACATTCGCTTCAGGAGAGACATCTCAATACATCTTTATGACCTCTAAAATTTTAAAGTATGTTAAGCCTGTGGTCCCAAAAGGCAGCTAAATGCATATTTAAGGTGAAGCTCGGTTCACTCTCTCTTCATGAACGGAGCCTTGCAGAGGGTATGGGGATGGGCACACTAAATAAATCCCCTGCCCAACCCATAACTTACAATAACTAACAACTTTTATTCTTCCACTTAACATCTGTGGACAGCTCTAGTCTCATTCATTCCATTATTAATCTTTGGGGAAGCCTCCCTGCCATACAAAAGCCTCGCATATAAATTCTTAACCATGCCTCTGCAAATTAAACAAAATGTGCTTCAAGCTTGTTTGAATTCAAAGGCACTTTGTGATTGATTGGCAAACAGCTCTGGGGCTATGTCCAAAGATGACAGAGCTACCCACAGTAGCACAGCATTTTAACTTGGGAAAATCCTCATAGGATCAGGTACCTGGCACCGCACAAGAGCAGGGGAGGCTGTGTTCTGCAAACTGTGTCCCATGAGGTCTGCATGGAGGAAGGTGCCCTACCCTGCCTTATCTCTAAAGAAAAAAAAAAAAACCTTCCCATCTTTGTCAAGAGCGTCACCAAGCAAGGTCAGATGATGGTCAGCCAGCCACATTCTACCTCACACTGTCAAGATCAGTAGGTAGGGAAAAGCTTTTAGGATCAAACTCTCATTATAGAGCCCTGGAGATTACAATATGCCAAAGTCATCTTTGTCAGCAAAAGTTCTATAAACACAACCACCTCAAGCATACCAAGTGGAAATAGTCAAGGCAGACATCAGCGATTCCAGCTGAAATCTATTCCTCCTGAGTCTAGGGGATTGGCATAATTTGACCACCAGACACAGTCTAAAATCCAAGGCCTTGAGAAAAACTACAGTCTTTAGGGATGAAAATGTCACCACTGACACCATTGAGTCACTGGTGTCTGCCACTGGTCATTACTTTTGGAATGTTGAGAAATGTTCTTGCTTCTCACGGGCTCACACGAGATTCTGGCTGGACTGATGCTGGAACAAAGAACTCTGCCACTTCAGCCCCATCCTAACAAATCAAAGTAGCTAGGTTGTCAGTGCTTCTCCAGATATGATCTGGGGACTAATTTTGTTTAAAATGCTTCTTCTCAGAGCCTACCCTACACGTGCTAAGTCAGAACCTCTGGGGATGGGGCCAAGCTGTACATTCAGGTTCATGTTGGTGTCTGTGGGGGTGCTCATGAAAGGACCATTCTTCAGGCACTGTTCACCTTTCCCTTGATGTGAGCCTCTTATTGGCTTGGAACTTCCCAAATGGACTAGGCTAGCAGACCATCAACACCAGGGATCCCCCTACCCCCATTGCCACAGCATAGAGATTTTTAGCAAGCCACCATGTCCAGCTTAGCTGGGTCCTAGGGATTGAGCCAAGGGCCTCACATTTGCCCCAGGTATTGTCCCAGCCCCCATTCCAGGTGAGTCTGATGAACAAGAAAAATTTAAGAAGAATGATTCATTCACGTGTTTTCTTTTAACACCAAGAACTCCACTTTGAAGGAATGATGGTCATGCAACCAGTAAACATATTCCCCAGCAGGCCCTGCGGCAAAGGAGTGCGATGATGTTTATGTGGATATAACTGAGAGGGGCCTCCAGGAGAGCAGGTTTGAAAGAGCCTGGTTCCCCTGGGAGGGTTAGTCCATAAAAAGAGGCCTCATCATTCTAGGCCTTGTTACAGAGTCCTGCACCATGGGTGGCTTGGCTGCATCAAAGTCCGTGTACGAAAAGATAAAGTTAGAAGGCTTCAGTCACCTTAGGAATGCAGAAGAGACATGAGGGCTATAAAATTATCTCTAACCTTGGTTCTTAGAGATTCACTTATGGTTTTTGTTTTGTTTTGTTTTGTTTTGTTGTCGCTAGCCAATAGCCAGGGAACCCAGAGAATGGAGTTAATTGTTACATGATCTCAGGCTCACATGCTACAAATTTCAGAAACAGGACACCTCTTTCACTAATTCATTTTAATAAAACAAAAGATCAAAAATCAGCATCAGGAGAAAACACAATGTAGTTGAGCCTATTGGAAGTAACGGCTCCCATACGGGCCACCATAAAACACACCATGAACTGTGAACAGTCTTGCTCAGTGAGGGTATGCCTCTTTTCTTTAGCCCTCTAGAGAAGCCATTCTCATTTGTCTCTCGGGGCAAAAACAAGAAGTGAAAAGAAATGTATGGCTAAGATGTTGTACATTATGCCCCAGTGACCTGCCACAGAGACTATTTTTAAAGCCACATTTATCCCACCAGGAGTGACAGCAGTTATGAAATAGCCAGGCACCATGGCCAGATAATCCTTCATGTGGGAGGCTGCAGACCATGGCTGCATCTTTCACATAGTCCATGTGATGGATAGACTTGAAATTGCCCTTGGTTGGTTAGGTAGTTGGTTTAAGGATCCGTAAATGTAATGTAGAAGCCAGAGCTTAGAAATCAAGTACAGTTCACCTACAAATGACTGCAGGCACCCCTACACTCAAAAATTAATCAGACTTAATTTTACAAGATCCATCTGGCTAAAAAATGTGAATTCTAACTGTCTTGTACATTTCGTGAGTGGTAGCTGCTCACTGAGGCAAATTATCCCATTAGAAAATACTGTTATGGGGGATACATAACCACAGATTTACACAATTCTCTCATGATCCTAGCCAATGCATTACATGTCACAAGAAAATAGGAAAGGAAATTACAGCTATATTACAGAAAGTTTCTCATTATCAGTGGAGTATTGTTAGTTAATACCTATAAACACTGAAAGAAGCATGAATACATTCTGTATATTTATATATATTTATATTTGGGAAATCGGGGTGTCACTTCAGAGCTGCTGCATCGTCCTTCCCTGTACAGAAAGTAATGGTGGTGTAATTAAAGAGGAGGAGGCCAGAGAAGCAGGATCAACACGTTACCCAGATTTAAAGATGGAAAGGTCTCAAAAAATTCACTCTTCCCCCTTGCTTACTTATACTCCAGAGGATTACAGAAAGATGGCTTCAACTGGCACGAGAGCCAAGCAATTCCACAAAACAGAAAACATTCAACATAGCCGTTGGTCTGGTTTAGATTTGGGGAGATTTCTAATAAGCGACGTTTGACATTTTATCGCTCTTGTATGTGCTGCAGATAAAAGTAAGCAAACTAGTTCTTATGGATGATGTTCCCCCGGCCCAGGCACGCACAGCTCCAATGACTGGAACCCCTAGCTCCCTGTCTCTACCATTGCTAGAAAGTAAAGATGAACACAAGTTGCGCCTCAGCATGGAGTCAAGACTTCCTGTGACAGCTGACACCTGCTGGAGCAGTTTGTCCTAACTTCCTCTCCCCTTTTGCTTTCACACCCACATTCCCACCTGCGTCTCAGGAAGAGTTTCCTTAGAGCACTGAGGAAATGGATGTATTCCACGCCCACCATTTCCTAACCTGTGTGCTAATGGCCTGTTTCAAACATGTTCTGCCAGGAAACAGAACATAAGTTTCTCATAGAAACTGAACATGATAATAAGTATGTGTTGTGTTTTCCTTTGAAATCAAACGGGAAGAATTCGCACATTGAAGAAAGGTGGTTATATTTTCCCACCCTTAATCAATTATCTGCACTGTTTTATTTTCTAAAAAAAGAGTGCCAGTAGCCACTAAAAAATAAAAATAATAAACCTTTTTCTTTGGGTAAACAGCATCAAACGGCCTATGGATTTGAGCTTCACACCCAATCAGCACAGCAGAGAAAAGTAACTGTCCTGCCAAGTTGAAGAAAAGTTTCCTGGTGAAGGAAACTGCATGTGGCTTGCTAAGAACATTCTCCTGACAGCAAGCAAGATGGCTGAATTAAAATTGTGCTTACACATCAAGCAATTGCACCAAGTTTGAATGGCGAGTCCTCCCCAAATATGGCTAAAACTCTGGCAATATCAGCAGCTACCATTTGTGGAAATAAAGTCTCAAAATTGTTATATACAAACTTAGTTTACAGAATACCCATGCTCAAGTTTCTCTGACTAGAGCAAAACCATAGTAAGTGCCATTCTAAATGTATCATCTCTTCATCTTGCAAAGTTGAGGACGCAGGGGAAAGAAAAGTCAGTCTATATAGATTTTGCTTAAATATTTGGTTTTCCTGTATCAGAGTACCTTCAATACAACTGTGCCAATTTTCAAATGGAAAATACGATAGGTGATACTTTCAAATGCAAATATATATTCTGTTCTTCGAGCCCAGTATTCATATGACGACCCCAACTCCCAAATGAGGCAATCGGCTAGGTCACTGGGCTCCCAGGAGCTACATGGTAGAGGAGCTTAAGTGTTTCTTGTCCTCAACTTCAGTCTGAAATGCAAATAATTCCTTGCACCTCATTTAGAGAAACAGATACCGACTGCTCACTCTTACTGGAGGGCCCTCCCCCTGCCTTTGATGGAGAGACCTGAACCTAAGCACACAGCTCTGGGATCCTAAGGGTGGCTCAGGGCACCCCTAGTCAATCACCTGAGTTACAAATGTATCGACAACTGAAGTGGGTCCTACACTAGGGATCACAAAGTCCATTTCTCCTCCTGCGCTGTCCATGGTGTGTCCTGTGGACAGTGAGAGGCAGGAGGCGAGGCTGTGCTGCAGTGTCCTGGAGAAGATCTTTCCGTCTTTCTTTCCCCTGTGGGCTGTTCACATCAGGACCTGCTCTCGGGTCTCTGGCAGTCGAAGGGCAATCAGGCCACCCCCAACCAGAGAAGCAGCAGCCAGAAGGATGGGGACAACTTTGGTTATCCCAACAAAAGAAGCAAAGATAGTGTTTCCCAGAATGGCGCCAAATTTGCATAACCCATTGAGGATGCCAAAGGCTGTGGCCCTGCAAAAGAAGAGGACAGGAAAGGATTCTGAAATTCTGGGCCTCCATACATGAGCGGCACTACGTTCTTACTTTGTTGTGAGAGGAGGAGGTGTGGGAGTGAATTTTTTTACCTAAATATAAAAACAATGTTTTCAGTCAGGCGCGGTGGCAAACACCGATAACCCCAACGGTTGGGGAGGCAGAGGCAGGTGGATCTCTGTGAGTTGGAGGCCAGCCTGATCTGCAAAGCGAGTCCAGGACAACCAAGGCTATGCAGAGAGAAGTCCTGTCTTGAGGAAAATTTGTTTCCATTTTAGCCAACTTTGGAAATACTGACTAATATAAAGACGCAGGAATATCTAGACTAAACGGCCACTATTAACATTTAGGAGTATTGCCTTCAGGCTTCTTCTTCTTTTTTTTTTTTAATCCTCCTAAGCATATCTCTTATTAAAATAGTTACAAGTAGTACTTGCTTACAGAAAAATATATTTTTAAAAATGAGGCTGCATGCAAAATAAAGTATGAGTGCATCCCTTTCACAACACTCTCTTGTCGCAAAGACAGGAGCTGGCCCTGCGCAGTAGAGCCCCAAGTGTAAGACTACATTTCCCAGAGTCCCGTGCTGCTGGCTGTGTTTAGGCCAATGAGACATAAGTGCAAGTGGTGGCAACTGAGAAACTTTTCTGAAAGAGGATATGAGTGGGCTTTTGCTCTCTCTTCTTTTAATTTTTCCCTTTTGTCTTACTTCCTGCAAAAGAGATCATCTGTGGCGGAGTGCAGGCAAGGGAGAGGCAATACCTGATCTCCCACGCTTGTTTGGTGTTTCTGTCATCCATGGCAGAACCAAGTCCCAGTAATTATCCCTAAATCACACTTAAGTGATAACCATCGTGAACCACACAGCTGTCCCAACCCTGGCTGTATACAGCAGCATTTCTCAACCTAGAGGGGTTAAATGACCCTTTCACAGGGAGGGCCTGTTACCATGGGAAAACACAGATATTTACATTACGATTCATAACAGTGGCAAAATTACAGCTATGAAGTAGCAAGAAGTAGCCTGCCTCTGCCTCCCTAGTGCTGTTTTTAGCATTTTTGATAAAGCTAAACACATACATGTTCTAAGGTGTTTTTTTCTTGATCTCCTATTGTTTCTAAGTGTCTCTTTATTTCACTCTCCTCAATATCTTACTTGTAAAATCACACCCCATTCAACAATAACCATTGTCCTGTCCTTTACTATTTTATAAAACTTAGCATTCTTTGACTCGGAAAAGAGGCTTCAAATATGATATGAGGTCATATCCCATCACCATTCAAAGCCCAGAGGCAGTCGCTGACTTTGGAAATATCGTTAAAATACTTTCCAGAATGTCATTTACCCGTCTTCCACACCGTGCCCATTCCTTATGAGCATTTCTCTTCTGTACCTACAGCTCGAGATCCCCTTGATGAAGAGAAACACCTAATGGTGAACGGTCTGGACCCTCGGCTTTTAAACAGAGTAGACCTTGGCATCCCTGGACATTCTGCCTCCATCCACCTTCTCTTCCTTCTTGTCCAGCCCCATCCCATGTTGCTCCCAATCTTTACCTTTTCTCCTTAGTCCCCATTGGCCAGCCTGGCCTCAGCTGCCATGAGGGTTGCACGACACAAGGCTTTACTCAGTGTTCACTCTTACCTCTCTTCTGAGACAGTTTATACTTGGTCTTTGGTTCTTGCCACTCAATCCTATTAAACTCTAGCCTACCCAGGTCTAGGCCTCTGTCACCATCTTGGAGAGGAAGTCAGTTGCCCAGAGGTGTTTGAAACATGGTCTCCAAGAAGACCAGGACCAGTCCCAAGATTCAGTGGGAGGTAGGCTTCTGGGCAAAGAAACTTAAGTAAGTCCTAGAGGGAAATTCAGGGAAGAACTGACCTCTGGTTGGTGGGGTACAGCTCCACTGTGATTACATCCAGGGCATTCCAGGCTGCAATGCTGGTCCCACAGAACAGACACTGCCACCCAATCATCGCAGACTCGCTGTTGCCAAAAAACAGGAAGAAGCAGCAGACAGCTGAGATGAGCATGGAGCCGCCTGTGGAGACAAGACAAAGGTCTTGAAAGAAACATGAAGAATGTGTCCTGGTGTCTGTTCCCTACAGAATTTGCGTGTCTCTTACTCTTAAAGGCTCAGCTGACCTAGCATGTTATTGAGTTATTAGGTACATGTTCCACTTGGGAAGAGCAAAAATGAAAAGAATAAACTCATACAGATTTTAAATACAAGTATATGCAATGGAAAAGTAAATATTGACATAGATACATGGAAAGAGAGGAGATACATTTATATACAACTCAAAATTTAAGATTAAAATTTACTGCTTTCATATACAGCTCAAGTTTTAAGGTATTAAAATTTAACTTTTTTTGAAGAAATGTAAAAAAGAATCAGGAATCTGAGCTCATCCAGCTTACACTCCAATGTGAACACATCGGCAGGTGGGCTACAAAGAGAAAATTCGAGAAGGGCTGTTCTGCTTCTCTGCTTATGACCTGTTCTGGTGTGAATTTTAAATGTCCCCCCAAAAGCACATTTGTTGAACGAAGGGTTGTCCACAAGATACCAACATTCAGAGGTTAAGCCTCGTGAGGCTCTGGCCTCGTGAATGGATTAATTATTTATGGATTCATAGCTTAATAGAGTCTTTCTAAAGAGATTTTAATAAAAATAAGCTCTCTCTCCCAGGTGCGCAGCTCTGCACTATCATGTTTTTCCTGCCATGATGCTCTGCTTAACACAAACCCTAAAGCAACGGAGTCAAAGAACCATGGACCAAAATCTCTGAAGTCAGTAATCAAAATAAATACTGCTTTCTTCTAAGCGCCAAGTCTAGGGTGTTATGTCACAGCAACAGAAATAGGACCAGTACATTCCATCTCCACCCCAGAGATCTCTCTGCCCTCACGGGCCCTACTGCAGCCGTATGAGAAGTTGACCTACAGGAACCATTGTCACCATTATGGGAAGAGACAGGAGTGGGATTGCTCAGTGACTCCCATCCCATTTTAGAAGCTCCGTTTTTGGCAATGGCTAAGTCCCTCCAGGACCACAACTCTCTCCCGCTGATCGCTTCAGGCCCCACTGGGCTCTGTGAGTGCTATTTTCTCTCCCTGGTTCCTGCCATCGTGGAATGGAAGCTGCCTCCCATTTTTGCCAGTACCTGAGAGACTTGCCTCCCTCAACTGCCCCCCCCCCGCAACCCTAGCCCCACGAAGAAAGCTGTCCATCAGGAATGTCTTTGCACTAGGCCACCCGAGGTGAACTCTCTGACTAGGAATCTCACTGACTGAGATGGTGATAAGAGACCCCATTTTTAAAAGGGCTGTCGCAAACCCTGTCCCAAACCCAGGAAGTCTACCCAGGAGAACTTGGGAAGCCTTGGGTTAGTCTGGTCGAGACAGGCCTGAAAAAGGTATGGAATCAGGTGGAGACTGGGCCAAAAGAAAGAAAGCAAAAAAAAAAAAAAAGAGTGTGTCCCAAATAGTCAGTGGGGAGTGCAAGCCTGGTGAAGGAGCTAGGGAATGATAGCCATTGCCCCCTCTGGGAAGGGGCAGGGCTGCAGGCAGGCACTCTAGGTTTTCTCTCTCACAGCCAAGAGACAAGCATGGGAGAAGGAGGCTGGCAACAATGGGCCACAGGCAGGAGTCCTGAGAATAATTCCCTCTAAACACATGCTCTCCTCAGCAAGACCAATGTGAGGCTTAGTTAATGCATTCTGATGAATAAAACACCATTGTCAAATCAAGAGATGGTCAAGTAAAGCTTCCTTGACTCTGTGTTAATGAATCCCATTGCGCTTTCATGTGCCTAATCCTGATTCCTCTTCAAATTAAGAAGGTCTGAGTTCAAGTGTAAGCCCGGCCACTTTTCTATCACTGGGCCTCTGAACAAGTTATTTACCTGCCTGTAGTGTCTCACTTTCCCATCTGTAAAGTGTTAATAACAATAGTATGTACCCGGTGGGATTATGGTGAGGGTTCAAATGCAGTAATGTTTATGAAATTCTTGGAACACAGCCTGGTGGATAATAAGCATCCCAGTGTTCATTAAATGAGATCTCTAGTTCCTGTCTGTCTTTCTCAATCTATCATTTGCTCTTTCAACATGATGATGTTGATGGTCTCAATTACTGTTATATTCCCATTGCTTCCTCCACAGTCTGGCGCAGGGTAAAGACTGTATAAATAAATGCTTATTAAACAAATAAACGAGTGAGTAACAGCCTCATTAAGAAACCTTCTATTCTGTCCCTAACAAGAAATGACTTCTATCAGACAAGAGCCCTTAGGAGTGATCAGGAAAAAGCTGCAGCAGCCAGGCTGCTCTGAGGGTCAGAGCAGAAATGCTGCTTTAAAACAGCTCATCGTGATGTGGTGGAAGGGAAGTTTTACAGAGCATCTATGCATGTTATGAACTGATAATGCTGTAGCTGGTCCGTGGCTCCAGGCCTTTCCTTAAAGATGAGGGGTGCCGTCACGGTCTGAATAGTGATTCATATTCTCTCTCTCTCTCTCTCTCTCTCTCTCTGTCTCTCTCTCTCTCTCTCTTTCCCTCCCTCCTTCTCTTCCACTTCCCTCTCTGTGTATGTGTGTGTGTTCCTCAATAACTTCTGAGCTCACAAGGATACTTTCCCTAACAGAAATGACTCAGTCTGCGATACCCATGAAATGACTTCCCATCTTTCTGATGAGATGAAAAAAGTCAAAAATCACAGACACATCTTGTGTTCACCATTCTGAATATTCATCTCCTATTTATAATAATAATGTCTAGTACAATCCAAATGGCAAGAAAGGTTTCTTCTCATGAAGGCTTGATCTATTTCTCTTCTCCAACAAAATGACATTGTGATTAATTTTGTTTCCCTTTGTGTTCTGGCACCTGACAGTTTAGCATTCATTTTCCCAATCAACAACATCCTGAGGGCAGATCCTTAATGGCTTCTTTATTAATGTGCCTCCTACTTTCCTAGCACTGGCCTTGGCTAGCCTTTAGCACACACTCTCCCTGGCCCTCAGTGTGCGTGCTTCCCATTGACCTCTCACAACGTTGTGTTTCAGTATTCCACAGTGCTTGTCCTGGTGGAAGAAAGTAAGGCAGACGTGAATACAGCTGCCGCTCTGAGAGCCTACAACACCTGCATATTATAAGATGCTTGGGCTATCTTATGTTTAACTCTCACAAAATCCTCCCAGCCATTATTCCTCATATTAGGAAACCAACACCCAGAGAAAAACATATATTCAAAATCAAATGGTCATATGTGCAAGAATTTCAACGTGAGTCTGTCAAACAAAGCCTAAACTACTTTTATGCAATTTAAAATAGTTTATATTCTCTACTTATTCATCTATTTCTTTTACAATTTCATACGCACATAATAGAATTTGGTCATAGCCTCACCCCTGGTTACAACTCTTATCCTGTCTCACTTCCACCATTAAACAACAGAAAGTTGCTGTCAAATAAAAATATATAATTTATCTTAAATCATCAAACTATCGTTAAAGAACATTGAATATATTTTCATCATTGTTATGGGAGTGCTAATAGAACACCCTGGAAGTGATGAAGAACCCCCTCCCCGGCACTCTCAAAGCCTTTCTGTGAAACCCTAGGACTGTGAATGTGCCTGCTTGGTTTTTCAGCAGCAGATCCAGCCTTACCCCGTGCAACATTTCTGTAAGAGAAAAGAGCAAGCCGTCATGGCCAGGAGACATGAATGTTCCTTCATGAGCAACTTACCAATCATTTTGAGTCTTCCGATTCTGTCCATGAGCAGGGCAGAAATTATGTTCCCAGGCAAGACAGACAGGCTGCCGAGGAAGCTGACAAGGTAGATCAGAAAGTCATTGTCCTCCTCAAAGTCCATGTGGCAGCCCTCCTTCTGCTCCAGAAAGGTGGAGTTGATAAACCGACAGCCTATGAACTTGTTTTTGTAGAGGTCTGAGGAGAGAAAGAAGCCTCGGTTCGTGTGAGGGGATCGGAGCTGGGGGAAGAAAGGCAAATACTCAGATGCCTTCTTAATGCACAAGCTGTGACCTCAAAGTCACAGTGATGTCTGGCCAAAACTGTACTAACCTTCTCAAGTTCCTGTAATAAAGTGAAATGAAACTAGTACCAGTTGTGGAGGCCTTTCTACATGTGTATGTGTCTTTGGTATGTGCATGTGTGTATGTGTGTTCATATGTGTGGGCATATTTGCATGTGCACATGCATTTTTAGAAGATTTATTGATTTATTTATTGTTTATTCAGTGTTGTGCCTACATGTGTGCCTGCACACCAGAAGGGGGCACCAGATCTCATCAGAGGTGATTGTGAACCACCATGTGGTTGCCGGGAATTGAACTCAGGACCTTTGGAAGAGCAGCCAGTGCTCTTAACCTCTGAGCCATCTCTCCAGACCAGTGCACATGCATATTGAGACCTGAAGTTGTTGGATATCTTTCTTAGTCATCTCTCTACTTTACTTATTGAGGTAGGGCTCTTCACTGAAACTGGAGCTCACTCATTCCAGCTAGTCTAGCTAGCCAGCTTGTCTCTGCCCCTCTAGTGCTGGGATTGCAGGCATCTGCCACACCAGCTCTGTCTTTACCTGGGTTCTGAGGATCTGAACTCCAGTCCTCACACCTGTGTGGTAATCACATTATCCAGAACCATCTTCCCAGCCTTTAGGAGTCCTGTCTGTTGCTATCATGTGACACAGAGACCACGCAGTGACTGGGACACTCCTCTGAAGTGATCCATCTTAGAGAGCAGAATTTAAGAACGGGGGTTCGGGACTGGCAACAATAGATTAATAAAGTGCTACTGCAAAAGGATGAAGACCTGAGTTCGATTCCCAGAACCCACATAAAAACTGAACATGGTGGCACACATTTGCAAAGCCAGTTCTGGAAAGGTGGAAACGAATGGATTGCTGAAGCTTGTTGGCCAACCAGTCTAGCCTAATTGATGAGTTTCAGCTTCTGGTAAGCGATCCTGCCTCAAAACACAAGATGGAGAGCAACTGAAGAACAACACCGAAGGCTGACTTTCGGCACTCACACACAGACACACAAGAATTGGGGCCACCCTGAGCTGTCTACCGCAGAGCCCAGGCAGTAGCTTATCTGAAACCCTAAACTTCCTCAAAAGAAAAGCATTTGCTGTAAAAACAATTCACATGTCTTCTGATACTATCAAAGACCAACTCTTCTAGTAGATAGAATGCTAAATAGAGAAATCTGGGTTGGGATGGCTGACTCTACCATGAGATCTATCTACTTGAGCACCTACCTATAAAACCAAAGATGTTCGGAGACGAGATAGCTCAGATGGTAATGTGTCTGCCACGCAAATAAGGATCTGAGTTCGGTTCCCTGGCCCCAGTGTAAAAACACCAAGTATGGTAGCATGTTCCTATAATCCTAGATTTGGGGAAGCCACCATAGGAGAATCCTAAAGATTCACTGCTGAATCAGTGAACTCCAAGGTCAGTGAGAGACCCTGTCTCAAAAAGTAAGGTGAAGTGATGGAAAAAGACATTCAGTATCAACCTCTGTTTCCATATGTGCACAGGTACAAACTGTTGGAGGCATACACCTGACTATGGCCTTTGCTCCTCCCAGTAATGACATTTCCCAGCTACAAGTATTAGCAAAAAAATAAATAAATAAATAAAACAAAACAAAAACCTGTGTTGATTATGCAAATGAAGAGGCATTACTTGAACTTAAAAGAACGAAAACGTATGGCAAGTGATTAATGACAAATGGAACTTCTGAAATTCACTTTTTTGTTTCTTTGTTTTGTTTTTGCAACAGGGTTTCCCTGTATAGCCCTGGCCATCCTGGACTTGCTTTGTAGACCAGGCTGGTCTCAAACTCACAGAGATCTGCCTGCCTCTGCCTCCCCCAAGTGCTGGGATTAGAGGCACACCACGTCCAGAAATTCATTTTTTTTTTTTTAATGTAAAGCTAGGAAGAAATTCAGGAAGGCATTCCAATAACAGGTGATTAGAGACTGGGGAACTTTAGAGACCAGACAGTAAACCCTCTACCGCTGAGAGCACTAGGAGAAAGATGTTGTGAGAACTATCTGTTGACATCGATGGAAGGAAGCATAAATACGGACATGAAGCATGATCGGTACAAAGAGCTTTTTGAGCCAAGTAATTGAGAAACCGGTTCAGGCTCCATCTCCTTGCTAGCTGTGGCCTTGAGTAGTTGATTAAGCCCTAAAGTAGGGATAATCAGAATACATTTCTCCACCGAGACCCTGGTAGGGAGGACTCCCATAATACTCAATGAGCGTCCCTGTGTCCCAGCGGCACTCAGAGGTCGTTAAGCCATGATGAGCACAGTGGAAGTAGCAAGAGTGATGGAGTGCCGGAATTCGGTGATTTTTTTTTTAAACATGAAAATCTGAAACAGTGTGATTCTAAAACGTTCTTGGTGCCTTGCCTTATGCATCAAATCTGAACAGAGTTAACATTCCCTTTTGATTTATAATCGGTATTTTTTTCTTTTTTTTTATTCTTTATTAATTACACTTTACTCACTTTGTATCCCCCCTGTGGTTCCCTCCCTCCTCCCATCTCAATCCCTCCCTTCCTCCACCCTCTGCATGCATGCCCCTCCCCAAGTCCACTGATAGGGGAGGTCTTCTTTTCCTTCCTTCTGATCCTAGTCAATTAGGTCTCATCAGGAGTGGCTGCAGTGTCTTCTTCTGTGGCCTGGTAATGTTGCTTCCCCCTCAAGGGGAGGTAATTAAGGAGCAGGCCAATCAGTTCATGTCAGAGACAGTCCCTGTTCCTATTACAATGGAACCCACTTGGATACTGAACTGCCATGAGCTACATCTGTGCAGGGGTCTTAGGTTATCTCCATGCATGGAATATTACTCAGCAATAAAAAACAAGGAAATCATGAAATTTGCAGGTAAATGGTGGGATCTGGAAAAGATCATCCTGAGTGAGCTGTCCCAGAAGCAGAAAGATGCACACAGTATATACTCACTCGTATAGACATATAATATAGGATAAACCTATTAAAATCTGTACATCTAAAGAAACTAATCAAGAGGGAGGACTCTTGCTAAAATGCTCAATTCCTATACAGAAAGGCAAAGAGGATGGACATCAGAAGAAGGAGAAAAGAGGGAACAAGTTAAGAGCCTGACACAGAGGACCTCTGAAAGGCTCTGCCCTGCAGACTATCAATGCAGATGCTGAGACTTATGGGCAACCTTTGGGCAGAGTGCAGGGAATCTTGGGAAAGAAGTGGGAAACAGTAAGATCTGGATAGGACAGGAACTCCACTAGGAGAGCAACAAAACCAAAAAATCCTAGCACAGGGGTCTTTCCTGAGACTGATACTCCAACCATGGACTATGCATAGAGATAACCTAAGACCCCTGCACAGATATTATCAGTATTTAATCGCGCAAGTTTTAAGTATGCGCCGTCTCTAGGAATGAATCCCAGGTTGAAAATGCAGCCCTCCCAGAATACTGGTTTTATGAATGCCATACTATACTTTTTTTATAGCATCATTCTCATTCAGATGAAGACAATTGGCAAAGATTTCTGCTTCAATTGATTTAAAAAAACTAAGCCACGGTATAGACTGAGCAAATGCCAGGATGACATCTGATGTATGCCCTCTTTGGGGGGAGAAGCCGTTTCTCTCCCACTACCACTGTTGGCTATGAAGCCCTTCCCTCTTGCTTCAGCTCTGACTATGGGCCTTGGCTCCTAGGCTTCAGGCCACCTTTGTGTATTCCTCCCAGTGTGGCCATCTCCTTACCTGTGTTGTAGAAGGTGGTTGACTCGATGGTGCAGTTCCTGAAATAAGTATCTGTGGATGTCACATCTTCAAAATAGCATTTGTCAAAGAATGTGTTCTCAAAGAGGACATGTTTAAAGTACATCTTTACGAACCTGTGAGGAAGACAGTAAGTATCCTTGAGTGAAGCAACCCAGGGAAAGAAGCATGCTCGTGACCAAAAGGGAAAACGCAGAAGGACAGAAACAAGAACTGCACGGCAAAGGTGGCAGAACACTACTTCAAGCCAGACTACTTTCCCACTTTACAGCTCCTTTTCTGTTGCTGACATTGTGCTCTGGGACCATGGAATAGAGCATCTGGTCCAGGCGTATTTGGAGGAGTCTGCACCAGAGGCATAGCTGCCAAGTTCAGATCCATCAGAGTGACAGAAACACGAAAAGCATGAAATGGAGATCCAACCAACAGCTCACTTTCCCGTGAGTCTTGAACCTGGGCAGATGCCCGGGCTACTCCATCATGTTAGCAGATGGGCACCGTCCTGAATACTGGTAGCAGGGTGTAATCAGTGTAGTTTTTTTGGAGAACAATCTCGCAAAATTTAAATTGTACATTTTCTTTGACTTAGAAATTATCTTACATTTATTTGTTTATGTATTCAAGGAGATGCATGCTGGTCTTCATAGCAACATTGCTTATCATAGCAATGACTTGCTACATGCATTCACCTACAGGCATGTGTATGTGCATACATGAGAACTAAATAAATGGTACAGATACCATACAGTATAATACTATATGGCCATTACAGTAAATAAGGCAGATCTGTATGTATTAACATGGAACAATATTTAATATTTGTCTTGTAAATCTCAACACTTGGAGATGCTGAAGCAGGAGGATTGCCTTGAGCTTAAGCTAACCTGAGCTACCTAGTGAGTTACTGGACAGCCTGGGCTACAAGCAAGCCTCTGTCCAGAAAGGAAAAAAAGTGATGGAGGGAGGAAAGAAGGGGTGATATATTAAGTAAAAAAAAAATGTCCTTAAGTCAAGATATAGTATAAAGTTGACAAAATATGATACACATGTTTTCAAATACACCTTCAGAATTATCCCACAAAATGAAAGCAGTTGTGGAGCCTTGAATTGGTATAATAAGGATAGAAATTGGATCAACTTAATTTTCACTTTAGACCAAGGATATGGGGGGTGTTGTTTCACTTAAAAACATCCTGTCAATAATAAGTAAGGCATCTGGATAGTCATGAGATGCAGCCACATTGGGAGGCCACTTTGCTCAACTCCAACTCTCTTGTCAACTTAGATGGAAAGAAAGTCTCTTCCATGCACGTTAATATCATCCTCTGAAGCTTTGTCAGGTGTTTAGGCCGGGAGCCTTTGAATAAGTCCTCACTAGTGAATAAATACAAGCCACTCATTCCTTCATACATTTTCCCAGTCACTCTTTAGCCAGCCCTTTCTGAACATGGTCCTAGTGAGTAGGTACCAGGTCCTGTGAGTAGAGAGAAAAACCATGTCCCTTGCCCTTCCATCTAAGTGATGGGAAGAAGTGATACTTTGAGCCAAGTAAACCACTGCCAGATAGTGGAATCACAGGGGCAGAGCAACACAGGGTGCTGAGGGTCATTGTTTCTCATCAGTACCCTGAGAAGATGCACTTTCTGACCATTTTGGCCAGTGTTCCACTGTGCACTGCTCAGAGCCTAACCTAGAGATACTCATCACTAATGTCTGCAAAGGGGCCTCCTTCCCCAAAGAAGGCTTGGGCCAGTGATTGCCACAGTGATAGCCCCTGACCACACCATCAGAATAAAACTATTGTGAAATGTTCAGGTTCCATTGCTGGACATGGCGATGAACACCAGCAATCCCAGCACTAGAAGTCTGGACAATCAAGAGTTCAAGGCTAGCCTGAGATGTGTATAGTGAAACCTCATTTAAACAATATAATCTGGAAAAAAAATATTTCTGGTGTAATACAATCGCATGTGCACAAGGAAATATAATTGCACCAAAACTTGGCAGGGTATGTGTCATTTCTTCCAAAATGATAGGTTCCAGAGATAGGCTACCTGTGCTAGCTTAACTCTGACCTGGTCTCAGTCACACAGATAGCAGAGGTTCATTTGGGCTATTAACCACCTCTGGTCCTGGTTGGGAATGCTTGAGAGATTTCTAGCTCTATGGTCATTTGGATTACTAGCCACTTCGGTCCTGGTTGTAGGAGCTTGATATGGCCTGGCCCACAGATAATGCCGATCACCAGGCTCTTAATCACTTTCAGTTCCCGGCTTTCTGGACGGAGGTTTTACTTCTTTCCCATGGGCAAGACAATCTTGCTTACATTCCCGGTGTCTCTGGAGATCTATAAGTGAGAGGACCTTCACACTTTGCTCCCAACAACTCCGAATCCCTTTTCGTAGGCACGAACTTGAATGGACACTTAAACTCAAGCTTACAGAATTTGTCATTAACTTTCCGGTTTCCACAGAAAACTAACTGGGACATGGAAGATAACACCTGTCCACTCAGCACTTAGGAAGCTGAGATGGGAGAATGGCTATGAGTTAGAGGCCAGCTGTACGAACAGAGTAAGATCCTGTCCGAGGAAAAAGAGTGTGGTGACACCTGCCTATGATCCCAGCATCCCAGCATTGAGGAGGCAGGAGCAGGAAAATCAGGAGTTCAAGCACCCTCAGGCAAGAATTTGTGTCCAGCCTGGCCTACTTGAGACCCTGTCACAGAGGGGAATGGGGAGGAGAGTAGGAGAAGGGAGGGGAAGAGAGAAACAAAAAACGAATTGGAACATTTTTATTACAGGAAGATGCCTGTGGTTTCAAATATCGCACGCCATATGTGTTAATGTGGGACTACTATTCCACTCTCAGCCTTTGCCGTTCTTAAGATATCCTTCTTTTTAATATAATAACGGCTGGTGACACGGCCTTCAGAGGTATTTTAATATCCTTCCAAGGGTGAGCCATAAATTAAAAATGAGTCTGACGCAGGCAGACCTTAAAATGTGTCTCCAAGTGGGTTATAAAAAGCCAGAGTTATAAGGAAAAAGATAAAAGGAGAAAGGACCAACACACAAAAATCATCTCTTCCAATATCAAACTTATACACTGAGTCATTCCAAGATTCCTCATTCAGAAGGTTCGGAGGCTGAAAGCAATGTCATAAAAAAAAAAAAAGGTACAATGGTACTCTTGGGAGACTGGACCAGGGAATTATGGGTTCAGGCACAACCTGAGCTACATGGTGAGGTCCTGTCTCTAAGTAAAGAGATGGGGGTGAAGAGTGGGCTAGAAAAAGTTTCAGTATCTTCTGTTCCTTTAAGGAGAGAGAGACTACTACTAATGCAGAGTCCGGGACAAAATTATTATGGCAACTTTGCTGAGCCCACTAGGTTCTAGGGAATAGTACTAGATCTGTGGTCATACGGGCAGCCCTGGTTAAACCCAGGGAGGGGTCATAAGCAATGCAAAAAGACACAACTGTGTGAAATAGGGTTGAGAGAGAAGTAAGGCAGGGTGGAGGTGAGAGTAGTCGGAATGCATTCTGTATGTATGCCTCCTAGTAGTGGGCTCTCCACGTCTCACACCCGTGGGCATGCATGCAGTACTAATTTGACCTAGTGGGTTATAAAACAAAAGAGAGGAAGACAGGAAGAAGAAGGAGGAGATGAAAGTGAAAGGGGGAGTACTGGGGGAGCCCAGGAGGGAGTATGAGGAAAATTATGGTTGGATATGATCAAGATTCAGTATATACGTGTAGGAAATTGTTAAAGAATGAACAAAATATTATTTTTAAAAATAATGCATTGGATAGACTCATCAGGACGCTTGTCACAACAAAAAGAAGGAATCACTGAAATTACGCATAACTCAAGAGAAATTGCCAATATGGAAACACAAAGAGAAAAATAAAGGAGAGAAAAAAAAAAACAACCCAACATCCAAATCCTGTGAGGAAATACAGGGCAGTCTAATATAGGTACAACTCATAATTCACGATGGGAAAAGGGAGAGAATTTGGCAGAAAAAAATATTTGTGGAGATAATGGTGAATACTTTTCCTAAAGCAACATGAAAACGAAACAGTAAGTTTTGTAAGGAGCGTGAGAAGTTCACAGAGGAAGTACCAGAAGAAGGAAAAAAAATTGAAGAAAGACGCATCTTATACACAAACAATAAAAGCAACAAATTCAAGGCCAGGTGTGGGACACATGCCTTTAATACCAGCACTGGGGAGGCAAAGGCAGGCAGACTTCTGTGAGGTCAAGGCTGCCCTGCTCTCTGTCACCGTGAGTTCCAGAACAGCCAGGGCTACACAGTGAGACCCTGTCTGGGAGGGGACGGAGAAGGAAATTCTTGAAAGGAGGAAGATTTTTTTTTCTCAATCACATCAGATAGATAAAACAGTAGCAGGGCCTAGTGAGATGGCTCAGCAGGTAAAGGCTCTTATCGCACAGCTTGTGAAGGACCAATAGTAAGGAAAAGTGTTAGGGGCTCAACTAGGTACAAAGTAAGCCTCCAAAATCAATAGGGTTCCTACGTACCTGAGTGCCCAACCAACACTTCAAAGTACCCAGGAAGATTCTCAAGAAGAACCGCACAGGACCCATATAACGCAAGAAATCGTTCTGAGAAATTCTGCCACATAATCTGATAGGGTTCGTACCTGAACTGTAACCTTCAAGTGTGGGCTGTGAGGCTGGACAGGCCAGTAGATTCCAGCATGTGCCTGTGCTCAGCACCTATCGTTGGCCTTTGAAATTAGCCGCACTGGGTGTTTAAAACCACGTCTTACTTATGTGCTTCTGAAAGGGACCCTGACAGCATGGTGACCTTTCGCGCCATGGATGAAACCTGCCTCTGCTCATTGCATATTTTGCCTTCCTCCTCTTCTCTCCCTGCTTCCTGCCATGCTCACTGTACCTCACTTAGAGGTAAATCTCACATGCCTCATTTTCACTCTGAGCTATTCACCACTGACCTTTAATGAAATCCCTGTTGACTTTATATGACTTTAATAAGAAAGCCTTTCTACCCCCCTTGCTGGCAAGTCAGCTATGTGAATGGTGGAGCATTACCACTTCAGGTCCAGCCCTGAGTGTTCAGAGTATAGCCTTGACTTCCCTTCTGCTGTGAGGAAAGACAGGGTGGGGGTGGGAGGGTCAGGACTTCACTTCCAGGGTCCCGGACTTTCACAGACACTCTCCCCGGTATGATTCCCCAAGCCTGACCCTCTCACAAGCCAGTCCCGACAATCTCAAATCACTCCCTCCCAGCAGCAGGCACGTTAATTAGCTAGCTTCTTAGTTAACATGTACTCAGATGGGAGCCTGCTCTTTCTTTTAGTTACTAATAAGGGGAATCTGACCTGTCCTTTTGTCTAAGAGCATACGATATGAATTTAATCCTTTGCCTTTCTCGCACCTTGAAGAACTCAAAAACTCTGAGACAAACTGCATGTTGGGACTCAGGGGCACTGTGTCCCAGAAGATGCACCAGGTGGCAGTGGATAATCCCTTGGGGGTGGGGCCAAAACTAACCAGTGAATGGGGATAGGTTTCTCAGCAGGATAAGGGGTAGCTTTCGGTGGAGAAAGTCTGAGACTCTTTCCATAGAAGTCATTTTCTCCACGTGATTTAGTCAATAAAATCAATTACTTTCATCTAAATTCTGAAGCACTATCATATGCACGATGAAATACTGGCACAATGGTTAGACTCTGAGGAAGAACAGCGCGGGTGCTTTGAAAGAAAACGCACTGTTACAGGTTGACCACCAGATGACAGCCTAACACAAGAAGAGAAGGAAGCATGGTGTATTTTCAAATCAGTCCATGAAGACAAATACACTTTGAACTCAACAGGCTTCGGAGGAAATTTTATGTATCCCAAGTGACAGTGCCAATTGTATTAAGGTTCTGAATAGGGAATTTATGGCATTGGCAGAGACTTGTCTAGACCATGGTATCTCCAGCAATGCCACATAGTTCGATAGTCATTGGCACACCACTTAACTCAGTGACCTTGCTAGGTACAGTTCCAGAAGGCAAGCTTCAAGGGGTCCGGGCACATCTTGAAGAACAGTATGTCCTGCAGCGAGCTTATCTAATGTCCTGCCTCTATCTACTATTTCACCTCCAGGGGGCAGCCTCAGAGAGCAGGCTAAACTGCAGCCATTTCATTTGTCCAAGAAGTAGAGAAGAGTCAAATGGTGCATTCTTGGATGCACCCTCACAACAATGTGGGAAGAACCTTTCTAATACTCCACTGATTTCTCCCTTGAGGACAAGACCAGCCCTGACCACAGAACACAGTGGTCCATCTTCTGAGGTAGTATTATATGAAGAAGAGCAAAAGTAGTTCCATAATAGCTTTGCACAGAGAAGCTTCCAGAATCAAAGGAAAAGCTCAATATCCAGGCCACAGACTGTTTCAAGGACCTCCGCACTAAAAGCCGTGGATCCTTTATTTCCCGGTGCAATTGCATAGCCCATGGTCACTCACAATTGTCAACAACACTCTGGGAGCTTGCTATGCACAGTTCAAGCTCAAAGGAGGACATGGTCAGCCTAGTAAATAATGTGGCAGCATGATAGAAAGTGGCTTTCTGTTCCCTTCCATCAAAGGAGCAAGTTCTCAGGAAAGATGTTCCGATTGGCCACCCCCCCCCACCAAATGTCACGTCATCTCCTGGCAGTGTAATGCAGACTCAGCCATCAAGGGTCTATAGTGTCTCTAGCAGCCAGGATGGGTTGTAAGGATCCTGGAGCTCATTCTTAGTGCACTGAACTCTTATCTTCCCAATGATCTCTTCCAAGGGAGGCCCCAGTGACTGTCAGGCAGGCCCGAGTGACACTCAGGCCCATGGCCACACACTTACTTATCATTCACAAGCTTCCCATGTTGGTGGATCTGGTTTTCCATCGTGAAGTTGATCGTGGCACCATGCACATGCTCACCAAAGAACACTTTCATTTTGGACTTGTATTCTACATCTTGGAAATACCGGATCATGTCAGGAAACCATACCGTAAGGCCATAGTAACTGCAAGAGAGAAGGAAAAAAAAAAAAAAAAGAAAAGAAAAGAAGCTAAGAAGCCTCCAGGCTCATTCTGTCAGCATTAGAGTATGTATCCATGACTTCTGGTAGGTCATACTTAATGTAGTAAATAGGTTCATTGTTAGAAAATTGAATACAAAATTCAGTATCTTAACACGTCCAAGAGACAGAAGAAAACAGTATTCTGAAATGCATTTGATTAAAAAGCAATCTACAGATTCAATGCAATTCCCATCAAATTACCAACATAATTCTTTACAGAACTTGAAAGAAAAAATTCTCACCTTCATATGGAACAACAAGAAACCCAGAATAGCTAAAACAATTCTCTACAATAAAAGATCTTCTGGAGGTATCTCCATCCCTGATGCAAGCTGTACTATAGAGAAACAGTATTAAAAACTGCATGGTACTGGCATAGAAACAGAGTGGTGGAGCAATGGAACCGAACAGAAGATCCAGAAATAAGCCCACACAGTTATGGACACCTGATCTTTGACAAAGATGCCAAAACCATACAATGGAAAAAAGATAGCCTCTTCAACAAATGGTGCTGGTCCAACTGGATGTCTACATGTAGAAAATGCAAATAGATCCATACTTATCACCCTGCACAAAACTAAAGTCCAAGTGGATCGAAGACCTCAACAAAACCAGACACATTAAATCGGTTAGAAGAAAAAGTGAGGAAGACCCTAGAACTCATAGGTACAGGAGACAACTTCCTGAACAAAACACCAACAGCACAGGCTCTAAGAGCAACAATCAATAAATGGGACCTCATGAAACTGAAAAGCTTCTGTAAAGCAAAGGACACTGTCATCAAAACAAAATGACTGTCTACAGATTGGGAAAGAATCTTCACCAACCCTTTATCTGACAGAGAGCTAATATCCAGTATATATAAAGAACTTAGGAAGCTGAAAAGCAACAAACCAAGTAATCCAATTAAAAAAATGGGGAACAGAGCTAAACAGAGAATTCTCTGTAGAGGAATATCGAATGGCAGAGAAACACTTAAAGAAATGTTCAACGTCATTAGCCATCAGGGAAATGCAAATCAAAACGACCCTGAGATTTCACCTTACACCCATCAGAATGGCTAAGATCAAAAACTTAAGTGACAACACATGCTGGAGAAGTTGTGGAGAAAAAAGAACTCTCCTCCACTGCTTGTGGGAATGAAAACTGGTACAACCACTCTGGAAATCAATCTGGTGCTTTCTCAGACAATTAGGAATAGCGTTTCCTCAAGATCCAGCTATACCACTCCTAGGCATATATACAAAAGAGGCTCAAGTACACAATAAGGACATTTGCTTAACCGTGTTTGTAGCAGCCTTATTTGTAATAGCCAGAAGCTGGAAACAACCCAGATGCCCCTCAACTGAAGAATGGATGCAGAAATTGTGGTACATCTATACAATGGAATATTACTCAGCAATAAAAAAACAAGGAAATCATGAAATCTGCAGGTAAATGGTGGGACCTGGAAAGGATCATCCTGAGTGAGCTATCTCAGAAGCAGAAAGACACACATGGTATATACTCACTCATGTAGACATATAATATAGGATAAACCTACTAAAATCTGTACACCTAATCAAGAGGGAGGACTCTGACTAAAATGTTCAATCCCCATCCCGAAAGGCAAAGAGGATGGACATCAGAAGAACAAGAAAACAGGAAGCAAGTTAGGAACCTGCCACAGAGGGCCTCTGAAAGGCTCTGCCCTGTAGACTATCAAACCAGTGCTGAGACTTATGGCCAACTGTTGGGCAGAGTGCAGGGAATCTAATGAAAGAAATGGGAAATAGTAAGATCTGGAAAGGATAGGAGCTACACAAGGAGAGCAAAAGAACAAAAAATTTGAACACAGGAGTCTTTCCAGAGACTCATACTCCAACCAAGTACCAGGCATGGAGATAACATAGAACCCCTGTACAGATGTAGCCGAAGGCAGTTCAGTGTCCAAGTGGGTTACATAGTAATGAGAAGAGGGACTGCCTCTGACATGAACTGATTGGCCTGCTCTTTGATCACCTCCTCCTGAGGGGGGAGCAGCCTTACCAGGCCACAGAAGATGACAATGCAGCCACTCCTGATGAGATCTCATAGACTAGGATCAGAAGGAAGGAGAGGAGGACCTCCCCTATCAGCGGACTTGGGGAGGGGCATGTGTGGAGAAGGGGGAGGGAAGATGGGATTAGGAGGGGAGGAGGGAGGAGTTTATGGGGGGATACAAAGTGAATAAAGTGTAATTAATAAAAATTAAAATAAAAAGCTTTTTTGTTATTAAGCAAAATAATTGCCAATAGATTAGGGACTGGTCGACTCTTCCCTGACCTATAGAAGGCATAACTTAACTCAAAAGCCAGAACTGCAGTAAAAAAGGGACATGCTAAGGATATTCGTGTGAGGAGCAAAACAACATGTTCTTCACCAGTGACTGACTTAGCAGCTCTTAGACAACCTGGTTAGATGGGAGAAAGAAAACAGGAAAGGGTACTGAGCAGAGTTCAGCTGATAAAGAACTCATCATACAAGATGAGGAGTGGATGAGCCAGATGATGAGGTACCAGCATAAAGGCCAGGTAGACAAGATGGCCCACCTGGATAGGTGAAGACAAGGAATCCCTAGGGCAAGCTGGCTAGCTAGACTAGACAAATCAGCACGGTCCAGGTTCTGGAACACCCTATCTCAGTAAATAAAGTGGAAACAATCTGGAAAGATATCCAGCTTTGAATGTCTGTCTTACACAGGAGCATGCATGCATGAACACACACACAAACAAACAATATACACTTGAATATACATACATACACATACCACATAGATACAGGACACAAATGTAGAAATGCAAAATTAAAAAAATATCTCTCCCTTTGAATAATATAGTTTATACCCCAAACCCAAAGATGCCAACTGATAGCAACCGATATTATCAGACTGACAGAAAAGATTTGCTCTGTTCTATTGATATCAAGAAAAGCACATACGGAGGAGAACTTACTGATGCCTAAAAATATTTCTGATGCTTTATCTCTCTTGACCCTTGAATCCCACATCCAGGAATCTAGGCCACTGACAAAGCAGCCCCGTGCAAAGTGTCCTGCACACGGGGCTGGACATTGTGGAGCTGTTTACAGTAACAAACTCTAGAAACTCCCAGATGTCTAGTAAGGAGGTCTTGGCTAGTGATCAGTGATGGGGTAGTGTGGGGTACTACTCAGACACATTGTTCCACTTCAGAGAAGGAAGGGCAATGTGTGGTAGCACACGCCCACCGTCCCAGCCCTTAGCAGGTGGAGGCAGGAGGATCAGGGATTCGAGGAAAGCCTCAGCTGTGTATGAATTTGCAGACAACCTGGTCTACATGAACCCTACCTTAAAACAAGGAAGGGAAAGGAAGGAAGGAAGGAAGGAAGGAAGGAAGGAAGGAAGGAAGGAAGGAAGGAAGGAAGGAAGGA
>NW_026596046.1:13547382-13562991 GCF_907164565.1 Psammomys obesus
GGAAGGAAGGAAGGAAGGAAGGAAGGAAGGAAGGAAGGAAGGAAGGACAAAAAGGAGGCAGGGAGGGAGGAAGGGAAGGAAGAAAGCAAACAAAAACCTTAGTTGATTAGTGTGAATAGATGTTCAGAATGTATAATTGAATATAGCAAAGAATAGATATTCAGAATGTATAATTGAATATAGCAAGCAAATACAAAATTTTTCCTTTAAATAAGAAAAACAGAAAGAAACATCTGCAAATATAAATAGACCTTGGGAAACAGTACATATATGCATAGATCTTGGAAAGCATCTACATATGTACACAGACCTCAGGAAACATCTTAAGTTGTATATGCACATACAACTTAAGAAGCATCTACATATATACATAAACATTTGGAAACATCTACGTGCATCTGTATATATGTGCTTACATTTGTAAAAGAAAAAAAAAAGAAAAAAGAAGGAAAAAACCCACTGGATTAATTATATACTGGAGGCCCACTGCATTTGGCTTCTGTGATATTGGAACTGAACAATTTGAAAGTAGCAGAGTCAAGCTTCCTCTATAATCAACCTGTTTGGGTAGGAAAGACTGATTTCCGTCCTTTCCATCCAGGTACTGGATAATATTAGATTTGCCCATATTTACCCCACAAAGGGATCACTAGAGTCCTCTTGCTTTTCAGGGGTGAACAGGTTGTTTGAGGGTGAAAGGACTCTAGCCAGTCTGGCCTGGCAAACATGGCTCCGGCAGCTCTGATCCTTCTCTGTATTCCCTTGCTAAAAACCATTAGATTACATTCCTAAAGCTAGCCCCCTTAGGTCTATTGCCTTATTTGGACAACTCCTCCTCCTCCTGAGGCTGCCTACCAAGGTCCAGCTATCAAAGTATTGAAGTCCAGCAATCAAAGGCCCCCTCTGGCTCACCTAATAATGTCCAGTTAAGAGTAAACACCTCATTCTACCATGAGGTTTCCCCTTTACCTTTATAAATTGCCATTTGCCTCTGGGCCATGTCTGCCTCCTCTCTATTCAAAGACAGTCCTTTGTCCTGCCCACCCCACCTAGACAAATAACCCTTCCCCTCTCCCTTGCCCCCCTTTCTCAGCTCTCCTTTGTTCCCTTCCGCTTGTCCCTCTTCTATCTCCTGTCTTTGTTCCTTATCCCTGCTCTTTGTACCTCTGGGCAATTAAATCTCCTTTGTGCTGAGAACTTGATCTTGAGAAGTCTTGAGCTGACTTCTGAAGTTGCCTACACCTGGGCTGTAGAACAAAGCAGTTTCACAGATTTAAGTTCGCAATCTTGCTAATTGATCACCTGTGTTCTAAATGTTTCCTATGCAGCTGAACTGCCTCTGAGTGTTGTTCATGCCCCCCAAAACCCACCTAGGAAACAAGGTGACACTGACTGAAGCTAAGGAATGCCTGGGGTACCAGCCTGCAGTTTAAGGCCAGACCCAGCTCTGGAGTCGTCGTTTTGCTCTGTTTCTTTATTGTTGGGCACAGTATGATAAGTGCTGAAAGTTTATTCTATCCAGGTATCAGCCTTCAGGAAAGTACAGGCATCTTCAGCTTGAGGGTAAAATCCAAGTGAGTCAAAAAATCACAGGCCAGTCTCACTTCCTAAGGCAGTAACAAGAAAGGAGACTGCATCTGGCCACTGGAACAAAGGGGAATGTTGGCTCAGGGCCCTCTGAGAAAATGGCCATCGGTTTAAAAAGAAGAAGATTGGTAATTAACAGTTATAGCTAACAGTAGTGACCAGTTCACCACCAACAATCAGTACATACATGAACTCTGCCAAGGGGAAGAGGAATCTTTGGTATTGAGGGAAGAGGGGGAGGAGGAGAAAAATGCTGTGATGCACTTTGTTCGTTAGCTTGATCATTGAACAAAACTTACCCATACTGAAAAATTACATTGTACACCTCAAGCAAACCCACTTTCTATCTGTCAGCTACCCCTCAAGGTAGGTGAAGGAGAGAGCTCAGAAGAGCCAGCATATTCTTCCTTTGGATAGTTGTTTTGTCCACAGGAAGCCTGCAGGCACTTGGCAATCACTGAAAGACTTGCCTGAGGTGGGGCCTCCTCCTCCTGACTGCTCTAAGGATTCCCATTGGGGTAAGAGGTTTCTGTTCACAAAAACCACTAGACTGTGTTGTTCATTACTTGTGGTCCAAAGCGTTCACTCTGAGGCAAACTGTGCATTAGACCAAATTATAATCCTCAGTCCATAAACTAGGCTGCTGAGGGGCTGATGTGAGCTAGAACTTACCTTAAAGCCATGGTGAACCAGACCACAGCCAGAATCAGGGTATTCATTCTGTAGGGCCCCATCACACAGTACAAGGCGTTATCCCATACCTAAGACCCACACCAGAGAAGAACAGTTAAAGGAAGAGACAGGTGACTGGGTGACACAGAGAACATATTTCTCAGATTTTCTGATAGATTTCCTAGGACATCAGAGAAGTGCGTATCCCGTCCCCTCTCCGAGGAAGAAGCCCCAACCAGCCTGGAACATCAACCGCCCTGTAGTATTATTCCCCCTGGGAACATGGAATTTTGGTAAATGTAATCAAAAGCACATCAGACTGGGGTTCCAAGCTGTTCAGTTCTACACCACTCCCACCCTTTGAGCAGGGTGACACTTCAAATGTTTATTGACCATAGAGCATGAACCCATTGGTCTCAGTAGAAGCTAGCTGGCTACGTCAGTGCTCAGCAGCTGGCTTGATCCTTGCCTGAAAGACTCCTGCGGAAATGGAGTCAGCCTTTATAAGTCCTTCCCAAAGTCAATTAAAATCCCAGAGTCACCGATTTTCATCGTATCTTCCTTCCTATGGATTAAAGAGAAGTGGCTGGAGAGAAGGATGCTTACTAAAGTGTCAGAACCCTGGCCTTGAGAAGGAACAGCAGGAGAAGGCATAACGGTTTACAGCACTCACATCTCTAGACACAGGGCAAGCTTAGAGGTGCCCCGCACGGAGCAGAACCTTCCCCGAGGCGGCTTCTGCCCATCATGCTGTCTTAGTTTAAGGATGCTTGTGTGGTCTTTATTCTTCACTCACCGAAATAACAGACTCCATGGAGCCAGCCTCCCCTCCAAAACTGTGTTCACAGATTCGTACCTGTTTGAAAACGGTCATAAACCTGACCAGCCAGCGCTGGTACCAAGTTCCTGTTGAACTCTGGATCTCGATGAATTCATCCATCTGCTTGGGAGTTTTGATGTGAGAAACCTGGAAAGCAAAGATGGATTTGAATATGTCAATACCCATTTATCTTTATTTTTTTTTTCTTTTAGGTATTTACTTTTATGTGACTGACCTTATTGAATTGCCTAGAATTTAAAAAGTGTTTGACAGTTCTCTCATTATTGTTTTAATCAAAGATTTGCATGATAGCTCTCAGTGAACTGTTCCTTGTGAATATGTCTGACCACAAGCAAAGTAAAGTATACCTTTTTCAGTAAATGAAGCCATTGAGAAATGCGCATCACCGTGTCTATAATCTGATATTGCCTTAAAATTCACACGTCTATACTTAGTGGGTATAAACATCAGGCAACAGTATGAGGCCGGGGCATTGCTACTTAAGACGTTGTTGTTGTTTTGTTTTTTTGTGGGATTTTTTTCTTTGTATAAGTGAGAGTTCTGGAGTCAGGTAAAGTGGTATAGGTCTGTGTTCCCCTCAAACTATAAAAACATGGAAAGTCTAATATGAACAAACTCACCATAACAGAAACTTTCAAGTCAATCTGAATTTTAAACTAATCGTTGAGTCGTAGACCTAGTCAGTGCTAAGCCAGACTCCTGAGCACACAAACTCTTTTAGTCCACAACGCAGACGCTCTTCCCAAGTTCATAGGACCAGAAGAAGGGTGTGCTCAAGAAAACTCAGAGGCAGTTTCTATCTGTCCTCTAACACAGTGTTTAAATATGTATAAAATAGACCCATCTCTTTCTTCAGCCAATGAGCTGAGAATGTAAGACATGAAGGAAAAACACAGATGGTGCTGGAGAACCTTCAGGATGGCCAGGTGCCTACCCAACAGCCTGCTGGCACGTCTGTACCCTGAGCCTCCCAGCTGCAGCTGCTGACAGTCACATCTGTATGTGGAGCAGCTGTACAGCCTGTGAAAAATGCTCTTTTGTCTGGAGTTGGCCCGTGAAGGGGAAAACTGCAACAGAGAGCTCTGCAGTAGGGCTCGACAGAACATAGATGGAGCCGGGCTTCAAATCCTCTGAGCCCATGGACATCACAGCACCAGCTACTGCTAAAGGAGGCCAAAGAGGAAGGACGACACAGCCAATTCAAAAGCCCTAGGCATATATCCAAAAGAGGCTCAAGTACACAATAAGGACATTTGCTCAACCATGTTTGTAGCAGCCTTATTTGTAATAGCCAGAAGCTGGAAACAGCCCAGATGCTCCTCAACTGAAGAATGGATGCAGAAATAGTGGTACATCTACACAATGGAGTATTACTCTGCAATGAAAAATAAGGAAATCATGAAATTTGCAGGTAAATGGTGGGACCTGGAAAGGATCATCCTGAGTGAGCTGCCCCAGAAGCAGAAAGACACACACGGTATATACTCACTCATATAGACTTATAGGATAAACATAAAATCTGTACATCTAAAGAAGCTAATCAAGAGAGAGGACCCTGACTAAAACGCTCAATCCCCATCCCGAAAAGAGGATGGACATTAGAAGACGAAGAAAGCAGGAAACAACCTAGGAACCTGCCACAGAGGGCCTCTGAAAGGCTCTGCCCTGTAGACTATCAAAGCAGACGCTGAGACTTATGGCCAACTGTTGGGCAGAGTGCATGGAATCTTATGTAAGAAGTGGGAAATAGGTTATGGAGAGGACAGGAACCCCATAAGGAGAGCAACAGAACCAGAAGATTTGAACACAGAGGTCTTCCCAGAGACCCATACTCCAACCAAGTACCAGGCATGGAGATAACCTAGAACCCCTGGGCAGATGTAATCCATGGCAGTTTAGTGTCTAAGTGGGTTCCATAGTAATGGGAAGAGGGACTGCCTCTGACATAATCTGATAGGCCTGCTCTTTGATCACCCCCCCCCCCCAGGGGAGAGCAGCATTACCAGGCCACAGAAGATGACAAAGCAGCCACTCCGGATGTGATCTGATAGACTAAGATCAGAAGGAAGGAGAGGAGGACCTCCCCTATCAGTGGACGTGGGGAGGGGCATGCATGAAGAAGGGGGAGGGAGGGTGGGATCGGGAGGGGAGGAGGGAGGGGCTTATGGGGGGATACAAAGTGAATAAAGTGTAAAAAAAAAAAAAGGGAAAAAATCTTAAAAAAAAAAAAAAAAAGCCCCTTATAACGCACACTTCAAATCACCCAAGTAGCCACTGTGGTGTAAATCTTCTTTGCTTTGCTCTTTGAGGGAAATAACACCCTGTTCTCGTTCTCGGGCTTTGGGGAGTGGGTGTGTTGATTTCCAGCACAACTGCTCTAATTTACAATTAATTAGAACATTTTCTCTGGTGCCACCAGAGAACAGCATATGGCCTGTGTTCCTGTTTACCCTGCAGAACACAAGTTCTTAGCAGAATGCTCCAAGTCCTTGACCCTCCAGGGTTTCTCTGTGGGCAAAGCTTCTGGCTGTGGCTGTCCAGGCGTGTGGGAGGCACATATCAAAGCTGCAAAAGCCTGCAGCTCAGAGGTCAATTGTGAGATGGGCACTCAGCCAGCTTCAGAGCTGACCTGCTCTTTTGCTTGGGCTGCTGAGCACATTTATGAGTGCTTTACTGAGCCGGGGTCACACAGGAAGTAGCTGGTGGCTGTCCAGGTGGGCAGAGTAGAGTATGCACCCCCTACTGCTATCCAGGGTCAGCCCGCTGCCTCTGAATGGTCAGCTTTCTGTTCCTCTTTCCTCTCTTCCCTTTCCCCCTTCACTTTCCCTCCTCCCCCTCGTTTCTCCTTTCCTTCTTTACCTTCCACTCTCCACTCTCTCCTTTCCCCCTTTCCTTCTTTGCTTGCTTTCACCCCCATCCTCTTCTTTCTGCCCTCTCTGTTTTTCTTCCCTCCATCTTCTTCCTTTCTCCCTTCCACCACACTCCCATCCCACCTTTCCTGGACAATCCAGTTATCCACTTCAGCATAGCTCATGATCAATAAGTCAGTTTGGAACACTGAACCTATAACCTTTTAGTTCCCCTTTCCTATTAGGTTTAAAAAAAAAAAAAAGCACTAAAAGCTTGTGAGGCCCCAAGGTCTAGGAAGTGGCATACATGTTGGGGTAAGACAGATTCCATATCTGAGAGCCCTGGGCATTCTGATCTCCACGGGCTTTCTTCCTAGTGTGCTCCATCCCTGGCGTGAAGAAATCAAGTCCAGAAGTAAACAGCTTAGCTTTTGCCTTTAGGAGTTGGGTTGCTTGTTGGTTATATCATCTCAAACTTCCTAGAAGGAGAATACAAAGTTGCTGCCACCCCAACTTCACCCCGGAAAAGCTTTCCCCTGAACTCCCTGGACCACGTCAGGGCTGGAGCTACAGACTGGAAAAATCACTTTCTGTTCAGATAAAAGTAAAATTGCAATGTGCTGGTGCCTATCTTTTTGCGCTTTGCCAACTGAGAGTGTGGGGTCACTTTTCTACAAAGGATAGCTAGTCTCACAGCCAAGCCAGGTTTCCAGAGGTATTCCTTAGAGAAGTCACAGTCCAGTTGCCCTGGGAGAGGCTTCGATGTGAAAGGTAATGACATGTAAGCTGAGAACTCAGAAAGTATAGTCCCTGAGAAGGAAGAACGCAAGAGCACATGCACGCACTCATGTACACACACACACACACACACACACACACACACACACACACACAAAATGGTGTGGAGAGAAACTTTCTATCATGACACCTCTTAAAGAAAGTCCATAGTTGTGATAAATCTGTTTAATAAAATTTAGGAACTATACAGAAAACCCTGGAAACACACTGAGACTTCAAAACTCAACAGCCTACCATGCATGAGCCAGGGAAGTTTTCATGTTTTGCAGCATTCAGGGCATGGTGAGGAGGAGGAGGGAAAGGAAGGGCAAAGCTATATATTCTCATCTAATTTCCTCTGTCGTTAACTTTTAGGTAACACCACCAAATTCACAAATGCTTGCTGCAGGTGGTGGGTGGGCATCTGGACATGTGCCCCATGCCAGGTTGACATGGCTCAAAAGCCATTGTGGCTGAGATGGAGTCAGAGACTGAAGGAAGAGAGGCGGCTATAGAAACATCGCCCAGGAAGAACTGGCAGCTTGGGCTGGGCAGGGAGGAGGGCTGCAGGAATGATGGCCGTGAGCAGGGAGTCTGTCCTAATGCCTGACTTCTGTAAAGTAGCCCACCACAGGCCACAGGGAGAGAGAGTGTTACGGGCCTAGAAGACCAAGAGGGCCATTGACCCTTAACATCTTCATTTGGAGTGTTTCTGTGGTTCTTTCTTCATGATAAATTTGAACGTATTGAAAGTATTGGTCCTATAAAAGTACACATGAAAGTATCTAAGGGAACAAACAGAAGTAACGGAAGGGGAAGAGAGAAGGGGTGTGTCAGGAGGATGGGGATGTTGCAAATATATACAGTAGACATGTTTATAAATATTTTAAAATAATTTAGAAAAGTAAAAGTAAAGGAAAATGTCTATTATTGCAAATATTTTAGGAGCATTAGAACTGGGCAAGCATGCCATTAAGCACTTTTCTATAAAGACCGTAATGAGCTAGTTTATGCAAAATATACACCATGACATTTTTCATAACTGTTAATATTTCGTAATGCTCCAAGGCAGGCACTGTTTCGGGTGCTTTGTTTAATCTCTTCAATAACTGTCTCCCCAGATGCGTTATCTGCCTTTTCCCACGAGGAAACTCAAATCCCAACATCCAATCCCACCTGAGAATCCAGGGCGTTAGTTAAGTGGCAGGCTAGCAAGGAGAAAAGTTAGGGGATGGGAGTTAGGTGGGAGTTCATCTGGGGAGGCTTCTCGGGAGAAATGGATTTGAACGGGTCTGAAAGGATGTTGTAAATGCTTGTGTTTGGTTATGAAGTGTGGCAAGCGGGAGCACAGACCGCTCTGCCAAAGGAGTATCTTCACGGAAATTGCCACTTCCTAGTTCTTTAATCCAGACTAATACCCAGCACTGATAGGGTGGAGAGAAATGGGTAGCCTGCTACTTATGGTTTTTGAGCAGTGACATAACTCTAATAAGACGTAACTTGGGAATTCACCTCAAGTTTATTTTTAAGCATTTAGAAATATATACGTATATGGATATATGTATGTAATAATAATTAACTAAGAAAGAAGCTGAGAGTTTGAAAGACAGTAGGTATATGAGAGGGTTTGAAGGGGAGGGAAAGAAAGGAGGGAAATATGATTATATTACAATCTCAGAAAATAAAATAAGTAATAAAAAAAACAATACAATTTGAGCCAGTAATTGTATTTCTACAGAATATGAAGGGACAAGAGCAACATGGATGAGAAGATTCATCACAAGGCAATAAAACAGTGTGAACGAACCTCTGACATTAGGGAAACGTTGAAAATGGTGTTAATGTTCCGAGTGCTGACTTTCATTAAAATGACGGTATTGTTCATTAAAACGAAGGTTTGAGGGGCTAATGGGAAGAAACAATTCTGTGGATGCATGAGGCAGCATCCGAAATGCTAGCACACGCCACTAATACAGTACACAAATCTTCATGAGTACTTATGTTCACTGGAATATGGCCAGTCTCTTCTTTATTTTTAATTCACTCATTTTTACTTTTTTTTGGGGGGGGAGCGCTGGGGTTTGTCTGCAGGGGTCTCTGTGCACCACAAGCATGCCTGGTGCACAGAAAAACCAGAAGAGAGAATCAGACCCCCCTATACTGAACCTATACTGAAGTTACAGTGAGCCATGACGTGGGGGCTGGAAACCAAACCTAGGTCCTCCGCAAGAACAGGGAGGTCTTTTAACACTGACTCATCTTCCAACCCCAAAGGTTTTTTTTTTCTCTCTCTCTTGATGATCTATTGTGTGTGTGTGTGTGTGTGTGTGTGTGTGTGTGTGTGTGTGTGTGTTTCCGTACCATGGGCTCTGGAGAGCAAACTTGGATCCTCATGTTTGTACAGCCAGCACTCTACTGGCTGAAGCATCTCCCGAGCCTTCCACTTTGGTGGGTAGGTAACATTATTAGAAAATTATAACAGAAAAAATAAAGCTAGCTAGGGCAAGATGGGTAAAATGAGTCTGTGGGTAGAAGTAGTTGCATACAGCCTGATGGCCTGAATTTGCTGCTTGGATCCCACAAGGTGGCAGAAGAGAACTGACTCCGGAGAGTTATCCTCTGACTTTCACATACATGCTTTGGTATGCCTGCACCTACACACACACACACACACACACACACACACACACACACACACACAGTAGCAAAGTGCCTTGCTGGTACAGGCTAGTACACTCACCGTGAACACCTTCTCAGGGGTCCCCTTAGCCCTCATGTTGGTGTCGTGGACTTGCTTGAGAATCATCCAGGCTTCATCATGTTTGCCCATCTGGAAAATCCAGAAATAGAGACATGAAAGTTCATGGCTGCATGTGCCTCCTTTTCATTGGGTGCTGGGTCCAGTGTGCTGGGTCTGAAGGATCAGGTGTGGACCCGTTAGCCACAGGTGAGACCTATAATAGCCCACAGCAAGTCCCTAGCCTGCACTGACAAGCCAATTAGGTTGCAACTTCAAGCGGTAAATGCCATGTGCTATCACGGTGAGTGACTACTCTCGGTGTGAAAGTGAGTAGATCATAGAGAAGGAGCCGTGCTCCTCACTAATGAGACAAAGCAAAAAGAAAAAAAAAAAAAAGTAATGTTTCATGTGTGACACCCAAAGTACCACCCCCACACCGGTCCTACACTGCAGAATGTGGCCTTATTCAGAAAGAAGGTTGCTGCAGATGAGATTAGTTAACGTCAGTTCTTCCTGGAGTGGGGTGGCTCCCCAACCCAGTATGCCTGCTGGTGTTCTTGTGAAGAATAGGGATAGCTCCTTGGCTGCAGGTTTCGGGGGGCAGGCCTGCTGGTACCTTCATTTTGTGCTTCATGAAACTGTGAGACAAATTTACTGACATCACCCTCCGGTGCTTTGTTAGGACATCCACAAGGAATGCATAGACAAAGGATGCAGCCTGCAACGACCCGGGTTAAAAACTGCCTGCCATACGCGACTACAAAGCAGGATGCACAAGAGAAGTCGGCATGGATCACCATTGCAGCAGCCAATGATGAGGCTGATCTGTGGACGAAGGCTGTGTGAGACTGAGACCTGGTCACCCGCTGCTAGAGCACTGCAGGCACAAGAGCCCCCAGAGTTGAAAGCTCCTGAGATCATCAGCCGCTTTCCAGTGGATAGAGGCCCTGTACAGCTAAGAGTCCTGGAGGCCCTGGGACAGTGACAAGAGCTTACTGTGGCCACACAGAAAAACAGCATGACCATGGGAAGGGTCTCCTATTTGGGACCTCTGTGAGGAGGTAGCGCACCGAAGCAAGCCAGGATCTGTCCCTCAGCACTCTCCAAGCCTGAGGGAAGGTCCCTGCCCATTGCACCATGAGCTCCAATTTGTGACCCCCCCATCACCAAAAGGAAGAGAGCCAGGTTTAATGATAGGCAAGGTCATCCAGGGAAAGCATGCAGCAAGCAATGAGGAGAGAACACGCAGCCAGGGACTGGGTGAACAAGGCCAGGACTCCTGTGCCTGGTAAAGACTCACCTCCAGCAGGAACCTGGGGCTTTCCGGCATGAACTTCAGTGCCACCATGGACACGGTGCAGGGCAGAGCACAGACGATGACAAACACTCTCCAGCTGTGGAAGTGGTAATTGGTCCCCATGCTGAAGCCCCAGCCTGTAAGGAGAAGAAGGTGTGTCAGACTTAACCACTGCAGACAAAATGGAGGAGCCAGCTCTCAAGCTCAAGGACACTCCAGCCTTTTGGGAGATGCTGCTAAAAAAATAAAAAATAAAAAATAAATGCAGATTCCCTGGTTGCCCCGAAATGCTTCTCAGTTATGAGTTTGGGATTTGACCTGGAAAGTCTGCAATTTGACAAACCGTGAGCCCTGGGCCTGACTGGCATTTACAGAGCCTTATAGAAATTTATGAATAGAAAAACATTCCCAGTCATGCTTATAATCTCAATATTCAGGTGACTGATTCAGGACAATTACTGTAAGTCATGATGAGACTTTGTCTAAAAGAAAAAGAATTCTGTGTCTTATATTTGCCTTTTATCTCTTCCACCCCAGGGTCTCATGTACACAACTTGGCCTCGAACTCACTATGTAGTTAGTCAGGGGTCACTGTGAACATCTTTATCTAAAATATTTATTTGTTTTTATTTTATGTGCATGAGCTTTTGCCTGTGTGTTTGTCTGTGCATCACAGGAATGCCTGCCACATAAGAAGGTCAGAAGAGGGTATGAGACACCCTGGAACTGGAATTACGGATGACACCGTGTGGGTGCTGGGAATTAAACCCTGGTCATCTACAAGACCAGTAATTGCTCTTAACCACTAAGCCATCTCTCCAGCCCTAACCATGAGCTTCTGATCCTTCTGCCTCTGCCACTCACACACTGGGATTACAGGCATGTACCGCCATACCCAGTTTATATGGTGCTGGAGATAAATCAGGGCTTTGTACCTGCTGGACCAACACGAATGAGGCTACACCCTGAGCTCCGTATGGACGTTTAATGTTAGTGAAGAAACTGTTTAACTGAAGGTGCTCTACTGGCATACCTCCACAAACAATGGCCTACAGGGCACTTTCACTGCATGGTCTTCTCTACTGAGCAAGACAGAGGCACCATGCCAAATGGTAGAGACACCCAAGACTGCCATGCAGAAGAGGGGATGTTCTTGCCTTAATCACAGACATTTCGTGGGATTGCGTGCCCAGAGCATCATCTGGTTGGAAGGAATCTGGGAAATTCTGGAGACGTTCCTGGCATCAGCCTAGAGCAGGCCTTACAGGAGCTCAGGGGTCGGGGTTCCTTCTTACCCGGGTCAAAGGACAAAACCATCTCCAAGTGAGTCCAGTGAGCAGACTTCATAGCCACACTTTGAAAAACACCACACCTCCAGACATCACTCCATATGTTTTCATAAGCAGCCATTCCTCTCCCTTCAAATGAATCTCACCACCACTGAAAGGGGAGGTGACCAGGTCCCATCAGCTGCTGTTGTGCAAAGCGCTGCTAAATTCTTTGTCAGAAGGCATTGTTGGGACTTCATTAGTGTAGACTAATTGCATGAAGGGTTTCATCACATTTTCATTCAAGTGTAGCATGTACTCCATCTATATTCACAGCCCATTATCGTGCCGCGTACTCCCTCTTTCGTCTTCCCACATTGTGCCCTTCTACTTCCAAGGCATACACACATAGTTAAATCTAGGCTGTAAATATGAAGAAAGTATGCAATATTTCTCTTTCTGAGTCTGGCTTACTTTACTTATGAGAATCTCCAACTCTGTTTTTTTTTTTTTTTTTCAAATGACATAGTTCTGTTCTTCATGGCTGAATAGGTCTTCATTCTATATCTAGACCACATTTGCTTTATCCATTATCTGCTGTCAGACATACAGGCTTGTTCCATATCTTAGCTACTATAATCAGGCTATGGTAAACACAGATGTTTACCTACCCCTACAAAATGCTGACTTAGATCCCTTTGGATATACATCTAGGAATGGTATAACTGAATCATAGGAGAGCCCTAGTTTTATCTGTTCTTAGTTTTTTGTGGGGGTGGGGGAGGTTGGAGAGTCTTCTGCTGTGATTCCCATGGTGGCTGTGCTAGTTTACCCAAGCATTAACTTTTAATGCCCTCATCAGGAGACAACTCCCTTCTTGTAACGAACAGCAACACACTGTAGTTGCATAAGTCAGAGTTCAAATCCTGACCATGTCATGATCTTCATGGGTGTTCCCAGCTACAGAATTCAGGTAATGGTCCCCTGCAAGCCTGCTATGCATGCCTGTTCCTGACAACCAAGAATGACTCACCTGCTTCAAGACCGGATGTTTTCAGAAATAACTACATGGCGTTTAGTCAGTGTAAGAGTTGCTGGATAAAATCAATGGATTACTTTTGAAAAGCAAAGGCTGAGGTTACAATACCTCTCAGGGCTTATCTGAAAACAGCCCAATCAGTGTTTTAATGATAAAGCCTAAGAAATAAATACACTCACTCAGAATGTTGAGAAGATAGTAAACTACTTGGGTACAAAAGTTCTAGTTCTTTAATTTAAAAAGAGAAAAACACTTTATGGCTGGCTCCGGTGGTGGGAAGCTTACATCTTGAATTTTCTATGACACCCCATCATGGTTCAACTTGTATTTCCACAGTAGAGTTCTAACCCACATCCTCTGTGCCTATATACACTTCCTACTGGATGCACAGCTGAGGGATAATAGCAGAGCAGGTGGTGAGATGTGGCCCCATAGGCACATTTGGCTGAGGTGAGGGCACTCATGCCTGATCCAGTTTACTCCAACAGCATCAAACCTCTTTTTCCACAGCTGGTCTTGCCTTATCTCACTGGGGTTGGTTTGTTCTTTGTAATATTAATTAAAAAGCCTTTACTTCCTCCTGGGAGTCAAGGACAGATAAAACGATAGCAATATGTACACATCCTTGGCTCAGGTCCAAACACAGTTCTGGCATCATAAGAAGCAAAGTTGATCAAAACTTCCAAGGGAGGCAAACTCAAATGGATGACCAGGAAAGAAAGACTGGTGTTGGCATATTTAGTAAAGTAGCCTGCATCAGAAAGATTTTTTCGTTATGATACTATGTGTGAAATAGCTAACATCCATTATTCCCTCATGCTTCTGTGTTTTTTTTTTTTCTGGTGAAATCAGTCATTTGCATTTATTGAGTTCATTAGGCACATCTTTGGGGTCTTAAATTGAATAAAATTAAATGGTGAACTGCCTCCAAATATTTGGAACAATATTAATTCAGAGGCATGGATTGTTCTGCTGGCTGATCTTTCAGCTTGCCCTACTTTTCTCTGTCAGGCATTCCGCAACATCTGGTGGGGCTGACTACAACGGGAGTCGGTCTTCCATCATATACCCATTTGTTTTTAGTTTTCGCTGGGCTGTCCCCATCAGTTCTCAAAAACAAAACAAAACAACAACAGAAAAAGATAATGAGGTTGTTTTTTTTTTTTTTTTTCCCTCAGTGAATCAGTTGCCCAAATTTCTGGAGCCAAGACTCCCATCATCCATTCTTTCAAAAGCAGCTAAATGGGTTACACAAGCTGTGCATATGAAAGCTTCAGTCTCCTTCTAGAGTCACCCTTCGCGTTTGTTAGAGGACAGATGTCTCGAACATATTGGGAAATGCCATCAAATGTCTTTTCATTGTGCATCAAACATCTGGTCCTGGTAAAATGATGCTTAAAGTAAATAATTGCTCTCTTGTTGTGCTCTGATTCTACCAAACCATGTGTAGAATGGTTTTCTTCCAAGCTAGAGCTTTGATTAAACCTCTACTTCTAAATTAGAGTATTAAAGTCCCAGATTTCGTACCGGCATACGAATAAAAGTTCCTATCCATTTAGGGTAAAATGTTTAGGTCACAAGCCAGCAGTGACCAGACAGCAACCATGTGGTCCCTTTACATGGTCCCTCATTTGGTCTTATTTGCTCCCTACCTCAATTTTTTTTTAATGACGTCTTGGAAACTAGATCTTTAAGTACATGCCTGTAATCCCAGCAGGAAGCAGGAAGACTGCTACAAGTTCAAGGCCAACAGGGCCACAACATGAAAGCCTCTCTTAAAGAAACAAAACCAAAAAAGAAGCCAGGCATTCGTGTGTGTGTGGGGGGGGGGCACACGCTAAGATTTATAAATTAATGCAGATTGTAATGATTCCTGTGACTCACCTCTCCTCTTACAGCATCCATTCCTTCCCTTCCTTTCCCACTTTCCCCACTGTGCTGGAGATATGTAACATGGATGAGATTGACCCCCTGCAATTCCATGGGTGGGAAAGGAAGTACTTCTAACCCAACCAGGACTTATATCATCCAGTATATGGGGACTGCTTGAGGGGAGGCTTGCTGTCCGAGTTGAGGACAGGCTTCTTTTGTACACGTAGTCTGTAAACAGAGAGGCTAGAATGGCCGCTGCTTCTAGGAGGAAAGCTAGCTCCTGTACTAAGCTCACCTGGAAAATGCTCTCAACACTGTTTGCACCCTGGGAAGCACTGTACTCTGGCAGGGAGACCACGGTGAATTCTTTTCACTTCTTTCTCCTGTTTCGTGAAAGAGCCATGGAGGCAAAGATGGAGTGGCATGCCCCATACCAGTAATTTCACTCAGACTTTACTCAGATTTATTCAGAATGAATATTTGCTTGTTTTTATTCAGATTTGTCCTCACCGAAAATGTTTTTCAATAAGTTTACTATGTTCTGTAGTGCTAACACATTTGGATCAGTTAACAGAGGAAGTCATCTTTTATAAAGAATGGTGGCATAAGTTAAATAAATTATAGATAGATAGATAGATAGATAGATAGATAGATAGATAGATAGATA
>NW_026596046.1:13563001-13573061 GCF_907164565.1 Psammomys obesus
ATAGATAGATAGATAGATAGATAGATAGATAGATAGATAGATAGATAGATAGATGAATAAATAAAATTTTATTTCTCAGAACCACATAATCAAGTAGGTAAAAAATTAGAGTGTGCATCTGGTGAAGGTTACAATGGCCTCCTATTAGGTGTATGCAATTTCATACATAAAGTCATGAAAAACTGCCTAATGACACAATTGCCAGGAAACGCTTCTTTTCTTCTCTGGACCTATTCATAACTTTTCCTGTTTCTAATGATATAAAATCTAGTAGGTTCTCAAATATTAAAAATGACCACAACTACTTGATGGTCTCAAACTCTTTTTTCTTCTATTTTCTAGACTCCCAGCTATCCTGCATTTCCCAGAATCCATTGCATTAGCATTTGTTATGCCACAGATATGGGAACAATAGAATGTGAGTGGAAGTGATAAGTTCCATTTCCTGGCTTGCCCTTAAAACAGAGAACAGGACAGGAGCCCACCACAGAGGGCCTCTGAAAGACTCTACCCTGCAGGGTATCAAAGCAGAGGCTGAGACTCATAGCCAAACTTTGGGCAGAGTACAGGGAATCTTAGGAAAGAAGGGGGAGATAGAAAGACTTGGAGGGAAGAGGAGCTCCACAAGGAGAGCAACAGATCCAAAGAGTCTGGGCACAGGGGTCTTTTCTGAGACTGATACTCCAGCCAAGGACCATTCATGGAGATAACCCCTGCTCAGATGTAGCCCATGGCAGCTCAGTGTCCAAGTGGGTTCCCTAGTAATGGGGACAAAGACTGTCTCTGACATGAACTGTTTGGCCTGCTCTTTGATCACCTCCACCTGAGGAGGGGAGCAGCATTACCAGGCCACAGAGAAAGACAATGCAGCCAGTCCTGATGAGACCTGATATAATAGGATCAGATAGAAGGGGAGAAGGACCTCCCCTATCAGCCTGGGGGAAGGGCATAGGTGGAGAAAAGGGAGGAAGAGTGGGATTGGTAAAAATCCTTCATAGGACTGCCCATGCTCCTTCTCAAGAGAAAGATGACACTATGCCACTTTCCACATCGCCTTTTCAGAATACTGACAAAAGCAACTTAAGGGAGAAAGATTTTATTCTGACTCACACACAGTTCAGAACTCATAGTGCATTGTGGGGACAGTTCCCAGCTGTGCTGTCAGAAATATAAGATAACTGGTCACAGCAGCAGCTGAGAAGCATAGAGCTGAAGCCAGAACTAGGGCCAGGCTATAACCTCCTATCCTACCCTCATGGACCTAGGTCTACCAGCTTAGACCCCATGTCCAAAAGGTTCACAACCATACTAAACAGCACTACCAGCTGGGTAACAACTATTCAAACCATATGAGCCCATGGAGGACCTTTAACGTCAAAACCACAACATGCCGCAAGCCATCTGTTAAAGATGGTCAAACTGCATGATGTGAGCCTGAGAATTCCTGATGGAGCAGAACCGTGTGCAAACCAGTAGCATCAGCCTGACTTTACAGAAGAAGAAGAAGAAGAAGGAGGAGGAGGAGGAGGAGGAGGAGGAGGAGAAAACTTTTTATTGTTCTAAAAACTTCTAAACCACTGAAATTTCTGAATCTGTCGGTTTATCACAGAAATACACCCAAAACCATCCCCAGCCCATGCAGCAGGCACCATCAGTACTAGAACTGCTTCTTACAAGGATGCACATCGGCCTCCCTGAGCTCAGCACACACGGTAGAGTCAGATTCAAAACAAGAAAATGGTACACGCCGTCCCTTCTTTGTCTTTGAGATTTTAGAGCACTACAGAGAATAGACTTACAATCAATATTTTTCCCAGAAAATAATTTTAAAAAAAATGCTTTCCAAGTATGCTAATGATATTACCAGAGTACTCAGAAGGCACCATAAAATTCAAAACCTCTATTTCTCCTCCATTTACCTCTCAACAAAACTGGCAGTAAAGTCAATGCTGCCAGGCCTCTCTGCAGAGATCACAGTTTTTATCTACTGGGGATAATAAAGTTGCCCTGGATGAATGAATGAATGACCATGAATTGCTTCACTTCTGCAGACACACAACAATGGCATCAGGAATGAAACTGGTGTATTTCAGTAGAGTGTCAGGATGCAAAAATCAGCAGTGTTACCACCTGCCAAAAACAAGTTTACAAAGACACTTTTTAGTCCCATTCACAGTAGCTTCGAAAATATTGGTACATAAACTTAAGAAAGGAAGCAAAGGGTCTCTACTGTAAAAACAAAAACAAAAAACTGAAAAAAGTATTAGATAAAAAAGACTTTCATGCTTATGGATTGATTGGCGGAATTAATACCATTAAAATGGCCGTGTTACCAGCAATCTACAGATTCAGTGAAGTTTCAATTGAAATCCCAACAATATTCAACTCAGAACTAAAAAAAAAAAAAAAAAAAAAAAAAAAAACTCCTTAGAAAGAGCAATGAAATATCATAATACCTGAGTTCAAATTATAGACAGAGCCACAGTGACAGAGAATGGAGCTAGCACAAGAGCAGACATGTAAAATAATAAAAACAGAATAGAGGACTCAGAAACAAACCCACACAGCTACTGCAAACTAATTTTTGGCAAATATGTCAAAAGCATGCTTTGTTGGAAAGCTAGCCTTTTAAACAAAACTTGATTTTTATGGGCTTCTGCTAGAAACTAGATTCGTATCTCTCAAGCTACACAGAAGTCAATTCAAAACAGATCAAAGGCTTCAATGAAACACACAGAATTACTAGACAGGACTGGTGGTAAAACACTGGAAGATGTAGGCTTGGGCAAGGCGTTTCTGAAAAGGACTCCAACAATATAGTAAATAACCCCAAGATCTAACAGACAAGATGCACAAAATTAAAGTGCTTCTGCACAATAAAAGAAAAAAAAATCACCAAAGTGAAGAGGCAGCCTACAGAAATGAAAACATTTTTTAAACTACATATTGGACAGAGGATTCATACCTAGGATACATACAGAACTATAATAGTTAATCATCCCTCACCCAAATCACCCAGTTAGCTAATGGGCTAATGAATTGAATGGACAGTTCTCAAAGAGAATAAATGGCCAATAAGTACCTCTATAGCTGTCAAAGAAACAAATTAAGATCTCTCCGAGATTCAAGAGATAAAACAATGGTGCGGGCAGAGAGGAACCCTGATTCACTGCTAATGGGAACGTAACTTTGAATGCCTATTATAGAAATTAGTATAGAATTTTTTTAAAAAACTAGTAGTACTACCATACGGCCCAGCTGTCCCACTCCTAAATAAATGCTCAAAGGACTCTGAGTAGGTACACCACAGGGATATTTGCACATCCATGTTACTTTTGCAATATTTAGCTATTTTTACACCAGCTAGGATGGAACCAACCTAAATGTCCATCAGCAGGTGAATGAAGAAAGACAATGTGTAACATATATCCAATGGCAATTCTATGTATCCATGAAAATAAAACTGGTAACATTTGTAGGAAAATGGTTGGAACTATAAAGCATCAAACTTCATGAAATAAGCCTGGAAGACAAAGAACTCATGTTCTTACAGGCTGAACACATACCCTGAAAACATATACATGCAAGTAACATTATATAGAACGAAAAGTTGTATTTATGTATTTAGAAATACACACACATGCATATATACACATATGTAACACATATATTTTAAAAGGGCATGAATTTGAGAGACAGCAAGCAGATACATCAAAGGACTTGAAGGAGAGGGAGAAACAATGTAATTATATTTTAGTATCAAAACCTTTAAAATATAACAGAAAAAGAAAGGTGACTTGAGAAAAGAAAAATGCATGTATGTGTCTGTGTGTTTACATGTGTGTGTGTATGTGTTTGTGTGTGGGGATGCATGTGTGTGTTTGTTTATATGTATGTGGATCATGAGAAAGGAAGAAGAGCTCTTAAACAAGGTCGGGAACTACAAAGAGCAGTGAAATATAGGTGATAAGAAATTGGGGTGGGGACACTAACAAGGGGAAGGGAACAAGCCAATAGGAGGAAGAGGGCAAAGGAGAAGTGAATTAATAAGAAAAGAAAGTATAATAACATATGACCATTCCACAGTGAAATCCATCATTTTGTAGGCTAACTTGAAACTTAGAAAGAAAGAAAGACAAAGGAAAGTCCACAGTAAGTGGCTACACCTGGAGGAACACAGGTTTCCAGCATTACTCCAGCTCTGGTGCATAACTTTGGCTAAGTCGGTCACTTCTCTCAGTTTTTATTGCATGCGGCATCTATAAAACAGGTCTCCCGAAGCCTGACTCACTGAAGTGAAGAGGACACAGGAAATGAAGGCTGTGTGGGTAGAGAACTGAGACTCAAAAGTTGTCCTCTGGCCTTCACGGGCACAAACATGAGAACACACACAGAGCCATAAGTAAAAGGAAATTTCAAAGAGGGGGAGAGAAGAGAGGGAGGATGGAAGAGGAGAAAGAGTAAGAAATGGAAAGGGAAGAGATGACATTATTTCTGAATTGAAATTAAAAATCTCTCAGCAGCATTAATAATTCCTTTAAAATAGTGACATACAGAAACTGTGTACAAGATAGGGAATAAGGTTTATTTGATGCAGTTGCCATAGAAACAGAGAACCTGGAGCTATCTTGAGTCAGTGGCTCACCATAGTGTGGGATGATGCTCCAGGCCATGGCAGATGCGTAGATGCCCCCGGTCATCCAGAAGATGCCCAGCCAGCTAAGATGTTCACCTCGTTTCTCTCGTGATAAGAACTCAGAAAAGTAGGCAAAAACAATAGGCAAGGAGCCCCCAATACTGAAAAGAGAAAATACCAGAAAGAAACCATCAAGTAATATACCAAAAAGAGGTCATAGCTAAAATCAAATTGCCTTCTACTGTATCTTTAGACTCTTTAGGGAAAACCTCATTAATTTAAGAGACCAACAAAGAGGCTTCCCCTACATTTGGAAAGCAATCTTGGGTTGTTTTGACTTTTAAAAAATTATCACATTTATTTGGTTTCATATTTTTATTATTATATGTATGCATACACACATGCATGGGCTTTAGATAGCAACTTATGGGAGTTCTCAACTGCCACCATGTACATTTTGGGTATTTAATTGGGGGTAAACACGTCTACCCACTGAGCCATCTTGTCTACCCTTAACCTTACCATAGTATTGTTAAAATCAAACAAAAGACATTCAGTCCAAACATTTCGTGAGGTATCATATGGAGGGCCAGAGGAGAGAGGCTTATAGTGGAGGAGAAGCAGTGCATACCCTATGCCTGAGATGAGTCTGCAGAAGAGGAAGGCTCCATATCCCTGCACGAAGGAGGAGAGGGAGGCAAAGGAGGCATTGATGGCCAACGACATGCTGAGGACTTTCTTCCTTCCCAGTTTATCAGCCAGGCCCCCCAGGATGAAGGCTCCTGCCATCATTCCTAGGTAGACTATCAGCCCTATGAAAAAGAAAAAGACAGAAGGGTAAAGAGAGAAGATAAGACAAGACACTAGAGAACATTAATTACCTTCTACTCCAGCCTCAGGCTCTATAGTGAAATAACCCAAGACCCATAATCATTGGTCACCCAATGCTCGTTTTCCCATCCCAGAAATCCCACGTTGATCATATTTAAAAAAAGGGAATGGAACAAGATGCCCACAGCAAATCGGAAACTATCCAAAGGTGATTTTCTACATACATTATTGAAACAAAATAATAAGCTCACCAGCTTTACTTGCATACACATCAACACAGATCAACTGTAATTAGGACTATCATGTCATTCTAGAGACTATGGTTTTAGCATCACAATCCATACATGAGGAAATGCTGTCATTTTGCATTTAAATAAGAAAAGTGTATATCAAAGACCCTCATATAAGATGTGATATGCAAAGAGAGAATTTCCGGGGTAAATTGTATGGAAAAATTGCAAAAGGAAAAAATAATGTAAATAATAAACAGCAATTGACAATAGCATCAACTGACTTACACACCCATGAACAACATTTTTCAAGCCACAATGTTTAAACTTCTTTGGGAAATATAGTTATATAATTTATAACAATGCTACAAGTCCAATTTCACTCTTCTGCATGTTAGTACACAATGTTTCCCACACTGTTCATTCAAGAAGATCGTCTTTCTTCAGTTGCATTTTATTGGCATCTTTCTCAAAGACCAACCCACCATGGGGCTAGAGAGATGCCTCCACACTGACCTTCTGGAGGACCTGGGTCTATTCCTAGTACCACCTAGCAGCTCAAAACCATCTGTAACCCAGTTCCAGGAGACCCAACACCCTTTTCTGACTACCTCAGGCACCAGGCCTACACACATACATTCAGGCAAAATACCCATACATGTTAAATATATATTTATTCATATGTAAATATAAATATATATATACATTAAATATATATATTTAAAAGACCAATCATCAAAAAATTGTTGGTATATTTCTAGGCCATGATTCTCTTCCATTTGTTCTTTATTTCTGCCTCACTAAGATTCTGTTTCAATCTTTATAGTTTTGAAACATATATGAAGTTGAATAGTGTGATGCCATCAACTTTGTTCTTCAATCTCAAGATTTCTTTGGTTAGCCAGTGTCTTGTGCTCCATACAAATTTTACATTTTTTTCTAACACTTGGGAAAATGCCATTGGAATTTTGAGAAGGATTGCTTAATGGATCATTTTAGGTAAGAGCATTTTAACAGTATCAGCTCTTCCAATCTATGAACAAGAAATAGCCTCCCATTTATTTGTATAGTCTTCAATGATCATCTTCACAGTGTTTTATAGTTCATAGTATATGATTCTTTTATTTCCTTGCTTAAATGTATTCTGAACTATTTGTTGGTGCTATCGCAAATGGCGTTGGTTTTCTTTTCTATTTTTTTCAGATAGCTCATTTATCATATATAGAAGAAAAAAAACCCACTGATTTCTGCATGTATATTCCCCATGCTACAATTTAACTGAATTTGTTTATTAATTCTAATAGGTTATTTTTATGGTATGTAGGGTTTTTTGGCTACGGATCATACTGTCTGCAAACAGTCACTTTGGTTTCTTATTTACTAATTTAGATGGCTTTGATTTCCTCTTCTTCCCTGAACACTGACTAGGATATTTTAGTACTAAGTGAAAACAACGGAGCATCCTGACCTTGCTCCTAACCTCACTAGAAAAAAAATTCTACTGTTAAGCAGGGTACTAGCTCTGGGCAACCCTTAATATGGCGATGTCCACTCTTTCTTCACCAGATTTACTGTAAGTTTTTAATCCTTGTGCTGGATAGCTTTATGTCAGCTTGACACAAACTATCTAGAGAGAGAAGGAAGCCCCAGTTAAGAAAATGCCTCTACAAGATTGGGCTGTAAGCTTACACACCTGTAAGAGTATTTTCTTAGTTAGTGATTGACATGGGAATGTCCAGATCATTGCTGCTACACTGGACTGGTGGTCTTGGTTTCTATTTAAAAAACAAGCTGAGCAAATCACTGGGAGCAAGTTAGTAATCAGCACCCCTCCATGGCCTGTGCATCAGCTCCTGCCTCCAAGTTTCCACTCTGTTTGAGTTCCTGTCCTGACATCCTCCAGTGATGGATTATGGTTATGGACACAAAAGCCAAACAAACTCTTTCCTGCTCAAGTTGCTTTCAGTGATGGTGTTTCATCGGAGTCACAGGAACCCCAAGACGTACATATTAAACTGTCTTTGCATCACAGAAAAAAAAAATAAACAACTTCAATTGATCATGTTGTATTATCTTCCAATTTTGCTTTCATATTTGTTTTAGTGATATTTTGTTGAGGATTTTTCTATCATGGCTTTGCAAGGATATCGGCCTATAACCATATTTTCTCGAGTTTTCTTTGTCTGGCTATAACAGGCCCCCAGACCTTAGCACAACTGTTTCTGTGATAGAAGCACCATTCAGACCTTGAGATCCAGCACATAGACAGACCACCTGTTAAAACAGGAACAAAGACAACGTCACTGATCCCAGGATGTGTGGGAAAGTCCCTAACTCTACTAACCTTGCTTTTTGGCTTCTCTTGTTTTGCTTCTTGCTAACGGTTCTTCTAGCTGAAGTGGGGTTTTTGTTTTGTTTTGTTTTGTTTTTTGTTTGTTTGTTTGTTTGTTTGTTTTTGCACAAAACACCAAGAGCTGTAAAGCTCAGGGTTGCATGATTTGGGCTAGTTCCTCCAATGCAGCTGCCAGTTAGGAAATAGAGTTTCTTCTCAGCATTGAGAGTATTTGTGCAGTGGTCTCTGGGAGCTTTACCGTGCAGCATGGCTTTGGTATCACAATGTTGCCGACTTTTTAAATGTGAGTTTAGAGATGGTTAAAATTTAGGGGAAGAATTTACAGAAGATTGCCATTAATTTTGCTTGGTAGGGCTCACCAGTAAAGACATCAAGTCTTAGGTTTTGTTGTGCTGACAAGTGCCTGATTACAGATTCAATCTCTACTGATTTTTAGTCTCTTCTGATTTCCTGTTTCTTGTGATTTGGTCATAGCACTATATTTCTATGGGTTTATATCTTCTTGGTCATTTAGTGACACATACTCGATCACAGCAGACTGTTATTATCTTTTATATTTCTGTAGCATTAGTTGAAATGTTCCCTCTTCCATTTCTGATTATGAGTCTGCTCTGTTTTTTTCTTAGGTCAGCCAAAAGTTTATCAGTTTTGTCTATCTTTGTAAAAAAAATATAAAGAGCCTACAACTATTACACTTTACTGCTCCTTGTAGACAAATATTGGCTAGATTTCTTGTCTCTATATTAGTTCATTCTTCTTCATTACTCATCTCCAGGACAGCCTGCTAAATGGAGAATATCCCTTCATTCCAAAGTGATAAACAATAAAATATATGATCATCACCAAGTGAGAAAATTCAGAAAATGTATGTATCAAGTATTATTAAAACACAAAAAAAGGAATCTCACACAGTGTGGAAAAGCTTCTGCTCTTCTTGAGGTGGGCATTAAAGACTGTGCCTGGGGCTAGGGAAATGGCTCAGTGAGTAAAATGCTTTTCATACAAGCATAAGTATATGCTTAAGTGGACATACCCAAAACTCACATAAAAGCACAGATGGAAGACAGACAGAAGGATGCCAGAAGCTCACAGGCCAGCTAGCCTACCATGGGTAGTGGGAAACAAACAAACGAACAAACAAACAAACAAACAAACAAAAGACCCTGTCTCAAGCAAGATGGGAATCTAGTTTGTCCTCTGACCTCCAGATACACAGCATGGCATGCACATGCCTGTATACACATATCTGCACTCACATATCTGAATGCACACATATATACACACCCACACATCCACACACCATACACACACAGGACAATGTCCAGTTACATGTGTAAATCGAGGAAAGCAAAAAGAAAGTCTGGTATGTCTGGGCGACTCCTGACATGTAGTTGAGAGTGAGAAGCGTATAGTTAATGTGGGGATACCTGATGAGGGATGAGGCTAAAGGGTAGGACACAGTCATGAATAGCTCTCTGTCTATGTGTGTGATAGAGGGAGGACCCTGAGTTCCTGTACCTCTAATATGCTCTTAGGTGAGGCTGGCCCTGCTGGTCCTGAAAAAAGACTTTGAATAGCAAAAGGACTGATCTCTTTTATCAACAGTGAGGACAATGGCCTTAGATCCCAGAGATCTCATCCACCTCTTACGTGGTTTTAGAGAAAAGCTCTTGCTTTCTGGGGGTGTCTTAGTTGCCTCATTCATAAACTGGTTGCTGAACTCCAAGCCATTTTCCAACACTTTAAAAAAAAAAAAACACAAATCATGAATTATGAGGTTCTTCCCACTTAGAAGCTTTTCAGGTTAAAAACAAAACTTACATGATGGTTTAGCAGGAAATGAGGCTTGCCAAGACAACCCAAATTCAATCTCCATAATTTATATGGTAGAAGGAGAGAACTGAATTCCCCAAGCTGGCCTCTGACTTCCACATGCTCGCCATGGCACAACACACACACACACTAGATAGATAGATAGATAGATAGATAGATAGATAGATAGATAGATAG
>NW_026596046.1:13573071-13665008 GCF_907164565.1 Psammomys obesus
TAGATAGATAGATAGATAGATAGATAGATAGATAGATAGATAGATAGATAGGTTATGCATAAGCCTAAACACAGATGTCTAATTAAAATCCTGAGGGACACACAAGACATGTTTTTAACAGAAGTGACTTCCAGGTTACCCATTTGCTATCCTAGCAGGAAAAAAAAAAAACTGCTCCAGGCATTAAGCTATTGTCTCCTGGTCCAAAGCTATTATGCAGCTTCCTTCTAAGCTCTTCTCACAGAGGATGATAGAGAGAGGCTTGAAGAACAGAAATGAAGATCCTCTACATCCCATCCTGTCAATGATGGTTTCGTCACCACCACCCTGACAGCAGCAATTCCTTCTCATGGTAGCCACTGAACTCAATTAGCAGAAGCTTCATTGTGCCCCCATGCTCCTCTCTCACATCAGGGTGAGCCAGCCAGGGACCCCTCTTCTGAGATGTGGCTCCAGGGTACTCTTCTCTGGTCTGTTTAGTTACAATGATTCCACTGCCTTCTCTCCATGCCTGCAGTTCTAGGGGTGCTAGCTACATCCTACTTCCACCATTTAAGCCATGCTTTCCAAAACCATTTCACTTACCCAATTAGTAACCTCTTACTTTAAAGTCTCTCTTTTCACATAACTAGTATGACATTGGTGTCCTTGCCTGACTGATCCAGACTCACCACAAAATCAGCCAGTCTTAGAAATTACATATTGAATTCCACCCACCCACCCCCAATTTTATCAAGTAAAATGGTTTAGCGTCAAGAAGCTCAGGACTTTCCCAGAACCTTGATGCTGGCTGAGGGTCTCTGATCACTGTATTTCTGGTCTCCTGACTCCAAGCTTGGTGCTTTCACCAGCAAACCTCCCTACCCAAGCCACTGGCAGCACCAGGAAGGGCAAGAACTCTTTAAATGCTGTCTTTCAGTTTGGAAAGAGGAGGAATGGAAGAAAAATGATCCTATCCACCAGGAGAGAGAAATGTGAAGCTAACGACGCCTCTGAAGTGGCTGCACACTACTAAACTAATTTAAAACCCGTCTTTGGCTGAAAAAATTAAGATAATAAATTTGGAAAATTAGAGTGCAATGCAGTTATCAAAACATACTTTAGCTTGAAGCAGATGAGAGACCATTTAGAAAGCTGGAAACCATCATCCTTCAATTCCATTCAAAGGGCTGCTGAAAGATTAGGGAAGTGTCATGCTGCCCGCCCCAAGAACACTGAGATTTTTTTTTAAAAGGAGATTAAAAATTATGGTGCTACTTGAAGAGCAGAGCTCATGATGTCAAAAGGAGGTAGATATGACCAGGAAGGCCCTGCTTTTTAACCGTTGGCAGCATAACAAAGACATGGACTCCCCCTTTGTGGAGAAGAGTGTGCATAATTACCAGCAACATGGCCACAGTTAGCACCGCCATGTGACTTCTTTATAAACTTCAGACAGTGGTCTTCTTGCAGAGCTGTTAGGGTGACACAGGAGATGATATGGAGAAGGCGTGGATGCCCAGCAAAGATGTACAAACACCTTAAGTTCCTATCGTCATTAATAGTGCATCCGGGTGTGGGCTGCTGCCTCAGGAAGCCAGGGCTCAGGGAAATGAAGATGAAAGAGTGGCATTTTAAAACTAAGCCAAACATGCAAGAGAGGAATCACAAAGGAGGAAGTTACTTTTGGAAGGTACTTGTTTATATTAACTTGCCCTTTAAATAGTCTTCCCTCCTTTCAGACCTGGAGAAGGAGTCATGTTCCAATATTAAGTTTCCTTCGACTAAAATACTTTTCTGCTCCCTCTAACAAAACCTCAATGAAAAAAAAACTTTTCCCAACCCAATTCTTAAATTGTTTTTGTTCTCATTATAAATGTCATTTCATTACACATTTAGCCCCAATGTCTTAACCTCCACCTCACCAAATTTTTCTGCTAAGAGCCAGAGAGTACATGTTTCACTTCTGAATTAACAAGCAGTTAATTCAGACCTCCCAGGGTTTTTGCTATATAGCTTTCACTGACTCTTCCTCCTCCTCCCTTTTTAAGTTTGTGCTTTTTTTTTTGCAAAAATACATCTAGATAGAAGGGATGTGTTCTGGTGTTTTAGAGTGCAGGCGGGTGGCTATAGTTTACAGAGATTTGCTGTTTTTTATAAAGACTGAAAAAAGCTGGGTGTGGTAGTGCACATCTTTAATCCCATCACTCGGGAAGCAGAGGCACGCAGATCTCTGTGAGTTCAAGGCCAGTTTTAGTCTTCAAGGCAAGTTCCGAGCCACCCAGGCCTACACAATGAGACCTGATTCAGAGAGAGAGAGAAAGGAATGTGAAGGGTCTTAACACAGGAATGAGAATTATCTGTATTTGATAATTCTGTATCATGTATATATATATATATATATAAAGTTCTTACACTATAACCCATAAGTAACCACTGTAATCAACTGAATTTTAAATAAATACGTGCATCTCTTTAAGCAGTACAAATAGAGATAGGTCAAAAGGCTTTTTGTCCGTAGTTTACTGACCCCTGTCCCCAACAAACATGGTCACCCTGCTCATCTTTCTATGACAAGCTCTTCCTCCATGCCACACGTCAGTATTTGTTATTAGACCACCTTGTACCGGTTGCTTATCAAACTCCTTTGACTGTCCGCTCCTGAAGGAGGGTTCTGTCAATTCTGCTGAAGTTTTCCACTGTGTGTCATGCATGTAGCACAGGTAGATGCTCTGTTAATGTTTCCTCAGACCTGGGGCTGTAACTCAATGAGAAAGCGCCATGCAAGGCCCTAGATCCCATTCCCAGTACTGCCAGAGAAAAGGAAGCCATTAATATTTGTTCAATAAATAAATAAATAAATAAATACTTCATATTCACCCTGGAAAAATGTGAACAGTGCCCTCAAAATATATAAACAATAAGAAAAAAACATATTCGTCATAGCACCACTAGAAGGTGGTTGTTAGTATGTCTGTGGGTATAATGTGCTGTAGTTACAGGGTCAAAATCATTTCAGTATTGGAAGCTCCAGAGACTGTTTGTTTGTTTGTTTGTTTGTTTGTTTGTTTTTCCAGTTTGTAAATGACCCAGGAAAGAATATCTCGGTGCATATGTTCTTGTCTGCATTGCCAGTTGTTTGCTCAAAAGAGGTCCTAAGAAACAGAATCATGGGTTTACAGGGAATCAATAAGTTTGTGGTTCCCAGTATGGGATAGCCAAATTGCTTTCCAGGTAGCAGGCATGCACCAAACCCCCTCACTAGCTAGATGGTTTTCTCCCCACGCACAGGATACTTCCTCTAAGGAGGAGAGGCAATGTGATAACAAGGTGCATAATCAGATTGTATTTGCTTAGAGTAATGTAGAAAAAAGAGGACCTGACATGGATAATCATATTATTCAGCAATTAACCCAGGATGAAGAAGCCACTCCTAGCTTTTCTTTCTTGCCTAAATACATGGAAATTAAATGTACTAATTATGCTAGAAAAATTTTCCTGGGAGTTTTCTGAGTTCTCGTTCCCTGCAACTACTCCAAATATTTATTTCACTCTAAGTTCACACTTTTCAAAAGAAAAATTTCAGCACCTCCTAGGCTCAGTAATAATAAGTAACACACATGGGTCAAGCCAGTCAGGCACTGATAGGAAGCAGGTGTCAGGAGCTGTGGAAAACCAAAGCATATGAAGATGGAGACTAGAGAGATGGCTTAGTGGCTAAGAGTACCTTCTGCTCTGGCAAAGGACATGAATGCAGTTCCTAAGCAAGCCCATGACAAATGGCTTACAACTACCTGTTACTCCAGCTCCAGGAAATCGAACACCTCCTTCTGTTTCCTCTGGCACTTCCACATGCATGCACACACACACACATACTTACACACACACACACACACACACACACACACACACACACGGGAGTATTTTTAAAGCATATAAAACTAAAAGATATAGATAGATAGATAGATAGATAGATAGATAGATAGATAGATAGATAGATAGATGGATAGATGTCTCATCTAAAGGGAGTAGCCACCGCCTAACCTCAAATTGCTGCTGAATTATGTTTGGCAGAGCTTATTATAGTTTCAAAGAGAAAGGGAAATTTGAATTGCTAAATAAAACTCTGCTTTTAAAACACTCTACTAGCAAAACAGTTATTTTTATCTATTGTTTGAGGACCCATGTGTCTTGTTTGATTTGTACTTTAATAGCATGTTAATAAAATGAATACTCAAAATTTTAAACATAAAATAAATAACTCATGAGTCAAATCTCTTATTCTTCGCTCCTCTGACAAATACTTTCTTCTATGATAACCTTATTTTCTTTTTACTTTATTCACTTTACACCCTGTTGCAGCCCCATTCCTCCTCCGCTCCCAGTTCCACCCTTCCCTTTTCCTTAGAAAAGGGAAGCTCCCTTTCCCATCCACCCCAGCTCATCAAGTTGTATCAGGACTGAGCGTGTCCTCTTGCCCTGTAGCCTAGTAAAGCAGCACAAATACCCTTAATGCGTTATTTACGTTGTGTGGTCCCAAGATATGGATGCCCTATGTACTTTCTTGACTCAGCGACTCCTCTAGCACTTGCACATGCTCTCATTCTTCCGTCTGCAGTTCTTCATATGGTGGGTTCCACTTCACACTCCAAGCCTAAGTTCTGAGAGATCTGCCCTGACTAACCCTCTACCCTAGCATCTCCTTCCAACACGCTTAATCATGACAATCAGTAAGGGGACCATTATAACATATGCCAAGTGAGTGATGCTGACAACATGAGCCAAGATGGCAGCAGGAGAGGTGGGATGAAGTGACTGGGTTCCGAAGATCCATCAAGAGCAATATCAGCCAGAAGGGAAATATTAAAGTAGAGACTGAGTTCTCCAAAGGCCTGGGTGGTTGTAAAGAGAGCATGGGAATGAGCACTTCAGTATTCCAGTGTTTAAAGAGCCTCAGGATGGAAAGTGAAAAGTAACAGACAATGGACAGCAACTGGAAATGGGAGACAGTGGCAGCTGAGAAGTCTAATGAGCACATTGTGCTGAGGAGAAAAGGAGAGTAATGGAAATGGTTGCAGTGACCTCGTCAGGATGCTGAGCAGAAATGTCTGACCACCAAGTTGAACACATTGGAGCCATTAGTGGCCTAGGCAAGAATAAGCTTCTGAAGTGGACTGGGACTTAAACCTGTTCAAATGAGTTCTAGGAAGAATGGAAAGAGAAGATTGGATTCAGTGGGTTTTATTTAAACAGAGACGAGAAAAGATCATTGCAGGGAAACACTGATGAAACTGCACCTCTTTGGATGTTGATAAGAAAAAAAAACCATAAAAAGAAAAAAAAACTGTTGATTGGATAGAAGGTGGGAATTTTTGAAGTGATATCCCAGGGAGATGGGAGGTGATGAGAGCTGATGTGCAAACAACTAGGTTCCTTCCCTAGATTTAAAGACGCCACCACAGCATGTAGCCGCGGAGCTAGAAGCTGTGGATGCTCCCTTCTAATTGCCCCTGCTATTCTTAGGGAAAGCAGAACTTAGTTCATAAGTCAGAGTGTTGGCCTAAGAATGAGGTCTTCAGAAGCGATGAAGAGTAGATAAGAAACACAATCACCATCCCTGGAAGAGAAAATGGACCAAGGAAATAAAACACAATGACTGGCATCACAAAGAGCCTTTGAAGGTCCTTGATTAGGAACTTAGTAGGGCCAGCATGCAACCTGACAGTGTTTCTCTGCAGTCACACTCAGCTGTAGGATGCAAAGACAGATTGATAATAAAGCCAATGCAACCAGCGCTGGGAATCCAAGAAAGGAGGAAGCGCAAGAAAATCGATGCTGTGTGTGTTGATTCGGATGACTGGCCATAAAATCTAAGTTCAGTGATGAATGCTGTGAATGGAAGAGGACAGTAAGAGACACTTTCATCAAATGTCTGTTAGAGAGGGCTCAGAGGAACAGAGAGGCCAAGGCACTCTGAAGTATGAAGCCACCGGGAACTATTATGGTGTTGTAATATGACAATAATCCTGGAGCTGAACTCCTAAAGGACCAAAACATCATGACCCAGAGGTCACTGGATTTCTGTTGTGAGAATGAGTAGGAAGTGACAGACCCTGGTGACAAACAACTAAAATCTGACCTCTTTTAGTCAAGAGAGAGGGAGAGTCTTTGGGGAGGTTCATTAGGGCCGAGAGCACTGGCATGCAGGGAGTGAAAGAGAAAACAGTTCATCCTGGACGGATAGGTAACACTCTTCGGGGAGAACAAGTTTGGTTACAGAAAGAAGGTAACTGGCTTTCAGAGAAGGCTTGAAGGGAAAAGGGGCACATCGTTGCATGTGGGTGAGAGTATAGGTGATAAGAGGTATACTAGGAGATACAGGACTACCAGCATGACTCATACAAACAGAACAGAAAGCAGGACAAATCTAATCCTGGTTTTGGTGGTAGGCCTGGCAGAACTGTGGAGAAAGAAATGCTGGGAGACTTACTAAGAGTCTGTTAAGTCCTGGAGGCTAAGGATGCAAGTGCCTAGCCAGCATGCTTGAGGTCCTGGATTCAGTTTTTCAACACTGCATAAACCAGGTATGCAGACTGCATGCCTGTGGTCACAGTACTGGGAACTGGAGACAGGAAGTGAGGAGTCAAAAGTCATCGTCTCCACAAAGCAAGTTTTAGTCCAGCCTGGGCAACACAAGACCCTGTTTCATAAACAAAACAAGTACACTGAGTTCTGGAATTGCCTTAATTCCTGACAAAGAAATGAAGGCTGAGGAGCAGTGGTCTTTGATTCTTATATTTCTTCATGAAAATGTGTGTCCCTTGAGGGGAAAGACTTATATGTCTTATTAACTAGAAGCCAATGAATAAATGGTGACTCCTTATTGTAGAAAGTAAATATATATATAATATAGGTATAAACTCATATTTGATGGATCCTAATGTGCCAGAGACTTTGCTGAGCCTTTCTATGCATTATATTTATTAAGCTTCATTACTTTTATTTTATGTGTATAAGTGCTTTAGCTGCATGCATACATGTACACCACATGCATGCCTGTTGCCTGTGGAGTCCAGACAGAGTGCCAGAGACCCAGGAATTGGAGTTACAAATGGTTGTGAGCTACCATGAGGGTAATAGGAACCAAGTCTGGGTCCTCTGCAGGAGCAGTAAATGCCCTTAACCACTGAGCCATCTCTCCAGCCTCCCTATGCATGATCTTAGTTAATCTTCATAAATGTCTTATAAAGTAAGTGCTGATGATGTCTTAATTTTATTGATTAAGAAACCAAGGGTTAGGATGCTTAAGTGTCTAATCTAAGATGGCAGAGATAGTGCTGTAGCTAAAAACTATGAAATCACATCTACCTTGGAAAAAAGTAGTTCATGTGGTAAACCCTATCCCACTAACTTTCTTTTCTTTTCTTCCTTGTTTGAAGATCCTTGCTTTTGTTTATTGTTTGTTTTGAGCTTTTATTCAGGTGTTGAAATGTTTTCTGAAAATTTTCTTCCATACCCAACCTTCAGGGATAACTCGTAGCTTACTTAAGATGGCTGTCTTCATCTGGTTCCTTTGCCAGTGATAATCCAAGGAGAAGGGGAGCAGATAAGACATACTGCAGAGGCCTTGGAGTAACAAATTATGGCAGACTATAAAGGAAACATGGAGAGAGACAAAGGCCATCCACCATCTCTTTCCCTTTCTCTACCCAGAAAACTATCCTGAGGAGTATAAAACGAGCTTTGAACTGTGGTGGCAACCCTTTGACCTTAAGGAAATAGCAAAGACACTCATGGAGATGTGAGCCTCACAGCCCTGACATCAGCAAGGCATTGAATCAATCCTTGGAGCTGCATACTGTGAGAATTCTGGAGCAGTAAATAAATGATGCCTTTATGCTTCTAAGCCACTGTTAAAAGCAGCCAAATATATCCTATGCACATATTGTCTCCTATAAAAGGAAATCACACCGATAAGACATCATCTGACTGGCTTATATATAGTTATTTCTTAGGAACAAAGGCAAGACAATTTCATATAGAGAGAAGATTTCTGTGCCAGTGATCTGGCTAGGTCTTGGCCAACTTGACACAAGCTAGAGTCATTTGGGAAGATGAACTCTTAATTGAGACAATGCCTCTATAAGATTGGTCTACTAGCAAGTTTGTAGGTCATTTTCTTCATTACTGGTTGATGTGGGAAAGCCTAGCCTACTGTGGGCAGTGCTGCTCCTAAGTAGGTAATACTGGGGCATATACTACAATCCAGAGACCCAAAAAGCTAAGTAACAAGGAGGGCCCAAGGGAGGGTGCCTGAATGTCACTCAGAAGAAGAAATATAATAGACAAGCAGAAGTGGATAAAGAGAGGGAACTGGGCAGGAGATGGAATGGGAAGGGTAAAACAGGTGAGGATCAGATAGGAGGATAATGGGGTAGGGGGTGAGAGGGCTGGGAACAAGAAGGGAAACTGGGGAGGGATAGATAGCTCTTGGTCAAGCTGGAGGCCTGCTACAGGGTAGGCTCCTGGGAGGATATGGGTGAAACTCTAGCTGAGACTCCTAATGGGGGATGGGAGAGGAAGAAGACTGAGGTAACCACCTCCTAGCCAGGCTGGACTAGTGTAAGGATGGGATCAACAACCCACTGACAAAACCTGTGATCCAAAAATTTCCCTACCTACGAGGAGTGTAGGGATAACGAGGAAACAAAGATAGAGGGAAAGTCCAAACAAAAATTGGCCCAACCTGAGACCCACCCCACAGTAAAGGAACAACTCCTGACACTATTAATGATACTTTGCTATGCTTTCAGACAGGAGCCTAACTTGACTGTCCTCTAGGAGGCTCTAGCCAACAGCAGATGGAGACAGATGCTTGCAGACAAGTAGGGAGCAGAACTCTGGAGGTCCTGTGGAAGTGTTGAGGGAAAGATGGAAGGAGACGGAGGAGACTGGAAGACCACAACACAAGACCACCTCACAAGAAGACCAACAGAGAAAACTAACCCAGTCACATGGGGGCTTTCAGAGACTGAGACATCAACTAAGGAGCATGCATGATCTGGACCTAGGTCCCCTGCATACATGTAGGAGACAGGAGGCTTGGTGCCTGGTGAGCAGAGTGGGTAGGAGAGGAACCAGTGGGCCACTGGTGGGAGGGGAGAGAGGAGGAACCTGGGGATTTAAAGTATATAAACTGACATAAAGTTTAGAAAATAAATTAAATTAAAAAAATAAAAATGCAGGCAAAGCAAATCATGTGGAGCAAGTCAGTAAGCAGCATTCCTTCATGACCTCTGTATCAGTTCCTAACTCCAGGTTCCTTCCTTGAGTTCCTGGCATGACTTCCCTCAGTGATGAAGTGTGACCTGAGAGTTGTAAGAAGAAATAAACCCTTCCCTCTCTAAGTTGCTTTTGGTCATGGTGTTTTATCAGAGCAATAGAAACCCTAATTGATACAGCCAGTAACAAGGAAGCCCAGGTGCTGGCTTCAGGACTCTTGACCTTGACCAAGTTACTTCCTCTATGGGGCCCAGTTTATTGAAGCTGGAAATAAAGAGCATGCTAGAAGCCGCCACACCCCCCTCCCCATCCTCTTCAGGTGTGACATCACATGTTCTAAACTTTGCAATTTAGACCTCACAGCTGACTTATAATCAGCTCACACAACCTTTTTTGAAGATAATAGTTCCCTTCCGAAGAGCCGGGGAGAAATGAGGCAGAGAGGCCAGGGCAGGGGGCAGGTTTCTTTGAGCTATTTTCTGCACATCACCAACAGAGATTAATGTTTGTCCCTGAGTCAGCAAAATCTCCTGCAGTGAAGCAGAAAGTGCTCCATCTGAAAGGCTATGCAACCTGGTCAGCTCAAGTTCACATCCATCTGTTTAGTGTACCCCAGGGGTGGGGGCATGTCAAAGGCCAAGTCATTTTGAGAACCATTTATCTATTCCCCTTCTCCCAACCCCCACTCCCATTAATGTGACATTTACCCCTCGTCTTCTAGGGACTAAATCAATACTCTGCACAGTAAAAATCAGATCATCTGGGCTTGTTCAGCTTAAGATTTATAAGCAAAGATGGGTTTTAGACCCACCAGCCTGCACAGGGCCATTTTAGCTATGTAGTCATGAACTCCCATGTGGTACCCAAGCGTTCCACCTAATGTGGTTGCTGGGGGTGAATTTGGGGGAGGTATTTGTGCCTCTGCTGCTGTGGTATATCCATGGTGACAGACATTACCCAAGAGGCATCTTTCTTGGCTTGATGCAGGATGGTGGTACTGCTTTCCAACTCTCTGGAGGCCTGTCCTGGGTAGACAGTCTATTCAAGTAATTACTAGATACTCCTTCAGTCCCCCGGCCCTTGTGACACAGCTGGCTGAGCCGCCTGCCATCTGCAGAGATGATTGTCACTGATTCCAACATTTGGCTGGAAGTCCATTTAACTTACTAGATGATGCACTTTGCATAAAAGGTTAACATTATGTATGTCATGGCACCTGCAAAGTCTTCCATCGATGGCAGAGCAAGGGAAAGGAGAAGCAATAGGTTAAGTTAGATATAACAGTTGCAAATCTTAGTTTTGAGTCCAACTAGCTTAGACAAGTTACTTTAACCTTTTAGAATCTGAATGTTATCTGTGAAATGATGGCAATATTTACCTTGCAAAAAGGATTAGAGATGCCATGGATCAGATACTCATGTAAATTGATGCAAGGAGAGGGTTTATCAGATTATAGTTCTATGCTATGGTGGTGTAATTATTATAATTTGCTTTTAAATTAGAAGAAAGCTAACAGAGAGTGTAAGCGCTCTGGGAAATCACTGACTCTTTAGCTTCCATTTCTTTAGCATCCCGGGAAGAAATCTGTGCATGATAAAATCAACCTTCCAACCTCATTAGCGGAAAGTAATCCATGCAAAGATGAATAGCAATGAAGGGAGCCGAGGGCCAGAAAACTTCATTTGGGAGTGGAATCCAGCATTCATCACTTAAGGTCTCCAAGCAAGACTTCCCTCATCTGGGGAACTGGGAAGTCATATGCTGCTCACATCCCTGGGTCATTTAAAGATAAAATGAGAATGACCAGGAAAATGGTTGAAAAATCTGTACAGCACTTAGCATGACTCAGATGCATATCCATCTTAATCAATCTGGCCCATATAGTAGATAGACAAGTTATCAAAGAAAACACAAGAAGGAAAGCCACCTGGGAAGCATAGGTCACTTGCATAGCACAGAACAAAGGGCCTGGCAAATCTACAGCCCATACTGACAAGGAATCACCGTATCAGTTACGGCCTTCTCTACTCCTGAGTTCATAACAACCCCCCTCCATGCCCTTAACCCACCAGTACGGTATACATTCTGTGTGTGTGTGTGTGTGTGTGTGTGTGTGTGTGTGTGTGTGTGCATGTGTGTGGAAGCCAGAGGCAGACATTAACTATCTCTTCCCCCATTACTCTCCACACTTTTTTTTTTGAGACAGATTCTCTCACTGAACCTCAAGTTCATTGACTTGGCTAGGTGGCTGGCTGGCTGATGGACATCAGGAATCCAGCTGTCCCCACCAGCGCAGTCCTCCAATGCCAGGGATACAGTGATAGGCCACCCCTTCCAACTTTTTATACGGGTTCTGGGGACCCGAACTCAGATCTTCATGCAGCAGGCATAGTGCTCAGTGGACCAGCCCCAGGTCTGCATTCAGCTCCTTGGGTGGTGCTAAATGACAGCCACAGCTGCGATCCAGCTCAGAATCTTCGTAGTAGTACTGTAAGATGTTTAACACTGGACAGCTTTCCATCGCCTGTGGAATCGAGCTGCCATCGCCACAGACGGCAGTCAGTATGAGAACCATCAGCTCTCCTTCTATGCTAAGCCATCCTGTGACCTACATGATGGTGATAAGCAAGAGTATATGAAGGAAATAAATTGACCACATAAAGGAATGCATGAAAACAATCTAGTGGTAGGGACGCGGAGGACATATTTTGTGCTAAGCCTTTGGACATGGAGTGTTCCTCTCCCGTGAGTAACTGTCGTGCTGATTTTTAAAGCTTAGGAAAAAAAGAAAAAGAAGAAGAAGAAGCTCATAAATCAAATGTTCTGCCCTGACACTCAGCAATCATTTGTATATAAAATAATTAAAGGATAACTTTTCATGAAATCGGATAATATTTCATGAAATATTACACCACCAGGCCTGTAGGGTGTTTTTGTTTTCAATAACAATAAAAAAATGCACAACTATCACATAAAAGATAGTTAAAAACAAGGAGAAGAAAAAGTCAAAGATAGAAAAAAAGCCAGTAAGATGGCTCAGTGGTAGAGCACTTGCCACAACTGTAATGACCTAGGTTCAGTCCCAGGACCTACTTGATGGAGGAGGAGAACTGACTCCTGCTAGTTGTCACATGACCTACACAGGCACTCTCTATGGCGTACACACATCCTATGTTTTGAATATGTAAAGAGAGAGGAGGGATTGATTAGCTCCACTCATCAGTCACCTGAATTCCTAATATTTCAGAAGGTAATTTTTGGGTGAGCCCAAGCTCACAGAACCATCCAGAGCAGAGCAACCACCATAAAAACGAGGCTCCTCAGTCCAAAGCTGCCCCTCCCCAGACTCACCCCCATACATTGCCTTTGCTTCTTTCCTAACATTTGCACCATGCTGCGCTGTTGGTGTGTGTGTCACATAAGATCTCGACTTCCGCTGTGAGAATAAAACTCTCTGAACGCTAACACCTGGTCTGTCTTGTATTTCTGTCAACCAGAGATGCAGGATGCACATCTCGACATTCAACAATTATTTTTTAAATGAATAGAGTGGGGAGGTGGGCTGGAGAGACAGTTCGGTGGTCCAGAGTATCTGGTGTTCTTCCACAGAACTGGACTTCAGTTCCCAGAATTAAAACTGGGCAACTCGTTACCACATAGAACTCCATCTCCAGGATGACACTCACAAGGGCATACCCTCTCACACATGCAGAGTTAAAACTAAAATACCCTTTTTAAAATTGAATCAAAGGTGAAGCATGAAGACACATGCCTATAATCTCAGTGTTTGGGAGGTAAAAGCAGAAGTACCAGGGATTCAAGACCATCCTTGGTTACATGACAATTTACAGGCTAGCCTGGGCTATATGAGAGCATATTACCAAAACATTTCAAATTTTTTTTAAAAATGAAAGAAAGGGAAGGGCTGGGGATTGAACTCAGCACGGAACACATGCTTAACGTGTTCAATGAATGGCAATTGCCAAAAACTTTTATAACCGTTTAAAAGGTTTATTGTTTTCCTTTGATGTGCATGGCTATTGCAACCATGTATATAAAGGCTCCATCTTCATTCTTGGAGCCCAGAAATCCTTGAAAGGGGTGTCAGAGCCCCTGGAAGTGGAGGCGCATGCTGGGAATGGAACCCGGGTTCACTGAGCTATCTCTCCAATCCCCATTTTTTAAAAAATTAAAGAAGTTATGAGCGAATAGCTTAATGGATAATGTCAAACAAGCATGTGGACTGGAGATCTGACCGCCAGAAAGCATGCAAAGGCTGGGCAGCCATGCAGCCCCTAGAATCCCAGTTCTGGGGAAGCAGAGACAGGAGATTCCCAGGGCAAGCTGCCCAGTGAGAGAAGCCAGAGTTAGTGAGCTCCAAGGGTTAGCAAGAAGCCCTGCTTCAATAGATGAAGTGGAGCAAGATCAAGGAAGAGACCTCACATCAACTTTGAGCCTCCAAAAGCCTGCGAATGCACATGAATGTGCAACGGCACACACACACACACACACACACACACAAACACACACACACACACACACAGAGGCATTCATGGAAAACTAAAAGAGAAAGTCAGTTACAAGAATGAAGGGTGTGCTTACCTAACAAGTGGCTTCATTCTCCTTGTCTTAAAGGTGACCACCACTGGATTGAAGCATGGCTGAGCCATTAGTGCTAGTAATATGTCCTTGAACCCATTTCCTGCCCAGTGAGGCATTTGTACATGGGGGAGGGGATAGCTAAAACACAATACTCACAAGAAACAACTAACTAAGATACCAAGGGAGCATCTTTAATTTCTCTGGACTGATTTCGTTTTTTTCCAAGAAGAAAAATAAAATGATCTGTGAGTTAGACCTGGATTGTTCTCTGTGTTATTTACTTGAGCCATTAACTGAGAGTCAAGCTAGGGGCTTCACTTAAGAGAGGTTTGTTGTTGTTGTTGTTGTTTGTTTGTTTTGTTTTTTAATAATGGAAGTAGAGTAGAAAATGCTCTGGGTTAATGCTGGAACACAAAGGCCTACTGCAGCTAAGGTCAAGCAGCTTAACTCCAGAGTCTACAGAGCATCATTTGGCTGAAGGACATGTGCAAAGTCATCAGAGCAAATCTGGCCCTGAGTGTGGTTGGCTCATCACTACCAAGCAATCAGGATAATAATAATAATAATAATAATAATAATAATAACTTCAATCAAAAGCTACTAAAATATCTTGAGCACCTGCAAGGTTCAGGCAGTAAGTCAGCTAGGTTAACTACATTAAATCCAGAAAGGTTGAATTCAAGCCATCTTCGCAGAAATCCTACTGACCAGGTACCACCATAATCCACATTTTACATGTGAAAGAGCCCAGACAGAAAGCAACTGAGTAATTTTTCTGAGGTTGCCCCACAAAGAGTCAGCAGTGATACTTCAAACCCAAGTCACTTGGTCCTGACATCCATTATGTCAATGCAATCAGAATCTGTGCAAATGCTGGCAAGAGGGTGTCATGGCACAAAGACGGGAGTGGAGTTGTTTAGAGAGTGCTTGTACTATTGCTTTGCCTGTGTTTTCTCAGTCCTCGCCTCAGAAGTGCCATTAACCCTACTTATTTCTTGGGAAAACTGAGTAACAGGATTTGGAACTTGCCTAAGGTCATTGACTGATAACATAGCTAGCTGCCAAACTCTCATGGTCAAACTCCAATGCTCAAGTTATTATCCACTCTAGCATGACCCCTTGTGGAGAGAAGTCTGCACAGGGCATGGCTTCATTGCCACAGCCCATGATTAAGAAAAAGAGCAGGATAGTACAGAAGCATGAACTTTTTCAAAGACTTCAAAGTGAGACCGTCCTGCCATCATGCCCTGCTTGGCACTTACTATCTCTGTGGACTTAGATAGGGCTCTCTGAATTGCTTTCTATGTGTGGCTAACTCCACAGTGACTCTGAGACCCTCATCACCCTCTCCTTGATCCCCATAGATTCATGTTTTCTTGACCACACAGCAAGTCTCCTAAGTACCAAGCAGAAATCTCTGCTCAGAGTCTATGTGTCCTTCTCAGTTTGAGTCATAGATCTTCTTGATAAACATAGACGGCAAAATTGCAACAGCGTGAGCTCTGCAGATCATCACCACATTCCCTCGGCTCGTGCCCATCATTTGTCCTGCGAGAAGCTAAAGCTGCCACAATACTGCAGTTCTGCTAATGGGGTTGCTAGGCCACTGTGGTGCCAGAGTGACTGATGGGCATTAAACCATTATTGACATTGCCAGAATAAATAGGGACTCGGGTTTCAGCTGGGAAGAGCACAAAACAAGATGATGACATAGAAATGCTTAAGTCAGTTAGGGATGGATTGGTTTCAGTTGGAAATTCTGCTCTTCAGTTTGCCCTTTTAAAAATCTACTATTCTGGGTTGGAGAGATGATGGTTCAGCGGTTAAGAGCACTGGCTGCTCTTCCAGAGGAGCCAGGTTCATATTCCCAGTACCCACATGGGAACTCAAAACTGTTTGCAATTCCAGTTCCAGGGGATCCAACACCCTCACACAGACACACATGCAGGCAAAACACCAACACACAAATAAAAGTAAAAATAAATAAACTATTTAAAATCTACTCTTCAACATTTAAGGTTGGGTGGTGTGTATGTGCCTGTGTAGGGACACACACACACTCATTACTAAAAATTCTACTGGCATTTAAAAGCTTAATGACACACCAGCTTCTCAAAGCATTGCTTCTGTTTGTATACACTCAGTCGCCTTTGATTTTCTTGGTCATGCCTGATGGAATTTTAAACGGCATTATAGCTAAGCATAAATGTATAACTCAAGTTTCAATGGCCCTGAGACAATTTTTTTTGTTTGTCTAGTTTTGGAGTTTTGTTGTTTCTTTGGTGACAGTTCTTGTGTTTCTCTACATAAGCATTTTCTTACTTTTTTTTTTCCTGGATTTTGTGATAGTCTGACCAAAAAGCACAGGCTGACCTCAAGTTCAAGTCCTCCTGCTTCCACATCCTGAGTTCAGTCTCAGTTTTACTGAAGCACAATTGTATCCATTTGTTACATGTTGTCTCCAGAGGGTTTTGGTTATAGTGGTGGATTTGGTTAGTTGTGACAGAGGCCATCTGGGCTTCAAAAATGATTACTATCTCAGTCTGTTCAGAAATGTTTGCTATCTCTTCTTCCAAAGTCAAGGTCTAGAATCATACAAGATGAATCCTAGAGTTTATCTTTGAAGTTAGTAAGTCTTTTCTGTGTTCATGAAGACCTTCTTGTCTTGTGATATATAGTGTTTTGTTTTGTTTTAAGAAATGAGCTATTTTTTTTCTACAGGACTGTGTAACGGGTACCAGCATATAATAGACCAGAAATATGTACCTATTTTGCTGAATTTCTAAGTTGGGTGTCTGGACAGATGTAGAAATCTTGGGAGCCATAAATATTTTTTCTTGAATGAGAAAGTGGTTCATGTCAAATCTCAATACCTACATGTTTCTTGAGCTCTATATTTAGAGAGTAGATACGGTTTTCAGAACATTTGGCGATCAAGATAAGCCCTTGACTAACTTATGATAAATCTTTTCTATTCCACACCATTTGGGCCCATCTTCTCTATAACTTCACAAAATCCTCTCTGCCTCAAGCCCCGAGGGCTTGGATCTGACAGTGCTGGTCTGCTAGCTGACTTACAAGCTGGTCCTCTATCTTTCAGAATCCATCTGTGCTTCACACCATAGTTCTCAGCTCCCTGTGAGAACTCTGTGGGTACGCTCAAGCCCATCAGTTATCCAGAGCACGTGGGCACTCAGCCACTAACTAAGTACAGGAGAAACTGGGAGCAGATGCCACTGGATTCCGGGAAGACGCATAAAGAACAAATGATGAATGAGACCTCTGGTCTACTTCTTCCAAAATGTTATTGTTACTGTTACTTGGACAAGAATGATGATTTCATAGGAGAAGAGTCTGTCATTCAAGAAAACAAGATTTGGGGATCAAAGAAAGAGCTAAGAATCAAACAAACTTAAATAGAAAAGCAAGCTCTGATACCAGCTATGTAAGTTTGAATCAGTAAATTGGTAAATTGGTTTCCATAATACAATAACATGTTAATGGCAAAATGACTCTAAGACTATAACTTTGCTAGACATTGTGGCACATTTAAGGTGTCTAACAGTGACAGACGATATAAATGCTTATATATCCTCCTTTACTTGCATATAAGAATGTTACAAGGAAAAAGGCCTTTGGGAGTTTCTACTTACCAAGCATCCCTTTCTTGGAACTGGACAGACACATGTCTTTCTCTGCACTGGGCAGGGCAAAGCTCACCACGAATGCTTCAACCCCATCAGCCATCAAGGCCAAACCCAAGACAAAAAAGAGGGTCCACTGGAAGCGTCCATGGCCACACTCATCAATGATGGTCTCGTATTGGTGAGCCAACTGCTCCTCATCTTCCATCCTCTCAGCCATCAGGTCTGCCTGACCCCCGAGGCCATCTGCTCTGGAGGATGCCATCTTTGCCTGCTTAGACTTGACATCATCTGGATGAGGGATGCCCTGGTACTCGCCCTCATAGATCTCATCCTCCTCATCGTGGCCTTCTGTAACATCACTCTGTGCATCTTCTTCCGGGTTTGGCTCATTGCCCCGGTAGTAGCTATCACTGGAGGCGTAGCCCTCATAGTTGTCCCGATACCTGTAATCATCCATTCTTTGGTCTGGGCTTGTCTGGTAGCCTCTCAAGCTATATCTCTTGCTCCGTGGTAAATGTTTAGGCTATTCCGATAACCATCATCTATTATGTGGTTGAAATGATGAATATGTTCATATACCTTCTTTAGCCAAAGCTGCACCTTTTAAATTTGTTTCTCAAACCAACCAACTTCATACAAAGACAACGTAAACAGCCTTTTGCACTCGGTGTGTGTTCAATGTCTTTGGAAGGCGTCAAACTCTGGCCTGTTTTCCTTCTGTGACCCAGAAGCTTGTGCTGGGAGGCGCTAATGAAACATGGGTCCAGCTGCTCTCTTTGCCAAGGTGGGGGCAGTGCTTGGCAGCTCTCTGGCTATGAAGTTCGTTTGTCCTTCTGTTGAAAGTTGTGCCCTGGAGGTAGAGACAGGAAAGGAAATGGTTACAAACGGCTGAGACATGAATAAAATGAAAACATTTACTAATGCCCATACTTCATGTGAAAGGTGAGGTAGATTTTGGTTAGGCATTTGAATTCACATAAGCTAGATAGGGATTGAATCAGTGAGGCTGGCAAATGGAAACTACACACAGAGAAGTCTTTTAAGCTGTAAAAGAACCAAGTGAAGGTCAAAGGTCAGATCTTCTGCAGGAATGCAATAGGAAGTGGTCAAGGGACTTTCACTACCAGGCAACTTTATGTTATGGGTTTCCTTTGAACTTACCAAGCTTTCGGCAGTAATAGAAGTATCCTATGGATCAATTTCTATTATGTAAACACATGCTTTTCCAACTTCACTATGAAGTAACTGTATCATTTACATCTGAAAATGTAGAGCATAGAAATACCCTAGAGAGCTTTCTCCAAGGCTCAGCTTGCTTTTGAGATCAGCATTGCGGCTCAAGGGCCACTATAACCTTGTACTTGGTTCAAATGGGTAAGAATAGGAGCTGAGTCTGAGACCCAGAGCCACATCTCTCAGATTTTCTGAAGCATGACTCTGATGTATGACAGGCATGACGCCTCATTCCAAGCCTCAGTGCTCTCACTTGTATAGCAAAGACAATAGTTTAAGATTATAAACTAAGTACCAGCCTACAGATCAATATATTTCAGGCAATATTGTTTTCCTAGTTCTGGAAAACCAGGAACCAGCACTGTCTAATAACTCAGGTCTAACCACTGGTTCTCTCTGTTGACTCCAACACCTAAGAGGTAGATGCCCTGTCCAAATTGCCTTCCAGGACAGCAGTTTTCAACCTGTGGGTCACGACCCCTTTGGGGACAAATGACCCTTTCACAAAGGTAGCCTAAGACCATCAGAAAACACTGATAATAACATTATGATTCATAATGGTAGCAAAATGACAGTTAGAAAGTAGCAATGAAGAGAATGGTTTAGGGTCAACCCAACATAAAGAACTGTATTTAAGGATCACAAGCATTAGAAAGGTTGAGAATCTCGAGTCTCACAGGATTCGAGCCATCACTGAATCATGTACCCAAATGTGGACTGAAAATCAGCTACACAGTGAGAACTAGAGAAGGCATGAAAAAGGAAGGAAAGAAAGGGAAAAGGGGTAAGAGGAAAGAGTGGGGGGAGCAGGAAGGAACATTTCATCTAATGGGTAAAGCAACTGTGGCTCAGGAGGGGTTAATAACAGAAGTAAAGCTGGTTGTGCGAGGTCCACATCTCTTTACGGGGCTAACTCTTGAATGCTGTCCTGGGTGACGGACACATTAAAATGCAGAGTAACTTTGAAAACAGTCTCCAGAGCTCTAAAACTGGGACTTTTCACACAGCTCCCCAAGTAACCGAAAGGCCCCACCTCTCTGAGCAGGTCCTCCACAGGACAGGCTAGGCCCCTCCCTCAGCCCTTCTTTTCTCCAGCTGTGCCCAGGGGCCAGATTTTCTGACTGAGGTAGATATTCAGATCTCTTCCTATCAAAGCTGACAGAAACCCATTTGTTAATTCAGCCCACCTGCCAACAAATTCATAACCATCACGACTTTCTAGGCCTCCCGCCACACCTGGAACCCTCTGTCCTTTCTCGCATTCAGCAGATGTCACTTCACAATAGAAAACACACCCCTGCCCTTGCGGCAGCTGCTGGACTCCTTCCCTGCCCACAGTCCAGCTCTGGGCCCTCAGCCCCACACCTGCCACCTGGCTCTCCTCGCTTCAGCCTTGGATGGACTCTGGCTCTGGGAATCATCTAACTCCAATGATACAAGGTATTTTCTCATGGAAGGGTGATTTTAAAAAAAATGCTGGGTATCAAATGCAGGTGGCTCATTGGGAATGGAATAATGGCCTGATCTCCCAAAGACACTGAACTGCAGCGTGGAAATCAGGCCTGTAAATACCAAAACACCACTACCAACCCAGAAGACTTGTAGCAGTAATACTAAAGAAGCTAGCAAGAAATACTTAAAAGAATGACTCTCGCTCTACTCTTGCACAATTTTCACCGTCTCCAATAAACAAACTTCTCTTGGACCAGGCTGGTCTGGATCATGCCAGATTAATATTCTAAGTCAGTTTTTATTGCATGCATTTGGGAACCCTAGGAGGACAATAAATCACACATAAACAGCGGGGGAGCTTGCAGCATGCTGTCACGTGAAGAAGGTGTGCCAAGAGCCTGAGATCTGCTGGGTTATTTCTATTCTGGAGGCCTCGCCAAAATGTCACGAGCCGGGAAAGAAAGCTTCTCAATTCTGAAAGCATATGTGGGAAATACCACTTTGGGTAAAGATGCTGGGACTTTCTCTGTGGAAAGAGACGGGTCTTTGTCAAAACAAACCCCCCACTCCACTCCCCTGATCTGGCTAAAGAAAACGGCCGTGCAAGTCAAGCACAGTGAAGCAAAGGGGCCTCCCTGTTAAGCGGGGTTTTGTTTTTTTGGTTTTTGTTTTTTTTAGTATTTCTTGAAGCATCTTTCTCATTGAGAAATCCGAGTTATTTTTTTTTCCACAGAAGAACATTTTCTAGAGAACACAACATTTGCAATATTGTGGGTTAAATTGCCTCCTTCACAGAAGATAAATTGAACCCTGACCCTTAGGACCTGAGAGTGCGACCTCATTAAGAACAGAGTCCGAGACTGGAGAGGCCAGTCAGTGGGTTAGTGCTTGGTGTGCCAGCATGAGAAACTGAGTCAGATGCCCGGGAAGCACTTGGGTGGCAGGAAAAAGGAGACTTTATGGACCTGCTGGCCTCTAGCCTAGCTGAAATATAAAATGTCATGTGAGCTCCAGTCTTAGGAAGAGATCCTGTTTCAACAAAATAAGTGGAGAAAGTAAGAGAGAAACATACTGAATGAGTTTTTCTAGCCTCAGCATCTGTTCATAAGTATACGAGCAAGCACGCACGCGCGCGCGCGCGCGCGCGCGCGCGCGCGCGCACACACACACACACCCCCACCAAGTTTTACAGAAGTGCTAAAACAGGGCATTAGGGTGAGCCTAAACTAACTGTGACCTCAGGTAAAAGACAAATCTGGATGTGGAGACAGGAAGACAGATGCGCATGGAGGGAAGATGATGTGGGCTTTCAGGGACAGTGTCATCTACAAGCTACAGCAGGCTTGAGGCCACCAACATGGTGAAGCGGGCTGAGGACAGTGTCCCTCATGGCTTTCCAAAGAGCCAAGCTGCTGACTCCTTGATTTAGGTCTTCTAAGAGTCTCCGGAACTGGGACACAGCAGATCTCTTTCATCTGATCTACAAAAATCTGCAATATCTGTTACTCTGACCCTTTGAAAGAACAGTCAACAGGTTCATCAGCTACACAGCAAGGAAAAAACCACCCACAGGGGCAACCATTAGCTAAGCTCTCAAGTGATCACTTCCCATGATGCCTTGCCTATGCTCAGGGCCAAGAACGAATTGTGATTATCTGAGTCATGGATGGAGAGATGAAGGTCTGGGAGGATAAAAGGATGTGCCTATGTGAATGCAGAGAATTAGTACCAGGGACTGAGTGTGAAGCTTTCAAACACAATGTTGGGGGATGTGCAGAGAGAAATTAAACTGGAACCCAAGGAGGCAAGCCAAGGCCCCACACGCAGCTGGCAGCAAAACTAACCTTGATAGACAGTGGATCCCACTTCCACGACTGAGTTTTTCTCCCTACCCTCACCAGGCATTTCCCAGGATCTTTGGTGCGCACGGCCCTGTGTAAATGGACACAACGTAGCCCCATTCTCAAGAGGCTGATCCATTGTGAAAACATAAAATTCAAACAGCAGAGATCATCACTCGGTGGTGACACTTACACCCTGGTTAATCTTCATTGTCAACTTGACTGGATTTACGCTCTCTTGTGAGAGCTATCACTGGGATTGTCTAAGGGTGTTTCAAGGCAGATTTAACTGAGGAGGGTGGCACAACAACCATGGGCCAGAGTCCCAGACAGAATAAAACATCAGGTGCTCTGCGTCCCGAGTACAGTGGCAATGTGACCATCTGCCTCATATTCCCACCGTCATACCTTCAACGCTATGATGGATGGCACTTTCTTCCTGTTTTTGTCGGGCATTTTGTCACAGCCATGAGAAAAAAAAAACTAATACACAATTTTAATTATTATTTATGCTATCTTTGTTTATTGAGTACTTGACGTATTGCTTTGGGCCAGATCCTGGGCTAAGTTTATCTATCGTGTGTTTTACATCTTTTAGCCAGTATATGAACCCCGTGAGGCAGTCCCATGGTTATCACAATTTTCAGAGAAGAAGATTGCACATGAAGAAACCAGACAGGTGACCCAGAGAGGCATGGAGAAGTGGAATTCTACAAGGGGAATTCAGAGGAAGGAGGGCCACTGCTGGCTGAGACCTGCTGAGAAAGCATCCTAGGGGTAGGGAGACATCCAAAGGCAGAGAGGGCTCAGGGACACTTGGGCACCACAAGGAAGGCACCAGAAGCTGGAGGACAGGACCCGCAAGTGAGATTAGCTCTTGTTTTGTGGAGAGCAGTGAGAAGCCAGCTGGCCTGCAGCAGAGGATCCACAGGAAGTGAAGTGATCCACAGGAAGTGAAGGAGATTGATGGGAGTGGAAATCGAGGCCAATCTAGTGCTTTGATCAGAGGCAGGAATTTTGTATGAATGGGGCATGGGAGGAGAAAAGGGAGGATGGGTGGGATTAGGAGGGGCTGAGGGAGGTGGCTACAGTTGGGAGACAAAATGAATAAGTTGTAATTAATAACAATTAAATAAATGTTTTAAAAGACTGTGAAAATGAGTGGGGAGGGTGTTCAGTGAGACCTGGAAAGTTCTCAGTGGTGGGGGTATGAGTTCTGGCTTTAACAAAAATATGGGATGGGGGAGAATGAAACCAGGGAGAGGCATGTGCTAGAAGACATGTGTGGAATGACTAGCACATGCCCCTAGCATGGAGATGAGGACCAAGGCGACTAGAAGAGTGATGATTCTAGCCAGCCAAAGGCTAGCTTGCCAGTATTTCCAGGATCCTGTAATTTCTGTGTACTTAGGACAAACAAAGGATCTTCCCCACCAATTTGCCTTTTTGGCATGGCAGTAAGAAGTTTCTCAAAGACCCTTGTGTCTGGGAGACCCTGATTCTGTTCTTTCTTGCTACCTGTGCAGAAGTTACTAATGGCCTCTCAGTGCCTCGGATTCCTCGTCTGTTGTTAATGGTTATAATTATAGCACTCATGCATAAAGTCACCGTGAGGATTCAGTGAGCTGTCTGTAAACCTCAGTCACCACAGCTTCTGGCATGCACAGGTGTAACAACACAAATCTCATCTTATAATGTTTGCTCTCTAAGTATTGGGAATTCAAATGTAGCCAAGATCCCATCTTTAGCCCAACTCCCTCCCCATCTGAGCCCATCTGGGCTGTTGTAGAGAACCAAATACAAAGAACAGACTGACATTTAGCTACTCATTGCAAACTATTGGTTTCCAAACCTCCTGGTGCTGATCTATTTGTCATCTTTCTTTAACTCTTACAATAATAGCCTCATCTAGCTACACGATTCAGAATCATTTGCCATAGACACTTGTTTAGAACCAAGTTGAAAAACAACACTGTAATCAAATTATGTAGGTCTTCCCAGAAGTTTGAACACTGTGAGGCCTTAAACATACTCATTTATGAGAGGAAAAATTATTCCAAGAGAAAATAAATTTGGTAAGCACCCATTCTTTATTTGTGATTCTCTTTCACAGCACACACTGTCATATTGACAGCTGTAAAACCGAACAAAAATCTACTTGACACACAATGAGACACTATGACACACCCACCAGGATAGCTGTAATCAACAGATAGATGACAGCACATGTGGGCTACGAGGCGATGAAGTAGAACCATGAGAAATGGCTGGTGAGAATGAGAAATGGCTTAACCACTATGGAAAATAGTTTGCAAAAAAAAATTTACCCAAGAAAAATAAAGACATATGCTTACACAAAGACTTGAACATGTTCGCAGCAGTAGCATCTAGATAAGCTCCAAAGTGGGATTAACACAAGTGCCCACAAGCCCATGAACACATAAATGAAATGTCATGTATCTATGCAGTACAAGGTAAACTGACATTAAGAAGGACCAAATTAGTGATACATACAACAGTTTGGACAGATATTCAGCTAGTTACAAATGACCACAGATTGTCTCATTCTATTTACATAAAATAACCCGAATAAGCAAGTCCATAAAGAGAGAAAATAGGTCAGGGGTGGTCTAGGGCCATGGTAGGAGTGGGTGTTGAGTCCAAATGAACTTGAGGGAGTTGGGAAGCATAGAAGTGATGGGAATTCCTCGGAATAGTTTACAGTGGTGAATTTACAACTCAATATGCTCACTAAAAGTCCCTTATTTGTGTGTTCATGAGTAGATTCTGTGACATGGAATTATAGCTGCAATCTATACAGAGGTACCTCTCTAAAGCTGTTCCTACTAAAAAGGAGTCTATCTAATTTGCTAAAAATCTGTGTTTGCCACAGTCATAGGCCCTCTTCTCCTTGGAAATCCTAACAACATGTATGCATGCATGATCTTCTAAATAGTAAAATGCTGTTTTTTATCCAGAGTCTAGATATCTGGATTTGAGGGTCCATTCTGCTGCATCATCTAGAATCCACCTGTAGAAGAGAGAAGAACTCTACTGGAAAAGAAGATTAGGAAACATAGCCTAGTCATTGCCTGATGGGTCACAGCTAGGGAGAAAATAAAACATGAAGCTTTTCTCCAGGTCCAGTCAAGCTCTGGTAGTAGATTATTAAGAGCAGGGTGTATTTGCACTTCAGTGCAAATAGTAACAGAAGATGATACCCTTAGAAAAAACAGGAGCAACCACAGAAGAGCTGGTGCACTGGTGTCCTGCTTGGCAGAAGCCAGTAGTAGTTGTGCCTTGGCTAAAATTAGCTTTGATAAGAAATTCACCCCAATTGATGAGGGCAAACGAAGAACACAATGATAAGGCCTTATGATTAAGAGATCTCATAACATCAGGTACCCCTGACTGTTGGACAGGAACTTGGAGAAGACTGAGACATACAAGGACACGTCTCATAGAATGTTCCTTAAGAAGCTCATTGTTAGCAAGGTGATGGCGATGGTGCATTCTTTTCATTTCAGCACCCAAGAGGGCAGAAGCAGACAGATCTCTATGGGTTTGAGAACTGCCTATATAGTCTATAAAGAGAGTCCCAGAACTGCCAAGGGTACACAGATAAACCCTGTCTCAAAAAATTAAGAAGAAGAGGAGGACAGGAAGAGGAAGAAGGGGAGAAGGGAAAAGCAGCTCATTGTCATCTATTTCTACATGAACATTAATGGGGCGAGGCAACAAACTCAGATAGTTACTAAAGAGATGCTCATGTGCCCCAGTGAGCTTAGATGCTGCTGCAGTGCTGACCCCAAATACGCCAGCTCGGCATTTGAAAAATCAACAGACACAAGAAGTCTCTCTGGCCCTCCCTTTTCCTATCTCCACCGAAGCCACTCACAAAAGAATTCTTGGCTCTGCTACTAAAGTAGGTCATAAAATCCTCATTCCACAGGTGCCCACCTAAAGCCCAAAGGAAATGAACGTCCTTATCTATGAAGAGTCTAAACAAACAGGCCTTGTATCATTTGTTACTATCGAACCCACTCCTTTGACTTCTACACAGCTCACTATAGACCTTCCTGATTCTTGCTCCATCATTACTGAGGCTTCCTGTGTCATACAGAACTATCATCTCTGTTCAATTTTGCTATTACAGTTTGAATATGAAATATCTCCATTATCCCCTTTATTCTGATGTTTGGTCCCCTAGGGATACTACTTTGGGAAGTTGTGGGAACTTCAGTATGTGGGTCCTAGATAGAGGAAGTAGGTTACTCAGGGAAAATTTTGGGGAGTATCTTATCCCTGGCCACTTAATGTCACTTTCTGTTTCCTGGTCTACCATGATGTGAACTTAGCTGTTCCTCCTTTTTCTTCACCATAATGAACTGAACACTATAAACCAGTGGTCCTCAACCTTCCTAATGCTGTGACCCATTTTGGTGACCCCAAAGCATAAAATTATTTTCATTGCTACTTCGTAGCTTATATATAGTTTTTCTAGTTATGAATCATGATACAAATATCTGTGTTTTCCAATAGTGTTAGGTGACCCCTTTAAAATGGTCATTTGACCCTACAAAGGGTTCATGACCCACAGGTTAGAAATCACTGCTATAAACTGTGAACTCAGATAAATCCTTCTTTGTTTGAGTTGTGTCTATCAGATGTTTTGATCACAGTGATGCAAAGGCTAATACATTGTCTATATTGTTATATCTTCTTCCACCTATGAACCTAGTAGTAGGTGAGACCTCTCCCTCCCCTACACTGACTCCTCTTTGCGTTTTGTCTTTGCTGAGAAGTCAACACCAATAATGAAGACTTGGAGATGCAGGAGAAAGGCCACTTTATAGATTACTGAGCTGTTGTCCTAAACTTGTCTTCAAGTCATTGTGGGCCCCTGGGTCAATCCCTGCCTCTTGAGGCCCCAGGCCCTCTCCTCTCCAGCGGAGCTGTGCTGAATTGTTTCTGTGCAGCCATCTGCTTCGATACTTTCTTGTGTGTTTATGCAAACACACAATGTGTCATCTGAGAAATATGCAATGTAAGTTTTCTTATTTTAATATCTAGGATAGTGTCTCTTTCTAATTAAGAGCAGTGTTTATAGGGTGACAACTTTGATAGCTCTTAATTTTTGAACACTTAGAATTGCTCTAAGAAGTCCCTTGGCCTATGCGTGTTCTGTATTAGCATATTAATGTCTCTTTGTTTACTGTGTGTGTTTCTCTGCTGGAAATCTATGAACAAGTGCAGGATAAGGAACATAGTGTGTTTTTTTTCGTTCTGAATCACCATCACCAAATGCATAGTCTTTGAACATAGCAGGTCTTTGAAAATGTTTGCTCAACCAAGAAGGTTAATTGATACTCAGTGCCTCACTAAAACCAAGTCAAAATCCACCTGGAGGCCAGAGGGCCCCTCCTTACTGTAAATAGACTCACTAGTTTAATGCTGTTTAAATTAATACTTTTATTTTTAAAAGAAAAAAAATGAAAAGGCTAGATCAGTAAGATGCTGAGAAAGCCTCCACCTCCTCACACCTTTCTAATCCTGGCAGCATCCTAGTTGAGGTGGTGGGGCCACAGTGCTTTAAGAGAGCTTGAGTTGTCTGTTACCAAGTTTCTGAATATCAACTACATTTTAGTCACCTGTGATATTTCTTGAAATATGTTGGTATCTCTGGAAGAGGTCATATCAACTCTGGGTTGAAAATAACAGGACTCACTTATCTGGTTGGGAATGGGAGACTGCTCTTTGAAACTCCAAAAAATGCTTCTAGATTTGCCCCACTCACGACCGTGCTAGTTCATTAGTGCTACAATCTTAACTGTACATCTCCCTTCTTAGCTGAACCACCCACCCACCTCAGTTCCATTGTATAAGAATGAAAAGCTGGTTTTCTGTGAGAAACAACTGGGGTTAAGCAAGGCCAGCCCTCTGATAACCTCCTGATTGTTTTCTCAAAAAATTAAAAGAAATCTTTTAAAGTACAGCAAGACTTAGTTGGACGCTACAGTATGTCTCTTGCTTTTAAAATAGAAAAGTAGGAATTGTGAGAGTGGCTAGCCAAGGACTGGTCCAGCTTGAGACCCATGCCATGAGAAGGAGCCCATCCCTAACACTGCCTGAAGGGTCAAGACACAGAGGATGGATGGGTTCAGAGGCCTAGGATAGAACCAAACATGAGTGGCAAAAAAAAAGTCAATGAAATGGTTTCTAATGATATTCTGCCATGTTCATAAACTGACATCTACTCCAATTGTCATCAGAGAGGTTTAATCCACAAACTGGTGGAGACAAATGCAGAGACCCACAGGCAAACACAAGCTTGGGGAATCCTGCTGAAGATGGGGAGGAAGTATTGTAGGAGCCGTCAGGGTCAAGGATATCACAAGAACCCCACAAAATCGATTACCCCGGCCCTATGGGGCTCGCTGAGACTAAAACAACAGTCACAGGACTTGAATGGGTCTACCCTAGGCCCTCTGTATATACATAATAGTTGTGTAGCTTGGTGTTTTTGCAAGACTCCTAACAGAGAGAGTGAGGGCTGTCCCTGACTCTTTGCCTACTTTTGGGAACCCTTGTCCTTCTACTGGGTTGCCTTTTGCAGCCTTAATATTAGGAGAGGTGACTATTGCAAGCTAACATGCCATGTTTGGTTGATATCCCTGAGAGGCCTGTCCTTTTCTGAAGGGAAACAGTGAAGGAGTGAATGGAAAAGGAAAAGGAAAAGGTATGGAGTGGAGGGAAAGGAAACTGCAGTCAGGATGTAATATATATATATATATATATGAGAATAAATTAATAAAAAAATAGAAAAGTAGGACAATAACTGATAAAGAATGTTAATTATAGCATTGTTTATATTAACAAATATTGAAGTAAATCAAGCTAACAAGGAGACAGGCAAATAAATCTTGAATATGTATATAGTGAAATGATATGGTAATATAAACACTATGCCTTTGAAGGACTTCTATTTTAAAAAAAGAAAATGAGAAACTATTTTAGTAAAAACATTAGGAATATCACATATTCATATATTAGGCCAATAATATCCATAGTATGACATAAATTTGTAGATTTTATTTTATGCAAATATCTCTGGCAGGATTATCTTAATAAGACCTAAGTGTTCACTTCTTACCCCGTGTTAAGATTGTTAGATCCCTTTCTGCCCACATTCTGAAGCCCAGACAGTGTTTTTCACTATGTGGCCTGCCCTGTCAGGAGAATCTTTTGGTACTGTTCAAATGCAGACTTATGGAAGAATCACTGAAGTTTCCCTCAGTGTGAAAGACCTACCTCTGGCCTAACCCCTCTTCCCCTGGAAGCTAATCATATCTTTGTGATCCCAAAGCAAAAACCAAAGAGACATCCTGCCTTCAAATACCTAGGTACCTTCCAGCAGTTGAATCAGAAGAGAAGAAGACATGGGTTGCTGCTCAAAATTACAGAGATACCCAACCACTGGGATCACACCCAGAGGCCAGGGGATATGAGTTCCCTAAGAGGAGACGGAACCAACAGCCAGGTTTCAATCTACAGTACAACCTGTATGGGTCAGGTTTCCTCGAGCAATGTGTCTTTAGTCCAGCCAAAGCAGAACTGCCAGTAGAAGTCAGCAGGCTTGCAACACTGATCAGCAGAAACATGGTGAGAAACCAGCAAGCCAGGCATCCCACCCTTTAGAAGACCTCTTCACTGAGCTCTCTGATAGGCTGGAAAGGAAATGGAGACTGACAAAAACCAGTTATGGACCCATAAGTGGTCGTGCACAGCTGTAATCCCAGCTCTTGAAAGGTGAAGCAGGAAGACTACCATAAATTTAAGGGTTGCCTGAGCTATATAGCAAGATGGCAAGACCCTGTCTCAAAACTAAAATCAAATTTATGGGAACCTTGCCAGTGCCTCATCTCTGATTTGATTTTATCACATTTTTTTCACAGCATTTCTTCCCTTGGAGTCAGTGTTACAAAGCAGATGTTTGACATTGTATATATTTATAGGAACCACCTATGTAAATCAGACCAGAGTGACCCTGGAAGCTTTGATTTCTTCATGTGTGAAATGAGGAGAAGATAACATCCTAGTTATTGAGTTTTTATGAAGGAAATATTTTCACAAAGCTTGGTATAGTGTCAGTGACCAAGAAGGAACTCAGCAATAAAAGCTACTGTGTGAGGCTGGGGAGATGGCTGAGTGGTTAAGAGCACTGACTGCTCTTCTTCCAGAGGACCTGGGTTCAATTCCTAGCACCCACATGCCAGCTCACAACTGTCTGTAACTCCAGTTCTGGAGGATCTGACACCCTCACACAGACACACATGCAGACAAAACACCAATTCATATGAAATATAAATAACTTCTTGAAAAATTTAAAAAGCTACTGTGAAAATATACCACAAAGAGAAGAGCCTTGCTCTGCTTGCATCACTTACACCTCAAAGCACAAAGGAGCCGAAGGGACAATGGGGACTTTAGCTTCATCTCCACACAAATGCAAATGTTCAGTCTTTTGGGGGAGAGTCTTTAGATTTGGAGTGCCCCCCCTCGCCCGGAGCCCTGCCCTGAACCTCCATGCCACCCTGGTCTAGGGTCATGACCCCCTTCCACAAGCTCCTGAATATCCTCCGTGTACTGTACTGACCCTGAGTCGTAGGCACCACTCATATTTTGTTCCCAAAATGAATAATTGCTAAGGTGAAAACTTCCAAAGCGGCCATGCTGCACTTCATAGTACCTAACATGATTTTACACCGTTAAATAGCATCAAATTGCATGGAGAAAAAGTGACTCTTTATCTATTGGTCATTTAGTTCTTTTTGAGGTAAGGCTCTTCAGACATGCCAGCTTAGGTCTACCAGCTCCCTGTTAACTCTCTAACTATCATTTCTTACAAAATAGGTACAATCCTCAAGCTCAGAACCTTTAAAAGGGACAACTGCAGCTTACAGAAGGCATCATGCTATTGCAGCATTTTCACTGGCTTTATTCTTGTGACTCACACAACATCTACAGTAGTAATGCAGTTTCTTAAGTGAACCCATCCAGTTGATCACTTGACCCTGGAGAGGATGCCTTGCCAGGCCACAATGGAAGAGGATGCAGGCAGTCCTGAAAAGACTTGATAGTCTGGAGTCAGTTAGTAAGGGAGGAGGAATCCCCCTTTCTGAGAACTAGGGGGACTATAGGGATGGGGTAGACCAGGAGAAGATGAGGGAGGGGCTATGATTGAAATGTAAAGTGAATAAATGAATTTTAAAAAATTTTAAATTAAAAAGATGTTATTTTCAAAGAACATGGAAGAACATGGGAATGGTCTTTGACAAAGGTACAAACTAATATATTCTGAACTGAGTAATTTGTCCTCTTACTTCAATCTTGCAACACTGGGACATAGTTAACTTTACCTTTCATTCTATAGATGACACAACCGAAGCTCAAAGAGAACAACTCTCTTGCCCTTAGCGAGTAAATTTAGAAGTCTGCATTCAAACCCTTCTACACCACGCTGCCTGCCTGTTGTGTTTACTGAATCTCTGGCTGCTTGGACAGCCCCTGGCCACCAATTATAGATCAGAAAACGTTGACTATGTGTGGACATCTACCAACTGCCACTGGGAAGGCCAGCCTATCACGCAGCACCTGTGCCCAGTCTAAAGCTGGTTTTCCTCTCTTCTCTATAATTCTGCTTTCCATTACAAGTTTACACCACGACTAGAGACACCCTAGCATGATCGATCACTTAGGAGTATTTGCACCTTAGGCCTACCCCGAGGCTGACACTCATACCAAATCAAGCAAATCCAGGTGATGCCAAACTATCAGGTGAAGGGATCCCCATGGTGGGCAAGTTTGGGGAGACGGCTGAGGATGCGTGCAGAAGGAAAGGTGGAAACAGGCTGGCAAGGACTTAAGTGACAACAGAAAGCATCAGCTGATTGACACCTCAAAGCCTGAGAAGAGGAACCAGCACGGGAGTTGGACAGAGGAAAAGGAGGCACATTTGGAAGTATGAGATGCTCTGTTCCTGCTTATTTTATCTGAGACATTTTTCCTTTGAAAAGAAAAGTAGAGGCAGCTGGGCATAGTAGCACATGCCTGTTATTCTAGCACCTGGGGAGGCAGAAGTGGGTGAATCTCTGTAAGTATGAGGCCAACCTGGTCTACAAATTGAGTCCAGAACAGCCAATGCTACATAGAGAAACCCTGTCTCGAAAAAAAAAAAAAAAAAGGAGAAAGAAGAAGGAGGAGGAGAAGGAGACGCAGCTATTACAGTGAAAACCTCTGCTACTGAACAGATGCACATGAAAGCTCATGGAACACAACCCCTAAGAAATCATGTATTATATAGTAGGTCGTATTTCCACCAAACTTCAATCTCCTGGAGAAAGGAAGATATATAACCTTCTGGGCATTTCAAAACAATTCTACAGGTAGAACGCTTGTCTCAAAAATAGAGAACAAATAGCTTAAACCACTAAGCCAATAATGAAATCATGGCTGACCTTGGAGATTGTCTTGGCCACCACAAAATAAACCATAACGGAGAGTTCAATGATCCCCTCCTAGTATGGTTGGCAGAGTATTAGGAAGCCTGGGAGACTGATAAAGATATCAAGGTGGATTTAGGGCTATTTCTCCAACACACACTCAAAGGCCCGCCTGAGAAGAGTGGGCAAACCACAAGACCCGCCTCATCTGTCTTGACTTGCCTCTGATTCAGATAATTTTCTTTCTGGAAATGAACTGACCTTTGGTTACAAACTAGCCCTGCCATTGTCCAGTCCTGGTGATGCCCCATCTTCTAGGACTGCATCTCAGACCCACTAAGGTACCACTTTCTGCTTACTAGGGTTCCCTAGTCTTTATTGCCTAGCTATGGTCTCACACAGTCAGCCTACAACTCTCTTGGCCTTTGAAAAACCTCCTCACTTCTCTCAATGGGGAAATTATAGAGACTTCACAGCTGATCTTGCAGCCCCATCTATTTTCCTGAAGTGATTTTTTAAAACTCATTTCAATGTATTGCCATCCCTACCTCCGTCTCTTAATTATCCCCAAATCACTAAGCCCTAAGAGATTTTGGCCCCATGATTCTCCTCTGCCATGACAACCCCCCCCACTCCAGCATACTACTTCTGTGTAATTAGTCCCTTTTTCTCTCTCTCCATCCTCATTCCCTAATTCAGCCTTGGCAACGTATAAACTTTGTAATTAGAAAGGGCTCAAATGTTGCCAGGAATGCAAACACATTTAGCTTTAGAGCCTAGCATTTTGTGCCATTCTGGGCTCTGCTCCAAACACTAGAGAAATAGAGAAAGAGGGGAAAGGAAGAAAGCATTAGTGAGCATATAGTCCACGTCTGGGATATTCTAATACACAATCTCCATGCTCCCGAAGACTGGGAGAGAACTTCGTGAGCTCAGAGACCCAAAAGATGTTGTCGAGGTTACAAAGCTGAAGAAGGGCAGAACAGATTCCATCCCTGGTCTGTACCTTTTATCAGTTGAACCCAAAATGTCATGTTCTAAACCACTGGTCTCCAGATAATGGCACTATTTTTGGAGGTTATGGATATTTTGGAGAGATGGGGAAACACTGGTAGAAGTAGGTCTCGAGGAATGGGTCTTTGAAGATTATACCTGGCCCCCCTCCCTCCCTTCCTCCCTCCTTACCTCCTGATCAGCCATCATGTGACCATCCCTGCCACACCCAGCAGCCACACTGACTTAAACCACTCTTCCTTCCTCCACCCTGGCGCACACAGAACCTTCTGAAACCGTGAACTGAAGTAAACCGTTCTTCTCTTAAGCTGTTTCTGTCAGGCACTATGGTAACAATGGTGCAGAGACAACGAGTCAAATACCTTGTTGTCCCTGCTGTGGTCTTTGGGCTTCACAAAATATTGCATGTGACCTCCATCTGATGTGCCTGACTGGCCCCACACTGAGAGAATGACTTTCTCCACATGCCTCTTTTCATGTTCAAATGATGCTACCCACCGGCAAGAAAAGATGCCCAGCACTGTCAACATTTTTCAAGAACCTGCGAGAGACAGAGGACTATCTCTCATCCTTACAAGTGATCACTAGATTGTGAGCACCCAGATGGGAGCCTACAACCATACCTCATGTGTAGCATGTACCAGGACTTCCCACGGACTTCTTCCAAGTCCAGCCTAGAGTGATGGAAACCCAAGCAGCCCATTGTGGCATCCTTTATTAAACTGACTCTGAATATTGAAACATCTGGCAGTGCCATGTCAGAGGATCCTGATGGGGAACAGGAGAGGGAGGAGATGAAGAGCCACCAAGCTGAGGGCAATAATCAGGTCAGCTTCAAAACTATGTCGTTATTATTCTATCCTGTCTTTCTCTTTTTCAGTTTTGGACAGAATCTTAATAAATATCCCTCAAACTTATAACTGTCCTTCTTCCACTTCTCAAATGCTAAGATTAAGAGTGTATACCACCATACCCAATACCCTCCTATGTCTAAATTACAACATTGTATAGAGGATTGTCTCAAACAGGGGCTTTTTAAAGGTGCTCTAGCAAGAATGTTTTTATAGGCTTCTGAAAGCCTCTCCCCCAGCTACTAGAAACAGATGGCACATAGCTGCAGGAAGGACATTCCTACATCAGACAGCCACAGGATCCACCCCCAATGCTGCTGGCTGCTGTCATCAGGAGCCCTGAAGCCAAACACAAGATGTCTTTCGGAGCTGCATGACTACACACTGTCATCAGGGAAGTGATTTTTAACCACTTTCGCCTTGCAATGAAACCAGCTAGCACCCTGTTGTTTTCTTTTCAATGGCGGAAGAGCAAACAAACAAACAAATACTTCTTTGTCATAAGCTGTGCGGCCATTGTTCCCTCTAGAAATCCTAGGAAGCAAGAGGTCATCTGCAGATTATTGTGCACTAAGTTGAAGTACAGATACTTGGGCTTGTGAACTGGGAAAGCTTTGTGGTCTCTGCTGGGGACATGGGAACAAGCTTCTCAGACTTAAGCAAGCTTCTAGCATGTGGAAAGTTGCAGCGGCCTACACTGATCCAGAGATCCAAATCAGGCCGTGGATACAGGGTGTAGATAAGAAACTCTGCTCCAGAATGTGGCACCTTGGTCAGCGAGGAAACAGCAGAAGTGCAGTGTTGATTTCCCCCAGCCCTTCCTCCCCAGAAGCACCTGTAGACCCCACTTCTCCTCACATCTCCTTCATGGAAGGAAACCATAAAACCTGAAGAGATCACTCTCTTACCTTCTCCCTACTCCACGACACCCCAAGAGACTGTTGTCCTTCCCTACATCTGGAGTTGGAAGGAATGACGACAAGGAACATCAAGAAGAAATGGAAAAACAAACAAACAACAACAACAACAACAAAAAAGACCTCTTGCCTTTTCCTGTCCCAGATGCTGCAGGAGCCACAGTTTTCTGTGCAAACATGGCCAAGTCCAAGAGCAACACCACACACAACCAGTCCTGCAAATGGCACAGAAATGGCATCAAGAAACCCAGGTCACATACCTATGAATCTCTTAAGGGGGTACACTCCAAGTTCTTGAGGAACATGGACTTTGCCAAGAAGCACAAGAAAGGCCTGAAGAAGATGCAGGCAAGCAACGGAAAGGCAGTGAGTGCGCCTTGTGAATCCTGCAGCAGTTAAGCCCAAAATGCCAAAGGGCCCCAGCTGGAAACTCAGCCATCTGGCTTTCATCGCTCCCCCGAGCTTGGGAAGTGGTCAAGGATCGTAGGCTCTGCCAACCAAACCCCAAGGTTCAAACCAAGACAGAGCTGAGGCCAAGGCTTCAGCTACAGCTCAAGCTCCCAAAGGTGTCCAGGCCCCTGTGAAGACTCCATAGGAAAGGCTTCTGTTAAAGTGAACACAGACGGACTGGTGTGACACACCCACCTACACACTATTTACAGATGACCAGTGTCCTATGCTGTTTTTACAAATAAACCTGAGGCAAGATCTGTAAAAAAAAAAAAAAAATCTTGCCAAGTCTCCCACCCCACCCTCGCCATTAGATCATATCACACATTTGCCTAACTTTCCACAAAAATACTCAGATACTCAAATCGTCCCACAGCTTTGAAGTTGCATTGCCAAAGCTCCTTGAGCTGCACAAAACTTATATTAGATAAATTTGGTTGCTTTTCTCTGGTTAGTCTGTTTCTTATTATGGGGTCTCAGCCATGAACTTTACAGCAAGTAAGGAAATTATTTTTCTACCCTACAACATTGTGCCGATTTAACAGACTAGATGCTTCTGCCCTCTACTTGAACAAACTGGACAAATGATTTCCCGGTGGGTACCCTGTCCATCACAGAGACTGTTTCAAGCACAGTGGCTTAGGAGATTCCTTCCTGAGCCGGGGATTTTCCTCTGATGCAGCCTGATGCAGTACGCCTTCTACAAAACCACCAGTCTCACATTTAAAAGTACCCGACATAAGAGTATTTCAGAGAAAACTGCTCACCATTCAGTTTTCCATCCCACCATCTTGTGGTGCTGGGAATTTAACTAAAGGCCCTTTATACACTAGGCAGGCACTCTCCCACTGAGCTATATTCCCAGCCCTCAACTGCATGTCTTTTACAGAATTACCAATTTACTTTCACTCTCAACCTAGCCCTTCTTTCTTGCCCCCTTCAGCCTCTCTGGAAGATGTATCCCCAGCAATGAGCAACAATCCACTTTTCTACTGGGACGATGATCACAAATAAAAGATTCTAACATTAGACCACGAATCTGTCAAGCTTCAAGGTCAGCCAGAGGACCGCTCCCCATCCCCACCCACCCACCCCAGACCTGCTGACTTCTCAGTGTTCGTTTTCTGCTGCTGAATATATTCAAGAGAAACAACCTCAAGGACTGGGTCTAACATTTGTAACATTACAGCATGTCAGCTGACAAACCAGAAGAAATATAGTATTCTCTTCAGTAAACATGCACTCTACAACCGCTTGCTTCTCACCCAACTAACAAGAGGAATTTCTAATCTTCAGCCTTGAAGTAGGCATTGCCCACTGTATGCCTAAATGAACAGCTCTTCTCAAATGCCAAGAAGGCTGCCAAGCTTTCAATCTGATTCTAATAAAAAAAATATTCCTGCCAGGGTATTGGATTTTACCTCACTTAAAGGAAAGATGATAACCCTAGTCAGCCGTTTGATGAATAGCTTGTGTATACCACCTATGTATGAAAACATCATCCCCACTGCTATGTGCAAGGGAAAACTTCTGGAAGAGGAGACCCTTAAGAATATGTTTACAATGATCAGCTCTAGGAGATTATATATGTGTGTGTGTGTGTGTGTGTGTGTGTGTGTGTGTGTGTGTGTGCAACAAACCATGGCCATAGCACTTTCTAGAAGATGGAGCAAAAGAGAAAAAAGAGCTTCTGGGGAGACTAATCCATTAGTTACTATTTCTTAAAAGATTTGTTATTTATGTGTATATGTGTAACTTTTGTGAGTTTATATGTACTGTACATCCCCTGCAGAGGCCAGAAGGAGGCATTAGATCCCCTGGAAACAGAGTTACAGGCTGTTGTGGGTACTGGGAACCAAATCTGGGTCATCACTCTTAAGCACTGAGCCCTCTCTCCAGATCCAAATTCTTTAAAAGAAAAAAGCCTCCTTTATTCGTATACACATTTAGAACATTCAGGTTTCACTAATTCTACTCCTCAGGAATTGTTTCTTTTAGCTTACATGTACTATAGAATTGATGAGCTTCTCTGTGCTCATTCTGTATCATGCCTTGCCCAGGACATGATAGATGCAACATCACACCCACCTTTGTCTCCACTCCTCCTTTCATAGCCATATATATATATATATATATATATATATATATATATATATATATATATCTGAAAGTGTCTCCTAGAAATGTCAGAAGCTACACCCATGAAGTCTTACCAATATGGCTGAACAAACATGACCTGAACAAGGATGACACCAACAGACATGCTAACGTGAAACGGGGAAAGCTCAGAAGACCTCAACTCTAGACAAAGCCATAGGCAACTAAGGAAAGCTGATCAGGAGAGAAAGAGTCTTTCCCAGCTGGAACAGCTCCCGAACTGGTTATCCAATATCAAATAGTCATCTCTGAAAACATATAATACAAGGAACATTACATGGCCTGAGCAGATTGTGCTTGTATAATTAGGATCTTTATTTATTTATATAATTGAAGAAATATGTATTTTTTTAAGAAAAAGAGGCCATAAATTTGAAAGAGGACAATGGGTTTCAGATGACGGTTTGGAAGAAAGAAAGGGAATGGGGAAAATATTACAATTATAATCTCAAACTATAAAAAATACATTTTTCCATAAAACAATGCAATTAAAGTTTATGAACATGAACACTGAATCTTATACGAAGTTAGCAATTGCAATCGTTCCAAAATGAAAAAGAACAGTCAGCTCTCGGGGTGGTGATGAGGGAAAAGGAAAGACAGTGGAATGATAGCTTAGCACCAGCAGTACATGCACAGGGCTATCAAGAAGTGCTGCCCACGACCGTCAGCTTTGAGCACAGCACAAATGGGGACTGAGGTTCCTCCTCAGCAAATATTCCTCCTAAAAACACTAGGCAGCAAAAGAAGCAAGGAACCATCTCCACATTCATCCAGTGGAAATGTTACCAGCGTGTCCAGTGACAGCTGTACTTGTCCCTCTTCATCAATAGGAAACCAAGTGTCAGAGACTCGAGGGAAGTTGATAAAAAATTTTCAGTGTATTAGGACGATTATCACACCAACTCCAGGTCTCCAGCAAATTCCCTAACTCCTTTCAAAGAAAATGCTCGAATGAAATTTTCCAGGTAGGATGTTTTTATTTCATTCAAAGTCTGTGAAACCCAAGAAAAGAACATAAAATAGTCATGACAGCTTTATAATCACTTCAACTGAAACTGTTGAGAATGTTTGGATAAGACTGTAAAAAGTTTAGCCTTAACTTTCAGTTGTTTGGATGCAAGTAGACCACTCCTGATCTTGTTTTAATACTGGAACACACAATGGCATTCCAAGTGATAGGAAAAATCAGGCTAAGCTTGACCTATTTTGCTAAAACAACACAAAAATAAAAGGCAGTCACCTAATTACCTTCTCCACATAGGATAACAGAAATCAAACCTACCAAATCGGTATCACAGCAGTTAGCCCAGGAAAAATCATCAACTGGTGGTAAGCCACAAGGAGAAAGATTTGTAGATCAATTCCAACATGAAGTCTTTATGGGGAAGCTAAGACTCCCAGTAGATGAATTTTCTCTGTACTAAATGGTCCTTTGACTTGCTAGAGATTCTTTGACAGGAAATGAATTCCTAGATTAAATCAGTATAATAAGAAATTATCACCCCAACCATGTACTGCAGCAGCTGGTGGCTTGTTGGGCTGTTGGGGTGGTCTACCAGTGCGTGCGGAGGAGGGGGGAAGAGAAAGAAAGAGAGGTTAAACTTTAGAGGGAAGAATAAAAATACACAAATAAACGAGAAACTGTCTATGTTAAATGAGGACTGCACTGGAACATAAGGTGAAGTCGGGAGAATACAAGAGACGGGGGCTATATTATGTAGAGAACTGAGGGAGGACCCCAGGGACAGAGTAATATTTGAGTGAAGGAGAGGAACTGAGTCATGTACATATTCAAAAGCATATGGTGCCCTATAAAAGGCAAGGGCAAAGTTTGAAATCATGAAAGATATTGACTAAAGGTTTAGCAGGATTTGGCACATTCTAAAAGGATTTCTCTGGTTGCTTTGTTGAAAACAGAAGGGCATTCTGAAACAAGAAAGGAAGCAGGGAGGCCAGAGAGAAGCCTCTGGTGATAATCTGAACCAGCAATGACAGTAATTTGGACCAAGATCTTATCAAGGACATGTTAGGAACAGAAAGATCCACACAAGAGGCGGAGCCTTTCAGATGGGCAGATAGACAGAATGTGTGACAGCAAAAGGAAAAGCAAAGACGACTCCAAGATCTGGACCTCAGCAGTTGGAAAGTGCTGGAAACTGAGATACAAAAGTCTATGGGAGGAACAAGAAGATGGTGCAGAGCCAGGCTGTGGAGTCATGCAGCTTCACCTGACAGCCATAGACTCCTGCAAGCAATGGGACAGCAGGCTGGTTATGAACACAGATCCCACAGTCAGCCTACCAGAGCTGAGTCTGAGCTCCTCTACTTCCAGTTATAAAGCCTTAGGTAAGATGCTGTGCAGTCCTTCATCCTTCCTGTTATTTTCATCTATAAAATGGAGAAAAAAAAAACATTTGTACTAACCTCATAGTGTTGTTACGAAGTGAAAAGAAGTAAATATGACCATATGTCTTCCAAAAAAAACAATGGCTTTCACTCAAGAAGCACCATGTCCAGACTTAAAAATTAAAACAAGGCTCCCAATCTAAAACTTCAAAGTTCATATGTAGGAAGAGAAACAAGGGAAAGGTGACTGGGTGGCTCTGAATTCTAGCTTCCCAAATTTGGGGAAAACCTTTAAGTATGGGTAGGGAGTGGCCAGATGACAGAGGAAAGGGGAGACATCCAAGGCAGAGGTAACTGTCTGTCTTTCTCTTCTGATAACACAGACAGCATGTAACAAAAGCCAAGCATAAAATGGTTGTCTTGGGGTTCTCGTCTTATATTTTCTTGATACCGTAGGATCGAGTTCATGTCCAAAGAGAGTGAAGGTTTTTGGTTTATGAATTCAAAATGAATCAACCTAGTACAGCCCACCCAACCTCCACCTGTCATCACTGAGTCAGACCAGGGCTGCCATACTGGACCACAACCATGTCAGAACTCATATTGAAGCTGGGAGCAGTCTCCGCATTTAAGGGGGCTGAAGTAGGAGTATGTGGCATTTTGAGGCCATCTTGAGCTACATAGTGAGTTTCAGGAGCCAGGGTTACATATCAAGGCCCTGTCTTTATGTAGCAAGTTACTGCCTTAATACATATATTGATATTATACATACATACACACATATACTTATGTGTGTATATAATATATAATTATGCGTTATATAATATATGCTTATGTATACGGAGTGTACACACACACACACACACACACACACACACACACACACACGGTCCTCTAACAGTCCCCATTCCTGCTCCTTATAGCTTCCTTGCTGATATCCCAGGAAGATGTAATCAAAAGTTATCAACAAAATGGTGGTGTTTACATTTATTTTCATTACAGTAAACATTTCAAGACCATATGCTCTGATAAACATAAATATTCCTAAACTCTCACTGCATCTTGGTTAGTAATATTTCTAGTGGAGGAATACAATGCAGAGGCAAACATCTTGAATCTAGCAGAACAAAACTGCCTGGATTTAGGAGGAAGGTCCCCAAAGACTAAAGTCAGAAGTAAAGCACCAGGTGCCCTCCACAGAAACAACCTCTCGGTGAATTATCAAGTATCAGAACATAATCAGTAAGGGAGGCCTGAACTTGTGCAGGATCAAACTATTTCCTTTCTAGTACACCTTGGATATACAAATGTGGACCGTCTGAATCAACAGCAGCAGATATCAAGAAGAAATCAGATCCTGAGCTGTGGGAGAATGCCTGCCTTGCCAGGCCATGCACTGGAGGACTGGCAGTCTAAAAGCCCACCCTCATATGCATATCCTCATGTGGAACCCCTCAGTGAGGATGCACTATCCACCCTTTTTGCCACAGGACCCAGATGGTGAGACACTCAAAGCTGCTTTATCATCAGACAAACTTGAAATACCCTTCAGTCTGGAATAAGCTGTCATGGCCTCACTCACAGTGCGTATGTTCAGAAACCTCACTGGGGCACCATTTCCTTACATGGCTGACCCACTGACCCACATGGGTTCTGAAATCCATGATGCTTCCTCAGAACTCCTACTCTGTGGCCCTGCTCCAGTGGTGGCTTAGAAACGTACTTCTTGCCACTGGGATTCTCAAAATATTGGTGCTGTTCAAAGATGCTTGAGGGCTTAACATACCCAGGACACAGTGGTTAGCACAAAAATACTTAATAAAGAGCAACCAAGACTCACACACACACATATACCACCACCGACAACAACCACAAGGTTCAGGTCCCCTGAGCACACCAGCATTATCCTACCATTTACGCTTTCAGCAAATCTTACAGCCGTTTATTCTCATTCTTTCCCTGGAGAGCTATGGGTGTAGATAAGAATCAGAGTATCTTCTGAAAATTCTTCCCGTTAGGCTCGCCAAGGTCACTCCTAGATAGTTTAGATGGCATGAAACGAGTTTTACACTGAAAGTGGAAACAGCATCTTAGAATAATGACTATGTTGCTCCAGACTTTAAATATGTATTTGAAAGCCAAAGGGGAGTCTGCAGGTCCTAGACAGCCATCTCCATGTAGCTCAGAATCTCAGGTTTGTTGATACCAGATCCTACCATGTGCCTACTGCTACACTAGTCTTGGTCAGGCCCCAGTCATCCGCATAATCCCAAACGTTATTATTAATTGTCCTTGTCATATTTTTTCTAGACAGAATGCCCTTCCCCCTTGAATATCCTGTCTTCCTCCCCATCTATGCCCTTCATCCTTGCAGTCCAGGTTCTCGTTATCCACAGAAGAAGCCCTTCTACTCAGGAAAGTATTACATTTTGCACTTAATATAAAGACAACATGCTTTTGGAATTGGGTCCAAACATAACACTCCATTTGAGCTAGTATGCTCCCTCCCATCCAGCAGAACTCCAAACGCACACCTACACACATGCACCATGATTGCAAACCAAGTACTGTCACAGAGAAGTAGTCAAAACCCACTCAACGCCAACTAGAATATCTTTGATAACAGGCCTCGGTGCTCTGGTGAAATCATTTTAATTGGCCTTCTTGAGATGTTGTGAAATGTTTCACACATAAAAATATGAAGAGTAACTCAGTAGTCACCATGAGTGCACTGTCCTGCTTCATCCAATCTTAACATTTGTTATCTTTTTTTCTTTCTCTCTCTCAAAACAAAGGAGCTGGGCATGGTAGCATACATTTTTAATACCAATATCGTTGGCAGGCAGAGGCAGGTGGATCTCTGTGAGTTCAAGGCCAGCCTGGTTGGTCTACACGGGGAGTGCCGGGCCATCCAGGACTCCAGGGCTACACAGTGAAACCCTGCCTCAAAAAAAAACATAAACAAAAGCAAAAAAACACAACAAAAAAGTGTTGATGATACAACATTGAAAACCTTAATAAATATTTTCCATCGTATTTCTCTCTCCTTCTCCTCTCAAAGAATCACCAGCTTTTGTTTTCTCCACATATCAGTGTATCTACCCAGGAAGTCTTGTGTGCTTTTTCAATTTTAATAAGGCATAGTGCCACATGCCTGTAATCCCAGCCCTTGGGAGGTGCAAGCAGGAGGATCAGGAGCAAGCCTGAGCAACATAGCAAGTTGAAATTAGTCCACAATTTATTAGACTCTGTCTCAAAATAAATAAATAAACAAGCAAATAAGATAAATAGAAGATAGATAGATAGATAGATAGATAGATAGATAGATAGATAGATAGATAATAGAAAAAATTGTGTAACTGGTAAATCAAGAGAGTATTTTTTTGTCCAATAATGCATTTTGGAGACTTGGTCATAACATGTATATAATTCTAATTAATGTGTCTGGTTACAGTCCCTGTGACCCTCTATTTAACCGTTCTCCTTTTATGAGTTTTTGGATTTTGCTATTAAAAATAATAATCAGAGTACCTCATTATGTTGATGATCATTGACTCTCTGGGAAGAAATACAAGGTTTTGATAAGGCTAACTTGACTCCTACACCTATCTAGGGTGAGGCATACGGGTCATCCTGCATTGCTTCTATTGCAAAGTCTAAAATCTACAACTACAGGATGAAGGCTGTTAATCATAGTCAACAGGCCAAGCAGAAGAGAGACAAAATCCCTATTGCTCTGCAACCTTGCCCTGGAGTAGGACCATTTGTGAAGTGTCTGTTAGAGGCATCCCATCCAAAGATAACATTCTTAATGTCATCAGCCTGAGCCACTGCTTGGCTGATCACAGGACACTCCTTTAGACTCACCTGAGTAGCACATTAACTCATTACTAAGCCTACCTGGCATACTTCTCATTTGGTGCAATTTCAACCCAACAAACTGTGAAGGAGTATCTTATCCATAAGCAAACTCTCTGCTTGATGTATAGATAGAGGTTGCTTATAACATTGCCGGGTTTCACCCTCCTTATTGGTGTTTGTCCAAGCACATGACCTCAGTGCACACCACCCCCACCTTGCCTGAGGATACATGTCCAGGCTCTCTACCACAGCTGCAAGGACCTGCCATGCATCATCAGACATCCCATCTCATCGGTAACCACATCCACACCGTCCTCCCAGTCAGTGCCTTCCTTCTCCGAGTGGGACCCCACATATCCAAGGGGGGTCCAGTTGTTCTTTTTTGAAAGAGTTAAATATCATTTTCTCTCCAAGGCTCTTGCTGGAACCATCATGGGCATTCTATCTCACTCTCCTATCTGTGTTCTTATCATCTTTTTTAAGTAACTGTGCAGGAGCTCTTGTAGCATCTCATTTCAATGATGCTTAGAGACATTCACCTCCCACTCTCCCATGAGTTTTAGTGTGAGGCCTATCATTCTACTTTCCTCCAAATGCTTTCTAAGTGCATCAAATACAAACCATCCCCACTTTAACTGACTTCTAGCAAGAATGAGAAAATGTTAGCATGGTGGTTTCTGTGTCTACTGATTTGCTCTGTGGAACAAGATGCTTTTATAAGATCTGTAGGAAAGTATTATGATCACAATATCAAGGAGTTAATGAGTCACTGTGTTTTGTTTTAGCTGAAGTCATTTAACCTTCATACCTCCCTATAACATGGCTACTATTGCTCAATACAGTTGAGAGCTGAGGGGGCTCAGAGAACTTGAGTAGTTTGTCCAAAGCCACACAGCTGCTAAATGGCCTAGCTGCTTAATCTCAGAGCCTGTCTTCAGCAGGCAAGACCATACTGGAATAACATAAACCAAATCTCCTATCTGTAGAAATTACATTTTCAAAGTAACAAAGTAACTTTACTTTAGTCTTCACTGTTCTGTCAGGTTGTGTCAACCCAAACAGATGCCTTTTCCCCCCATTTTATAGGTTTGGCAGCTGTGAGTCAACACATTTACATGATGCACTCAAAGATAAGTTTTGTCATTCAGGAAATGCAAGGCTATGCGGTGTTAATAAATAAGCCCCCAAATATCAATGACTTAAAACAGACTATTACAGGTTGACTGTGATGCTGTTAAAGCCTGTTCCATCCTGTCTTCATTCTGAGAGCCAAGCAGCATAGCAGAAGCAACTTTAACCATAACCATTGCTGTTCATGGTAGCAGAGGGGAGCAAAGACCTGGCAAACAATGAGCTAACTCTTGAAACATAGGTCATTTCACACATACTTCATCAGTCAAAACTGGTCACATGGCTGTAGCCAAATTGAACTAGGGAAAATGAACAATCATCTATGATCTAGCCATACAAAAGGGCTCCAAACAGTACACCCTACAACAAAGAGTGACCGTTTTAGGACCTAACCTCCCACACACTCTCAAAAAAAAAAAAAAACAGCCTCCTTTCATTCAGTGACTTTCCAGAACAGAGAACTTCTTTATTTCATGCCTACATTCCTAGTAGGCTTCCTGGATGATGGGATCTTTGTCTTATGAATTCTTCAGAGGCCCAGAGTAATTCATCTGAAATCACACACACACACAATTTGTTCTGGAATGTCCTAAAAACTTCCAGAGAGACAGGAAAGCCAGCTAACGTATGACTCTGCAAACAAACAAAACATTGCTGATTTTCACCCTAGGAAAACAGGAGTATGTATTTCTGCAGGAATAGGAATGTTTACAGTACTTTACTCATAAACAACCTAACTGCCCAAGATACTATGCCAACTTTATATTTATTATATTTATAGAAATACATTAATTATATTTGTAGAAATATAATTAAAACTCAAGAAGCTCAGAGATAGACCAGGCTGGCAAAATTACACCTTTAAAGGGCAGAGACAGGGAAGATGCCATGCCCATTGCTCCATCTATCCCCCCTGTCACAGTGAAGTATGTTCTTGCCTTTTCACCTCTCCTGCCATTCCCATTTAGCTGAAACACAGTCTCCTCCCCTCTCAATCACCTAGGACAAGACCCTTGCAAAGCTTCCTTTTGTTTCAACGGCTGTATAACAGCCATTAACTAGGTTTCTACAAGAAAAAGCTTCTGTTGAGTCTTCATTCTTGACTGTCAGCTAGCAAAAGCAAGTATGGGTTTTCCTGTCCCATTACTTATACTGCAGGAGGGGGAAACTGTATGAGTCTTTATGATAAAACTGAGATTTCATGTGCTTAAACATGCTAGAGTGTGTAGAGAATAATTCTGAGAGGTTTTTCTGGACTGAGTTCCCAAGATGATCAACATATTCATGGCAGTCATATCTTTCCCAGTCATTTGTTTAATGGTCACTTGACAAGTACTTCATTTAAGAATCAGTACCACAGTAATACAAAAGGACAGATGTAAAAGCTAAGAACTTTTAGAGTGAAGATGTAAGACAACTTTGAGATGATGAAAGCCACTTTCATTCTGCATTTGCAAACCTTCTTGTACTCTAGTTAGGAATCTGATGTCTTCGAAGGCCTCAGATCTTTAACAGTCCATAGCCTACCATGAGGCCTGCCTCTTGCCTATGCCCAGCAAAGGGGATCACCATCAATTCTGTCATATACATCTTCCATCTGATTTTGTTCTTGGCTTTCTTTTTACATCCAATTTGAAGAATGTCAAGACAGAACAAAGGCAGTACTGCTTTACACGAACTAATGAGCACTGCAATGCTCCTCAGGATACTTCCGACAATATGGTTACCAGCGCAAGTCCACACCAGTCAACAGTGTGGTGTTGCCACAAGAAGTGACATAATAACTGGAATTCCTTTTAAAAGTTCAACTAAGCAATTAAATTATTATCAAATTGTATCTTGAAAAAGATCTCCAACAACCTGATGCTTAGAAAAAAAATTTTTTTAATGAAAATGTCCATAAAGGTTACATAGAAGAGAAACTTTGCAGCAGATGGCTATTTAAAATGGCAGGGTAGATAATACCTGAACTACTGCAGTACAGGAGGGACATTTGGATACATGGTGGAGCACAGCTCCAAGCGCAGGAAGAACAGCCAAGGAGATGAGTAAGCAGACAGTGGGCATAAGGAACTTGGTTAAATAGCAAAGACCAGAAACTTACCAAAATTGGCTTAGTATGGTTCCCTGTTAAAGAGGGTCAAGGATTTATATAACATAGGAGATAATGATACATCTAGGATGAGAGAGTGCTCTCTAAACTGACTCCTCGTGATTCTTTGCTAGGACTGGACTAGCAGGTCAAAGTCAAGACTTGGTTAAAAAGAAAGCAGAGGAGGATGTGAGCAAAGTGTGATCAAAGATAGAGTCTATGTCCTTTCAAGGTAAAGATATGAAAAATAGGAACAATAATCCAAAATAGCTACCATAATAACATTTACATTTTTCGTATTTTATTTATTATTACTGTAATACATTTCTAATTGAAATAAAATCATGTCAATTTTCTTTTTCACTTTCCTCTTTCTAGCCCCTCCCCCTCTCTCAAGTTTATAGCCTCTTTTTCCCTGTTTATCATTATGATAGACAGCGAGAGAGAGAGGATAGATAGATAGATAGATAGATAGATAGATAGATAGATAGATAGATAGATAGATAGATGTGTAGACTTATATACATATGTGGGGGGGGGTGAGAGAGAGAGAGAGAGAGAGAGTGTGTGTGTGTGTGTGTGTGTGTGTGTGTGTGTGTGTGTATGAAAATATATAACTGCGACATGCTGGATCCACTTTTGTCTTGTGTGTATTTGGCTTCAGAATTGATCATCCTGCACTGGATAATCACTTAAGTGGCTCAGCCTTTGGAGAAAGTTAATTCTCCTTTACTCAGCAATCAGCAGTTGTCTATAGTTCTCCTTAATATGAGGCAAAAATCAACATAAAAACAGAGAGGTATATAGTATTTACCGCTAGAAGAAACTCTACCCTAAGAAACTTTAATCGTCATGAACATGAAGCTCCGCATAGCACAGCAGATATGAAGAATCGCTGTTGGATCCACAGGGGAGAGCAGATGAACAAATCCGGGCAACTGAAGATTCTAACAACTCCTTCCAGAACTACATAAAGGAGGGAAAGTCCTCTTGCTGCAAAGATAAAAGTGTTTGCTTGTGTATTAGGAATGTTTGTAAGGGAAATGCATCAGGCCCCAAGAAAGCATCTGAGACCACAGTTTGGACCATGAAATGAAATCTATAAGTCCAGCATCATGTATTTGAATTAAAAAGTGTTTTATCTTTGAGGACAAATAAAAACAACAATGGAAATTTGAAGATATTGAAAGCACCCCAGGTGAGTACTTTCATGATGATGAATAAACAATAATTACCACAACCATGCAGGAAACATCATACCCAATGAAAAAATATATATGCCTTTGTTTTAAGATCATGAGCAAAAAAATAAATAAATAAATGCACACTTTTACCACAACTGTACTACATAGTACTAGCCTTTCCAAAGCAGTTAATCTAGAAAAAGGAAGGGGGAACGAGAACACATATTAATTATCACTGAAGAATTGTGTGAGCCAGTCCTTCACATGGCTGCAGTAACCCAAGGTAAACACCATTCATCCTTATTATCAAAAACTAACAAGGAAATGAATATGAAATCAGATGAAAAATACTATGACAATAACATCCTTAAATACTAAAGAATTATTCTAAAGAAAACACAAGATCTTTCCAGAGGAAAACCTGAAACTATCAAAAGCCTCCATAACAGATCTGCACATTTGGAAAGATTTAGCACATTCACGTAGAGTTATAATATTCTAAGGGAGACATTTTCTTAGAACTAGATTGTGCTGGTAAGTTAATTCAGAGAAAGTTGACTTTATAAAGAAGCATTTAAAATACACACATACACACACACACACACACACACACACACACACACACACACAGTCATCCACTGTATCTAAGGGAGACTGGTTCTCAGTCATAATCTTGGATACCAAAACCTAGAGGTACACAAATCACCTACAAAAGATTGCATACTACATAATCTAAGTGTTTTGAAACATCTGTAGATTACATACACCACCGGCATAATATGACAGCTGTGTGCACGGTTGCTACGCTGTGCTCTTGTGGGACATGAGCCCCAGTTTTAGTTATTGTTCTGTAGAGGTGCAGTCATCACAGGCCTCACCCTATAGTACATTTAAAAGGTACAAAGAGAACAACTTCTACACGGCTGGTACTAGACAAAGGCCGTGGCTCCCTCGGAGTATGCTACAGGGCATTTGAGTAGAGTCAGCATACTGTGCAGGACATTTACATTTCAGTATTCGGAATTTAAATATTTTCCATCCACAGTTGATTAAATCTGCTGTTGGCTGAGCTTACAAACACTCTGCAGAACAAGGGAAACGACTGAGGAAAGAGACAACCTTCAGAACTGGAAAAAAATCCAATAGCTACACACTAAATATTAAGGAATCAAACGACCTAGTCAATGAATGGGTTAATGGACAGGCGGTTCTCGAAAGATAAAGTACAAGTGGCCAATAAACGTGTGAAAAATGTCCAGCATTACTACCCACCAGAGAAACGCAAAGCAAAGCGACACTGAGATTCTACATCACCCCAGTCATTTAGGGAACAAACAGCAGCAAATAATGGCAAGGATGTGGAGAAAAATGGACCCTATCCACTGTTGGGGGCATGTAAATTGGTCCAGCCACTATGGAAATTAGTGGAGGTTCCTCAAGAAAACTAAAAATAGAACTACCATATGCCAGCTATTTACTCAAAGGACTCCAAGTCATTATGTCATGAAGACACCTGCACATTGATGTTTATTGAAGCACTGTTCACAATAACTAGATTACGGAACCAGCGTAGGTACCTGTCAACAAAACAATGGGTAAACAACACTTGGTATATTGCACAACTGATTTATAAAGCCATAAAAGGAAAAAGTCGTATCATTTGAATTAATTCAGTCTGAGAAAGACACGTGTTGTAGATTCTCGTTTGGTGAATCCAAGATTTTATGTATAAACATAAAATCATAATATATACTTATATGGTCTGAAGATGAAAATGAAACTGCCTAGGGAAATGAAGGAGACTAACAAAAAGGGGAAGCAAAAGAGGACGGTAGAAAGTAATGGGGAACATGGTCAACAGACACTATACAGTTGTATGAAAAGTCCCTATAAAACCCTATATTAATAAAAATACAGAACCCACAGACATAGAAATCAATTTGTTTGTGAACAAATTAAAAATAGCATCATGTGAATAAAGGAAGACATGAAATAAAATGTGGGAGCAGCACCATCTTAGAAAAAAAATCTATTTGGAGGATAAAAAAGAAAGTAAGAAAGATGCAGAACAACTAGAGATTAATTTTGTGTTAGAAGCTACTGGATCATGAGACAAATGTGAAAGAAAACTTAAATATATATTAGGTAAAAAACAAGTGCTTTCAAATTAATTTTCTTTTCAAAGAAATTTCTAAGTAACTTCCACCAGTCAAACTGCATATTCATGTTGAAGGAGAAAGATATTTTGTTTCAGCTTCCAAATTTTTTAGGCATGAGAGGGTAGAGACATTTTACGTTGACAGATCCCTCCAGCACATTCTCTCTCTCTCTCTCTCTCTCTCTCTCTCTCTCTCTCTCTCTCTCAGCCTTTGTGAAAGGCAGATTTCGTGGCAAAACTCCAGTTACATCTCTTGGACTGTCTATAATCATTCCTGTTTAAAAGAGGTCAAAAGGAGAACATATCGATAAAATGATTTCATAAAAGCTAATGTGAAATCCCCGCATACTTTATAAATACAGTAGCCCCAAATTTCCTAACACAGATATTTTATGAACGCAAGATATCTTTGCCTAGAATTGCTATTTTGCTTAATATTTTGATTAGATCCAAATGTAGTTTTATTTTAAAGCTGCCCTACCAGCATAAGACATGGGTATGGCACAGAAATTTACAAGCAGGCAAAACAACCCTACACATAAGACATTTTTTTTGGAGGGGGCCATAAATATTAAGTTGCCCTGGGGACAACAGATGAGTTGACTCAGCAGGTAAGGGCTCTTTCTGTGCAAACCTATCGATCTAAATTTTATCCCTGTAGTCGCATAAAACTAGGAGGGGAGAGTTAACTCCACAAAATCGTTCCCTGACCTTTCCACGCATGTACCATGGCATGTATACACAGAGACAGACCTACTCCCTCATTTCCTCCCAGTCCAACCCTTCCTCTCTCTTCCCCCCTAGTCCACTGAAAAGGAGAGTCCTCCTCCCCTACTATCTGACCCTAGCCTATCAACTCTCATCAGAACTGCCTGGGTCCTCTTCCTCCATGGGCTGGCAAAGTCTCCCTGCCAGGGAGAATGATCAAAGAGCATGCAACCGAGTTCATGTCAGAGACAGTCCCTGCTCCCCTTACTAGGATACCCACATTGAAACTAAGCTGCCTATGGGCTACATCTGTGTAGGGGGTCTACAGCAAATATCTTAAAACATACACACACACAAACACATATACAAATCCCAAAGTTTCTTCCTACCAAATGAATATAAAAAGTTATTCATTGTAACTGACCATCATAATTAGCAAATACACAAATATATTTGTAACAAGGACATAGAGAATATTACCACAAATAAAAACCTAAAATCAAATGATTTCAAGATTACCGCTGTTTTTCTAGGTGCCAAAGCAGTAACCTAAAAGACACATTCCAACATCTAAAGGTTTCCCGTGGTGAATTATTATAAGACATGTTGGGGATTGAGCTCAGTGGAAAAGAGCTCACTCAGCAGGCAGGAATCCTTGAGTTCATTTGTTGGAGCTAGGAAAGTTAGTGAATAAACAACTCTGGGATTCTATCTTCAGCTCTGATGCCTTCCTGCTAATAAGCGCAAGGCAACTGAGTTCATAAGCAGCAGCATCCTAAAGCATAGAGGACACCTTGGTCTGTTCTCAGGCACGGCGAATGAGCTGGTTGAAATGTTCTTCTAGTCTGCTGTCAACTAGAAAATTATTGATTAAATGTGAGACTCAGAAATCCATCTCTTACCAAGAAACATTTAAGAGCATTATAGAATTGGTTTTACCTGTGCAATAAATCTATTGAGTAATGAGAAAAAGCATCTACTCACAAATACAGAGAAATATTTCCTCAAGCAGTCAGACCAGATAAATTATTCACCTCCTACAATATGCCATACAATGTGATGCCAATAGATTTTGTGTTTTTTTGAAATGCAGTGTTCGTGCACACGGGGATGAGTGTTTATACAATGGTGATGCCTGTCAGTTTGGGTTTTTTTTGAAAAGTATGACTTGTGCATGACTCAACTCAAGCAGTGGTTGTAAGATTTTAGCAGGTTCAAACAAGAATTTGTTTAAAGTTTAAGCTTTACTTCTAAAAGATAAACAAACCCTAAAAATAACTTTCTTTTGTGTATTTAGTTGGCATGTCATGCCTTTGTCGCCGGCGAACGATGTAAGCATTCTTTTATTTTTTTTTAAGTTTATTAATCATCTAGAATCATTTCACATTTCTACAAAGTGATGAATAACCCTGAAGTAGGTATAGTTACCTCCTCTTAAACATTAAGAAAAAACAAAAAACAAAAAAAAAAACAACTCAAGGCAAGATGGTACATGTGCTTTTTGACAAACCTGATGATCTGAGTTCAATTCCTCGAATTCATATTGCAGGAGTGAACCAAGACCTGAATTTTGTCCACATATGTGCAGTAACATGTACACTCATTTACGTACTTACACACCCACAAAATAAATAAATGGAAAGTATATCTTTAAAATTACAAACTTCAGTGTAGCCACCAAGCTTCAAACTGTGGCGCTAAGCTTTGAAGCAAGCCTGGCCCAACTCTGTGTATGATGCTTTTCCCATTTATACTCAGCGAATGCAACATGTCTTGCCTGGTGTCTCATCTCCCAGCAAAACACGAAGAAATTAAATTATTTTGTTGACTTCACTATATGAAAATAAAGCATGTCTATGACGGTGAGCTACTGAGTAGGTCTCCAGAGTTCACGGAGATGCCACATGCTTTGGATGTAAAACTACACCCTCAGTTTTCTTTTTATTCATCTCACCAATGGAACAGAGCATATTTTGTTGGGATAAAAGAAGCCAAAATTCACATCCTTGTTCATAGGAGAAAAATCCCACAGTGTAGAATTATGTAGTCCACCTGTCAGTGGTAATGATGGAGAAGGAGAGAAGAACAGGTGGACACAGCCTCAGCACTGACAGAGCATCTCAAGAGAAGCCTAAGTATATCCTACTGGGCGGTCCTGATACCCAAGTGATAAAACTAGTGTTGGCCTAATGAGCTGGTACAGTGACAGTAAACCCATGGAATGGAGTTGGGGCCTCAGTTACATGACCTTAAGCAAGTTATTTAACCCTCTCTGCTGGCTGAGTTCCTTCACCTGGCAAAAGAAGATAATTATATCTGCCTGGCAGGGGACTGTGAGAGCTTAATGAGCTTTTGGATCAGGGTAATGGTTGAATAAGTGTTAGTCATTATCATCATCTGAACCCCATATGCTTTCTCCACTATCTGACCTTGGAAAATGTTTACTTCTGTTTTCTAAGGAGATCTCCAAAGGATACTGACCTGTAGGCAGAGAGGCTGGGAACATCTTCACCCCCTTCCGTCCTTTAAGCTTTGTTGGAGAAACATACATATTTCTTAAAAGAGCTATGAACTCTAGGCCAACAAGACCAGGGCTCTTCTGAGCAGTGGCTAGAGTCAGCTTCAGACCTCACAGGTTCTGCAGCAAGTAATGCCTTTTGATCATTTCAAAGAAAACAAGAAAATAGTTGTACCAAGTCAAAAGGGCTATGTGCAGCTATCCAAAGGCTTGCAAACAGTAGAAAACAAGAATGTGTTACATGCCTTTACTGTGACTTGCAGAGCAAAACAAACTTAATTTTGAAGCTTAATTTCTTTTATTTTCCTATCACTGATATTCAACTGGATTATCAGAAACTTTTATGAATATTTATGCCATTTGAAAAGGATATTTCATTATGTTATTTCATTAACATGAACAGACCGAGTGTTTATGTATGTTTTCCATGCGCATTTATGTGAAACAGCCTAAAAAAGTCTTAAGAAGACTGTGACATTTTGGCTTTTTTTTTCCAGAGAAATCTTTGAAGAGCTGAAGGTGACTGCATCTGACTGCTCAAATTCTGAATAACGCGGTGAAGGTTGTGTAGACAAGTGGGGTGAGTGCCGATGGTAAAACGAAACACGCTTTGATGTGACAGAGAAGCTACGAGCGGGCGTTTCTTAAGATCACAAAGAAAGCAGCCACAGACAAACACTACAAAGCAAACAAGTAAAAATAGAGTTAGGAATGGGGCACATCTTAGGAAGCATTAGCCAAAGGTAAGCTGATCCTCAGCAAGTAACTGGCACCTCTCCTCAGCAATCACAACATCTGGCATCCATTTCTTGATACTCAGGCAAGGCTCTGAAAAGTTACTTTTGCCAAAAGGTTGCTACGTGCAGGGCATCATGCCAAGCATCTTACAGCCTTACCCCAACCCTCGGGATGGGAACCATTTGTGTTTCCATATACTGTGTATATGTAATGTTTGAATGTGTCTGTCTTTCTTTGTCTCTATATTAGCTTCCTGTGGAAAACTAAAGCTCTGGGAAATTAAATGACCTGCCTCGGAACATGTAGGAAAATCAATGGAGAACCAGGCAACGTGACTGAGAATCCATGGGTTTCTGGAGAGACAATAAAAAAAAGATGCTGAAATGTTAAGAAAATATGACATTGTATAGCTAGGCCTTTTACAATAAGAGAGAAAAAAACACCATGTAATTTTTTTTTTTCCAGACCAAACTTTGTATACAGCTGACATGGAAATAGAAAGGCAAAGGATGCTGGGGATGGGATCTCCTAAGCCTTGGGACTTTCCTGAGCTTTGTGGTGCTTCCTTCCTTTCCTTTTTATCTTTGGGTTTCGTTGTGGGTAGAGTAGGCATGAGCCATACATACGTGGGGTTCAGGTGTGGATCCTCAGGTGCCTTTCACCTTCTGTTTAAGATATGGTCTCTCATTAGCCAAGCTAACTGGCCTGTGTCTGCCTCTCATATTGCCATCTTTGAGACGACAGGTACAATTTAATAATGTGAGTTTTGGGAATCTAATCTGGTGTTCTCATGCTCAAAAGGCAAATACTTTTACCTCAGCCCTTTTATTTTTATTTTATTGTTGTTGGGGTTGTTGTTTGGGGAGAATTTTTTGTTGGTTCACCTTGTTTTGATTTATTTATTTATTTTTTTTTTTTAGAGTTTAGGTTTTGTCTACTTGTTTGTTTGTTTGTTTGCTCAGACATAGTTTGCTCAGACATAGCTATGTAGTAGCCCTGACTATTCTTGTACTTACTACATTGACTGGCCTAGCCTCAAACACCTAACAATCTCCCTGTCTCAAGCTCTCAAATTCTAGGATTACGTGTGTATAAGCTAGTACACCTGGCCATCTTTTCCTGCAATACATAATGTGAAGTATAATTTCTAACTACTCTAATGATTTTTGAAGTATTTTTAATAGACACATCATTTACCTGTTCAGGGAGTATAGTGTGACATTTGAATATGTGTGTGCGATGTACAAGGCTTTTTTAGGAAGGGATTTCCAGGCGGCTAACATTAAATAACAGATTACCAATCTGAAAATTAATAGTCAGGCAGAATAACCAGTTTGGTAACTATTGTGAGGCGATCACTCTTCTGAGTGATCATGTGCCATTTGTTCGCTGTAACAGTCATGATTGGAATATTTGTGAAGTAATGTAAAAAATTTCATAAAATAACATCTGGTCTCCTAGCCAGCAAGAGGAAGGAGGGAAGGAGGGAGAGAAAGAGAAAAGGAGGAAGGGAGAGATTTACATTATGGCATCTTAGGAGTTTAAATCTAAAAGACAAAGAGAGAACATGAACCCTTAAAATTTTGTGTTTTCTTCTTTCATTTTGAAACAAACATCTCCACATGTAGGATCTGGAACCACAATATCACTGTCTTTCTTGAGGGGGGAAACTGGATTCAGATGAAAAACATACTGGCAGTTGAAAATGAATTCAAGTAGGCAAGCCAAGAAGAGGGCTATTTTCCACATAATTAATTTAAAGCAAAGGTCGGTTCCAGCATGGAAAGCTGTTCTCCAGCTTAGCAATCTCCCAGGGCCCCTCACAGGGCCATTCGTCTCACTGTCACATAAGGAGCACCAGCTTGCTTCAGACCTAACACTACATTTGAGCCTCACATGGTAGCTGGTGCTCAGCAGGGGCTCAGCTAATTCCTGCTGAATACGTAGGCACATGCACCCCTGTGCATAGATTTAAAAAAAAAAGCTAGCAAAAAAAAAAAATCCAAAACGTGGCCATTCTTGTTTCCAGTCTCTGAGACAAGATTATGAAATTGCCTGTCGTTCCGTTGATGAAGTTTACCTCATGACACTAATCAGTACAAGTTCATGAACTCAGTCCCCTGGAAGCCAGGCAGCTCTGGGATTCTGAGTCCCCACACTCTGCAGATGGCTCAGGCCATCACCTCTCAAAAGCATGTGAGCTGCCACCAGGGCATCTTAGTTGTGTCAGCCCCGAATCAACCCCAGAAAAAACAATTCCAAAGTCCTGTTCTGTATCCGAGTGCCTATGTGATACCTTCATTGTAAGGGCTTCAACTAAGTTGTTTTGTTTGTTTGTTTTTTCTGCTACCTGTAAACATGTCATTCATTCATAGAGCAATGCCAATTCTGCTGAGTATTAGTTGACCCCAAGGTAGGCCCAGATGTCAGAAAATTCATGTTCCAAGCCCCTGTAGCACTGTGGCAAGCATTAAGAGACCAGCTTTGTATCCACTTTTCATGGATTGCACATTCCAAGGACAAGATGGACATTACAAATACACAGTCTAGTAAAAACAATAGGAAATGCACCACTTGTAGTGGCCCTACTTAATCCCTACTTAAGTGTTTGGAGATGTCCCTAGAAATGTACCCTTTGACTTGAGAGCTCAATGAGGAATAATTAGAAAAAAAAATTAGATCATAAATGCTGACCACATACAAAGTCTGATTAATCATGGGGACCACTCCCTTCACTTGAATTCTTCAGATGATTCCCTTTGCCTGTCTGTTGTCCAATATTAAAATATCCTCTAGAGAGTCAGTTATTGGCCAGAAAATACTTTAACCTTAATTATATAGATGTAAATGAAGAATAGTTTGGATAGGAGCTGTGTAAACATTTGGTTGAGTCGCTGGTTGCAGAGCACCTATAAACAGTTCTCGGGTCCAGTTTAAGATATATGGCTTTGTCTGTCACAAGTCTGAGGTATGTTTTTCCCCCAAAGAGTCCATGAGTTATGTCAGACTCCATCGCTGCTTATTGCCTTGCTCATAAGATATCACCTGCCTAGGCAGAGTTCCTCTGCTGAATGGTTTTAATGAAACTCACAGTCATTTTCTGTGTGATACTCAGGACATTCATCATGAGTATGAAGAAAATGAAAACCCCCAGCCTCAAAACTGTGTGAATGTCAATGAGCAAACAGATCAAGGAAGCAAACAAGCAAGATCTACACTCAGGAGACCATAGAGGAAGGGAGGGGAGTGACTATTTGCCAAGTACAGAATGGAACATAAATCGAATTTTCTTCCTGGCCTTTGAAAATGTTGACATTTTCATCTCCTCATCGTTCCACACGTCTTATTTTTATAACTTGCTTAACACCCTAAATAATGGCCTTGGGAAAAGCAAACAAACAAACAAAAACCTGTAGTATCTTCTGGAGTTTTCTTATTGAAACTGCCATTAACAAGATAATATGTCCACTTTCATAGCATGGGAACATTATCAGGACTATGTTTCATTTCTCTCCATAGCCCAGAACCTAGCATCAACCCCCACATAAAACCCCATTAGCCCCTAAAGCACTTACAGAGTAAAAGCAATTTGTCGAATGGCTCAGAATCAGTTGGAGAGAAAGTTGAAGCTCATGGCCTTGGAGTCAGACCCATGAGCTTTTGAATTCTGACTTCTCTTCACTAGCCACTAAGCAATGGAAAACAGCTCGCCTTTCTAAGCCTCGAGTTCTTTTCCTGTCAAATAGAGATGATAAAGACCACTCATACCACGAGGACATGGAGAGAACAAATCAGGCCCTGCAGGCAAAAACATCAGCACTTACTAGGAATAAGGATCTATATGTTCTCTTTACAGTCCCTGAAAATGACCAAATGATATATCAGCGGAGTGAATCTTCCATTTTTATTAGTAGAAGTAAAATGGAGACACAGACCTCTTGACATTCAATATGGCAAATATTTTGTTGGAAGTAAATGTGTGTTTGTGTGAGTGTGTGTCTGAGTGTGTATGTGTGTGTGTGTGCACAAGTGTTTGGGGTTTGTACACCTATGTGGAGGTCAAGAGGTTGGGAGCCTTCCCCTTTTCCTATTTCACCAAGTAGACTAGATTAGCCGGCCAGTAAGCTCCCATCTCTGTCCCTCACCTCACTTTCACTGCCCCTGGCTATTTCTGGAGCTCATGTTCAGGTCTTCTAGACTTAAGCCATATCCTCCCAAGCCGAACAGTGCACTCATGGGTCAGAAATTCCTTCCTCCTCTTTGGCAACAGCTACAAGGCTTACAGAGAGGGTGCCAGGTCCATGGTTTTCAGAACCATGTGACATGTAAGTCACTTTTCTTGTGGCAGGAAGACAATTTAAGGGATGAAAGGTTTATTCTCTGACTTATGATTGCAGAGGATTCAGGCTATAGCCATTAACTCTGCCTTCTTGGGCAGAAGCTCATGGTGACAGGAATCTATAGCAGAGGGTTTCTTTACATTATGGTAGGAAAGAAGCAGAGATAGAGAGCGGAAAAGGCACTGTGCACTCAGTAAGGAGAGCCAGCCCCTCCTGTACCTGACCATGTGTTCTTTATGGAGATGTGTACACGGACCCCTGGGTGCAGCAGTTGATTTCTTTCTTTTTTCTTTTTTTTTGGGGGGGTAGAGGGGGTGGTTCTCATTAGGTACCCCAGGATGGTCTCAGACTCATACTCCTCCTGCTTCAGCCTCTCAAGCACTGGATTGAAGGTATGCTCCACCATGGTCAGGTAGCTGACATGTCTCTTATGTGCTAGGTTGCTTTGTGTGTATGTGTTTAGGTGTGTTCAGGTGCTCATGGTGGGAGGTGCGTGTATGCATGTGTGGAAGCCAGAAGGCAACTCCAGCTGTTCCTTTGGATGCTATCCACCTTGCTTTTGGGGACAAGACCTTTCACTGGGGTCCCCTGGTTTCCTGGGACTAGCTGGCCTAGTCCTCCTACGTCTTCCTCCCCAGCATTGGGATTAAATACACATAACAGCACTCTCCAGTTTCATTTTGCTTTTTTTGTGGATTCTAGGTATTAAACTCAGGTCATCAAGCTTGCAAAGCAAATGCCTTTCCAGCTGAGCTACCTCCCCAGCCCCAGATGCCTAGACACACTGCTCAGGTGTAGCTCATAGACAGCTACCTCCATGTGAGTTCCCGAGTAAGGGGGTCAGGGGATGCCTCTGTCATGAACTTGTTTGCCTGCTCTTTGATCACTTGCCCCTGGTGAAGCTGCCTTGCCAGGACACAGAGGAAGAGGATCCAGGCAGTCCTGATGAGACTTGATAAGCTAGAGTCAGATGGCAGAGGAGGAGAGCTCCCCCTTTCAGTGGACTAAGGGAAGAGGATGGGGCAGGGGGAGAAGGAGGGAGGGTTGGACTGGGAGTTGATGGAGGGGGCTACAATTAGAATATAAAATGAATAAATTGTAAAATAAAAAATTAAATAAAAAATTTAAAAAACAATGTGTCCATTCACTTAAGCATCATAAAGCAGGACCATCAACACTGCTACCAATCTGAAAAGTTTTTGTATCACTACTGAGTTTTCACTCACAAAATGGGGCCCTGGGATTGGTGTTTCAAGACACACTTATCCAGTCGATGGTAAGGACTGCAGCGTTGCCAGCCCCACTCATCTTTCTCCATGTGTGTTCCATGAGGCAAAGAATATTCAACAGAAAAATCCCCTTAAAATCCTCCTCAGAAAATTGTCAAGTCACAGACCTTGTCAAAATGCCAAAAAGAAGAAAGCATAAAATAGCAGAGCTGGCCTTTGTGGGTTAAGTACAGCATTTTTCCATAAGAAGGAAAAACCGCTGTCGGATCAATAGTGCTGCCGCAGCCATCCTTCCTCCTCACAAGCAAAGATGAGGCTGTTTCAGCGGTCTGTGTGCTTTACAGCTGTGGGCACAGCCTCTGCAATCCATTCCAGCCAGCCACTCAGAGAAAATTAGCTGCCAGCTTGACACACGACCCAGACGAAAGACCAAGCGAGGTAAGTGCAGTGAGCAGCCATAGCCACAGAAAGAGAGGGGGAGGAGGAAAACCACCAGGCAGCCATCTCCGACCCCAGAGCAAGCAAAACTCCTCATGCTCAGAAAGATGGTAGCAATACTCCTGTGGACAACTTACTATGTGTTTTATATACACCATGCAATTAGATTAATAACGCCTAGAATTATGAGCACTCTGCATGCTTTTTAGCAGTGATTCTCAACCTGTGGGTTTTGACCGCTTTGAGGCCGAATGACCCTTTCACAGGGGTCTCCCAAGACCATCAGAAAGCACTTCTATTTACCGTACAGTTCATAGCAGTAGCAAAATTACAATTATGAAGTAGCAACAAAAATAATTTTGTGGCTAGGGGTCACCATAATACGAGAAAGTGTGTTGAAGGATACCCGCATGGGGAAGGTGGAGAATGGCTGTCTTAGAGGCAATGAAACTGAAGCACTGGATGATCTAAGTGCTTGCCTGAGATCAGACAGCACAGCTAAGATTCAAAGGCAGAAAGCCTTCTTGTAAAGACCCTGTTCCCACAACTGCCAACAGCAGAATAGCTGAGCTAAGATGGATGATGGACTGTCTCTACAGTCCCTTCAACAATAGGAAAGCAACCAATTCTCTTCTAAACACTCCTCTCACTCACTGCCTTATTTACACTACTGATTTTCCCAGTGAAAATCACAGGCATGTTACACAAGAGGGTGATTCCAAGTGGCCAGGTGACCTGCACATAAACAGTTTTTTTTTCACACAACTTAGCCTGGGTGTGACCTCATAAACCACCCACCAACTGTCCACACCAGTCCACCTCCGCCCTACACCATCTCTCGGCATCACCCTGCTCATTAACACCACCTAAAATGGCCTCACTTATTCCTCAGTTACCCATTTCCTGACCATCTCTCACACCTTAGACGGAACTTCCCTGAGGCGGGCTCTGGTCTGCCTTCCCCCAGCACTCACCAGCAGGCAGAGCACTTCCTGTACACAGACTGTCAAGTGGGCAGTTGTACATCAACACTTGTGTGTTTTCGTGATTGGGCCTCTTCCCTCAGCTGTAATTGGAAAAGAGAGATGGGTACATATAACTACATCCTTCTTAAATAGGGCGTACCCTGTAACCCGTGAGGAAGGGGGAGGAGGTGTAATTAGTGCCTCGTATGCAAAAAGATAAAGAAATGCCCTACAGATATCAAATGAACAGTGAATACTGAGAGGGGCCATTTAGAAAGTAGCAGTAAACTGCTCCCGTTAAGGGAGGGAGGAGTCTTCAGCCTAGCGTTTCTCTGCACAGCCAGGGCCCACACTGTCTTTTACTTTACTCTAAGGGCTTAAGGCCTCATAGTCATTTAAATTACTAACAATCTCAATGGGGCTTCTGGGAAAGATGGAAGGAATACATCCCCTCTGCTGATTACAGTGGAAACCCCTGCACAAACTAGACAGAGCAACTACACAGGGATTCTAAAAGGCAAATAATAGCAGGCATGCTGGAGAGGGAAATCAAAACACAGGGAAGAGACAATATAGTGTGTTCCCTGGCTGGATTTCCTTTGAACTCTCAGTTCTCCTGGCTCACACTCCTCCAGCAGGGACCAACAGACACATCTCTCAGGAAAACTTCCTTTTTGTGTCCTGAAACCAATGAGTGGGACCCCTGTGAGACAGAGAAAGTGATGGCCTCCTCACTTTTCCCCTTCTAGCTGTCCACAGTCAAGAAAATGTATCCCCACAGCAGCCATGTCATTGTCAGCCACCCAAGCACCAAATCTTAAGGGAAAATCCTGCTCTCATGACCAAGGGAATGGGAGTCTTTATCTGAAGAGTAAGGAAGGAGTCCCTTTGATTCTTTTTTTTCTTTCTGTTTTATCTCACTGTTCTGACTCAAGAGGCCAATCCTGTGAAGAACTAAACAGGAAGAAAAAAAAAAAACCTCAGATTCCTAGCCAGGGGACCAAGAAAGGGGGGACTCTGGGAGCCAGAAGATGTGGGGATGATCAGAAATTGGAAGAATCTGACAAACACTATCTTACAGGTGGAATGGCTGGATCATTTCCTAGCTGTTCCCATACACAGTGAGCCCAAAGCCACAGAGCAAACCCCCATGAAAACTGATGTCAGTCAAGACCAGTCCGTCCAGAGGTACACCCAGGAAAAACACACACACCTGCAAAGGCCTGGAACACTAAATCGCCATTAGAACCAGAGCCCATAGGGTGGGGCACAGAAATTGCCACCTGAACCTCACTGAGCTGATCACCTACCCTCAAAAGACAACTCCACATGCTCCAGGGGATTTTAACAGGGTTTTGAATCTTCTAATGCAATGTTCAGAATATACAATATGCAATTGATCGGGATAAATGACTGCTCAACTGTAGACTTACTCACCCCTAGGTATGGTTGTGTATGGTAGGAGCGATAATGATGGATAATGAAATGAGATCTTCACTGGGTCCTTAAAAAGCAGAGTCAGGGGAGAAGTAGACAAAAGAATGTGGAAAAAAAAAAAAAAACAGCCAGTGATGGGATCTAAGGCAGAGAAGGGGCCACAAGGAATGCTGGAAGAAGGAACGTAGCTACCAACATCAGGCCTGTACAAGCACAAATTCATTTTAGGCCACAAGGTTTATGGTCATTTTTTTTTTCAGAGTCATAACAGGAAACTAAAGGGCAATTTTAAATTATTCAAACAGAAAATTACAGGAAAAAAAAAATCTTGTCAACTCTCAAGGAAAATGACACCAAGTATCAACCTCGATTTGATTCTTTACGGTTTGAATACGTGAGTGTTTAGACGCTTGTTGCCAAGTTGGTGGTGACAGGTGTTGCCTCTAAGAAGCAGGGCTCACTGATTGGCCAAAAGACCGACCTTTCCTCCTATGCCATCCTGTCTTCTTGTATTATCACCTCCCCAACAATGCCACCAACACAAGGTCCTCACAACGTTCCTAAAGCCAACCTGATGCCAGTGCCATACCCTTCAACCTCCAGAACTCAGGGCTAAATAAACTTGTTTTCCTCATAAAACAACTGTCTTGCCTATATTTCACTGTAGTAACAACAACAACAACAAAAAAGCTAATTTATTCCAGATTTGGTAATGATAAAAGATGGTAAAATAATGGCTCAAGCTATATTCCATGAAATGAATGTAAATACTTTGCATGAATGAAAATAAAAACCTTCTCAATATGGAGTATGGGGGAAGAACCAAAAGGAAAAGTTTAGAACTGAGATACAAAGCTCCATGCGGGACTCAACAGCACAAGAAAAATGACAGAGGAGTGAATATATAAACTTGACAATAGATCAGTAAGGAATTGTCTAGTCTGAATGGTAGAGGAAAAAAATAAAGGAAAAAGAGATCCAGGCACCTATAAAATAGTACCAAGAAGTTTAAGCATAAGCCAGGCATGTTGGCCCACACCTTTAATCCTGAGAGGCAGAAGTAGGAGGCTTTCTGAGTTTTGGGGACAGCATCGTCTACAATGTGAATTCCAGGACAGTAAGAGCTACACAGAGAAACCCTATCTTGAAAAAAAAAAAAAGAAAAAAGGAATTTTAAACATATATGATTAGAGTCTAAAAACAGGCAGGAGAAAGGAAATAATATATTTATTTAATTCTTCTCAAATTTGCTGTAGGACATAAATTTACAGATTTTTAAGAGGTTCAGTGAAGCTCAGTTGAGACAAACATCTTCAAAAAAATGCATATATGATCAGGCATGTTTTAATCAATTTCCTGAAGGCCGAACTATTGTAATATTTGTAATTTTTTTGTAATTTGTAATATTTTACAAAATCATGTTTAAAAATAAATAAATTTAAGTGTTCATTGTGAGACGCATTACGGATATAATTAAGTTCTCTGGTAAGTTCCGCTGAAAAATAAAGAAACAGGCTCTCAGAGATAGCTCAGTCAGTAGAGCCCATGTCATCCTCAGAACCCATGAGAAAAAGCGGAGTGTGGTGGCATGCTAGCAACTCCAGCACTGGAGAAGTGGAGGCCAGCAAATCCCTAAGCATCAGTGGCCAGCCAGCCTAGACAAGCCAGCGAGCCCCAGCTCAGAGCACACAAGGTGGTGTAGAATGGCATCCAGGATCGACCTCTGGCCTCCATACCCGAGTGCACATATGTCCATGATCATACACATGAGCACACACTCTACCTAACTCCGAAAATAATTAAGTAGAAATCAGCAAATGCCCCTTTTCAAGTGGCTCCGTAGGCCAGAAGCAGGAAATCAGAGTCTAAGCATGAGAATGGACATGCTGTTTTGACTTAAAGATGGAGGGAGACGTGTGATTGACATTGTGTGGATGTGGATTCTAGGCCGCGTGACAACAAGCAAGGGAATGGAGACCTCAAAGTGTCAAATTCTCTGCATTTTCTGGCAGGGCTTCCAGGGGAACTCAGCTGGCCGAGGCCTGGAGGCCACTTTTGTGATACCCTCAGTGGGGGATGCAGCCATGCTTTGCCCAACTTCAGAACAACAGAAACAAGAAGCTAATAGTCAGGAATCCAAAGTGTCCAGCTTGTTACAGGAATAGAAAATGAATCAATAGCACAGTTTTCTTAGTCAGTGAGGGCAATGTCTCTACTTCTTTCCAAGGCTGCACAATATTACATTACTTGCTATTATTTTGATGCAGCAAAAGTATATTCGAGCACATCGCTATTTTTGAAAATTTTTTTGTTAGTTTCAAATAAACCAGGAAGTACCCTTAGGCATTTGCTGAAATTTTATGTGTGCTTTTTTTTTTCTGGGAGACAGATTGTTAGAACAAGAGTGACTTTACTAAAGAATACACATTTTAAATGTTAACAGCTACTATCTCAGTAATATGTAGAAATGAATTGATTTATACTTCCAGACACTTGATTCTTCGCCTCTTACATTGCTTGTGAGTGTTTTAAGGTTTTATTTACATGACTACACAGTCAAAGTTTCTCCTCGATTGGTCTGTGCATACCTGGGCTAACTAGAGATGTGACTGTTTGCTTTAGTTTTGATAAGACATTCTTGATTTATCTTTTCTAAATAATACAAATATTCTCTTCAGATCTACACTCTCATTTTTCAAGTTTTTTAAAATATTTGTTTATATTTTAAATATTCGTATGAGGGAGCAGTGTACACATGAGCGCATGTCCCCACAGAGGCCAGAGGAGGCCACAGACTCCCCAGAGTGGGAGTCACAGGCAGTCGTGAGCCACCTGATAGGATGCTGAGAACCGAACTCATGTCCTCCGCAAAAGCGGTCCTTGTTCTTAATCACTCAGTCATCTCTCAACCTCACATTTTAAAGGTCTTTGTCCTGGATTTCTTTTTTAATATTTAGGTTGTCCAATATACTTCTCTTAGTGATTTTTTTGCCTACATAAACCTTTAAGTATGCTACTCCAATACGATATTTAGTGATTTCTTGTTACAATCTCAACATTTTCAATCACTTTATTGACATAGAACTTAACACTCATCTCTATGTTTGGTAAGTCACGTAGTTCTAATAGGCATCATCACAATCCAGATTTAGAATACTCTGTCATTCCATGTTGCTACCATTACCCCTTGCTTCCATTTCAGCCCCCCAAAAACCATTCATATCTAGAGGATCAGACTTTTCTAGAGTTTCCTATAAATGGAATCCTACAATTATGTAGTGTGTACACTTGGCTTGTTTCACTTGGCATATGTTTTGAAATCTGTGCTGTTGATTTATCACTGGTTCTGTCTTTTTGTGTTGACAAGTAGTGGGCCCATCCTCCCTATTTGTGGGTTCTACATCAAGTAACCATGGATGAAGAATGTTCCAAAACATTCATGTGTACTGAGCATGTACAGAATTCTTTTCTCATCACTACTCCCTAAAAATATGCTACAACAACTAAGGAAATGTAAAACACAGTCTACTTAAAACACACGTGTGATAAGACCAACCAAATCAGAGCCTCCTGGGTTTAATGTACACTCAGAAGTTGGACCCAGATATGAGGGCCAGAATACGGAATCATCACTGACCTCCATTTATCTGGACCACTATGAATGGTGTGCATACTATGCGGAACCCTTGAATGTCCGAGCCAGAGCAGAGATTAGCAGGCCCAAGCTCAAACTTTCACAGCAAAGAGCAGAGGAGGAAGCTGATCACCCATGGGCACAGAGATGGAGCAAAGCAAGGATTCAACCAAATCCTCCAAGTCAAAGATCGGCACCCCTGGCCTACAGTCTCAGACCTAGAAGAGTTCAGGAGGATGGTGTGGGTGGGGAGAAACTTGGTGGTATTAGAAGCACCTGATGTTGAAGGCATATGGTGTACTCTGAAGTAAACACGGGAGACAAGGCGGACAAGGCCACGTGGTGAAAGACACTGGGTCCCACCCGTTCAATGAACTTTTTCCTCTTCCTACAAGCAGAGTCTTGATCTAGATTCCAGTTCAAATCTTGGCTCTGCCTCTTAGCTCTACCACCTAGTCCCAATACACTAACCCTAATGTGCTTCGGTTCTCTCTGTAAGAAGGGTTGACAACAGCAATCTCATCAGAGAGCTGTTGTGCTGACTAAAGGAGCAAGGATGCATAAAATGTTTAGAACAGGTTGTTGGTGTCAAGCATCGAAAAATGGTCAAAATTCCGTGGCTGCGGCGGTCATTGGCCTTCCCAGGAAGGGTATTCTTCTCGATTTGCTAAACGTATACAATGTACATATCAAATAGTTCTCTAAATATATAAATATATGTGTTTATGCTGCTGTGAGCTTTGGTCAGAGAAGTTTCTTTGGGCAGCAAGGAGCAATTATTGCAGAGGCTCATAACTAAAGAAAGACTGTAGAATAATAATAAATGACTGTTGAGTGCTTAGCCTTAAATGAGACATATGTATTACCCTCTTTGAGGCTCAGGGAACATCCCCCAACAGGGGGCAGAGGGACTGTAAGAGCTGGAAAAAAGGGTCTTGTGTTGCAGAATGTTGTCTTCAGAACATGACAAGGCTGTTGCACTCATGACGTCGCAACAGCTGTGAGGACTTGTACAAGACTGAACAAGATTAGAACCGTCAACATGTAGTCTCGGAGGAAGCAAAAGTAGAGGGAGTGCTTTTTGGAAAGAGGAAGAAATACACAGGAGTTGGAGGGAGATAATTAGAGGCTCGTGGGAGAGTAAATATAGTCAAACTACGTCATACATATGTATAAAAAGCTCATAATGAAGCACATTATTATGTACAATTCATAGATGTTAATTTTTAAATTTATGACAAGTGTCTCAAAGAAATCTATGTCTTAAGACAATTACCCTAGGTAAAATCAGCCTGGAGATAAGCAGAATGGTGGAAATAATATATTTTATGTAGCTGGGATGGGCAGAAAGAGAAGAAAAGAAAAGGAGAGACAGAGAGGCTGAGTTTCCCGAAGGGCTGTGAACTCTCCCACTGTGATCTAGAACATCTCTCCTTAAGCCGTGCCTTTTTATTGAAGCCTCAGAGATGAGGCTAATACAAGTCATTTATTATCCATAGTGATTTTGCATCCATTTCCTCAAGAGAATGCTTCTCAGAAGGCTCAGAGGACTTTGATAAAGGCAGAAAAAGAAGAAACTCTTCCCTGAATCCTACTCTGAATTTCCAAGTTCAGCCCCTACTGCCAGCTGCCACAACTTGAATGTGTGATAGACACAGGGCCATCTCCTGACCCGCTGAGTCTCCACCAAAGGACAAGAACAGAAGATCCTGATTAGCGAGAGCCGTTCTTGCGTCTGCTCTTGTTATCTGAGCCTTTAGCTTCCAGATAGGGCATCTGTGCCGCCACTTTATGGAAACATAAAAATTGCAATTATCAGCCCACATAAAGGAAGTAGGGAGTCCTCCGTGTGGCTCGTAAACCTGGGGAAGTCTATGCCTGAGAACAAAGGCTGACAGGGTGTTACAGCCTGGAAGCTTTCCAGGTGGTGTTTGAAGCAAGTCATAGGAGCTTCCCTGGGAATGTTTGATTTTTCACACTGAATTGATCACATCTCCGTATATCTGACATGGACTTTTGACTAGAAATTACAGGAGAGGCTATGGTGACTTGACTTGACTTGTGTGTTTAAGCCAGGCCAGTCACCAGCAAGAGTGATCAGCCCAGAGCCACTGGCACCAAGCTCTTCTGAGCCTCTTTCCCTCACTAATCTGCTTCTGCTCTACCGGTTTCTCCCAGGTGCTTGGCTCCTGTGTCTTGTTTCCCAGCCTTCTGATTTTCTTAAGGCTCGGGTTTTATTTTCCTGAGCCTGAACTCTTTGGATGCTCAAAGTATTCCTCCCAGCTCCAACTCCAGAGCTCAGGTAGCCTCTGGTGTCTTGAGTAGTAGCCCCAAGTTAGCCCCTAGGAAGGATTACTGGAACAGAAGAAATGGGGACTCTGTGGTCCTATGTTTGACTGAGTTGTAGTCCCCTGACTCTGGAAGTCCCTGAGTGTCTCATAAACCTTTCCCAGGTGTTCATGCTCATCTGCTGACTTCACGCAAGGGACTCCATCTCCCAGCAATCCCTGTGTCATACAGGGCCTCTCCTCAGTGTGACAGGGAAGAGACTCACCTTTGTGGTGCTCACTCCCAAGTGTCACTGGCTTTGCAGTTGAATCCCTCTGAGACTAGACTCCAGCCTCCATCGGCCCAGGACCCTTTATGACAGAAGTGTAAAACACCCCTTCACTCCTTGACTTCTGTTTGACTTTCTTGCCTCTCTCTGATGGAGTGCACGTCTTACTTTGATGCCTATGTTAACCCATGCAAGTATTGGTGTCTGGACCAATAGATTCTTGAAAAGAGAGAAGAGATTTTGAAAGTTCGCATAAACATGGGTCTCTAGGGAAGTCATGTGGGTTTCAAGGATTTTTAAATGAGTGAAAAATCCACCGAGTTAATAGGGCTTTCTTAACCGCCAGGAACAAGAACCATCACATGATATCTAAGCACTGAGATCTGATCTTTCCAGCTTGGTCAAGAAGTTTGGCTTATTTTATGTTTGTTCTTTGGAGCAAATACAATTCAACTGAAAAGTTTTGCTGCCATTGTCATCATTGCCGTTGCTGTGTTCCCTTCATAAAGGCTATCATAGGAGGAAAGGGTTTCCCTCGGTAACAGGCAGTGATAGGTGAGTCAGTCCCCCGTAAAAGTATCTTTTATCTGTCCATCTGCTAACCTAAGCCTAGTCTTGGAAGCCTCTAGCCTCCACACAATCTAATCTATGCCTAGAATGTTTTCAGCCTCCGAAACTTACTGCTGAATAAGCTCACCCTTTCTAGTTCTTTCTGAATTCTGGCCGACTGGTCCAACTCAGCTGTTCTGGCTCAAACTCCTCTCCAAGCTGACTTGATTCAAACTGGCGTCTCTCTTAGCCTCTGACTGAATCATTCTGCTTGGCCTCGAACTAACTCTAGCAATGTATTGTAATCTTCTGGCTCCTTCTTATTCTCTGACCTGCTCTGTCTTCACCTGTGTCTAGCTTGCTCTCTCTTCAACATGTCTCTGTAAAATGCTTCCAGTAAAACTGCCTCCTCTCTCCATCTCTCACTTTCTGTCTCTCTCTGTCTTTCTCTTCCCCTAAGTCCTCAATTTTCTGTCTCTTCTGGTGAGAGCTGGGCATCTCCTATCTCTAGCTCAATCTGTCAAATCTTTCTCTTATTCATCACTTTGTCTGCCCTTCAATTTGACATCAGTTTCAAAACATCAATGTTCCCTTCTACAAATTAACTTTACCTTCATTGTTTGGGGTTAAAAGTGTGTACTAAGAATGTGTCTATATTTCAGGCAGAAGGATTAAAGATGTGTGTTAAGGGCATATCTGTATTCCAGCCAGAATAGCCACACTGCTGTGTTAAAATCCCTCTACAGTCCCCAACTTTGATCTTCAGCTTTTAGGAAGAATACTCAGGCACAAGACCCCAAGGTACACACCCAGATCTGGGACACAGAGCTTTGTTTGGCATCTTTGATAACAAAAATGTACTGCATTCAGATCCAGAGGAAGCCAGAGAGAAAAAAACATGTACAAGAAGTTCTGGCCACATTCTCAGATTGTAACGAACAATAATTACATAGATTTCTGTGTGTCCAGAACCCATGTGCTGATGACTGAGTGTACAGAAGCCAGCTAGGCTGGACCATGGGTACTGCGTTAAGCTGAGATCACCTGCATTGAGTGCTCACCAGGAGCTGGGGACACAGCTCTCTACTCTGGACCTTGAAGGGAGGGACTCTATCATTTACAACTCTCTCTCTCTCTCTCTCTCTCTCTCTCTCTCTCTCTCTCTCTCTGCCTTCCAGTGTTCCACCTCAAACGCCAGCCATGCTCATTCATCTCCATTGGATTTTTGGTATCAAGCTTCTTCCCTAAGCAGTTTCTCCCAGTGAAATCTAGGATATGGTGGAAAGGATGGTAGAATGGTAAGAAGAGGCTGAGTCCCAAGAGTAGGGCATCAAGCAGAATTTTAGACTGTGTGGGAATTTATAGAACAAGTAGCTCACCAATAACAAATAAATAGCCATGGAATGGGATGTTCAAGTCCTCCCCATTTGCTTCCCTCCATCATGACGATCGGGGCCTGAAGACCCACGTTCTTAGATCGAAGGTCTGTTAGTTTCTCAGGACCACCATAACAACAGACCTAGTCACCACAAACTGGATAGTGGCTTCAAACAACAAAAATTTACTTTCCTAGAAGTCAACATCAAGATTTCAATAAGGCCACTTCCCTCTGAAAAAAAGGAAAGAATCCTGTCGTGCTTCGTCTGGCTCCTGGTGGTTGCCGCCATGGTAGAGCTTGTAGCTGCATCGCTCCAGTCTCTGCATTGTTACCACATGGCCCTCCACATACGCTTCTTTCTTAAATCCCCCCTCCTTTGTATTACTCAAGGTAGCAAAACTTTGATAGCCTGCCCACATTTGATACTCACTCCTTTCCTATTCCATCCTGACCCTTGTCTCCAATCTTTTATAGAATAGGAACTGACCTTCAGCAGTTAACCTGCCCTTCTACCTCCTGATCTCTGATGACACAGATCTGGCTCTGAAATTCATTAAGGCACTGGCCATTTGGCAGGTCCATGGTGCAAGCTTGTCTCAGCATCCCAGCTCACAGCTATGAAAAACTGTGTACCACAAACCCCAGAGCTGACAGTTTGCCATGAGCTACTTCCTCAAATATAAAAAACAACCAGGAGAGGTAGTAACTATTGTTTTCCTATTGCATAGATGAGGAAAAGTGAGAGTTAAATACCAGCCTCGGGGACACACATCTACAGAGTGCTAGGCCTCTGTCTCAAGGCTGTAACAGTGCAGCCAGAGTTCTTAGAGCATGCCAATTTCCCAAGAAAGTGTGACACACAGTCATTGTAGAGACACTGGAGAGGGCGCACACACATGGTCTCAACACTGAATCTTGGCGCTCTGGTTTGAATGAATATGTCCCTTTAAAATTCATCTATGGGGATTCGCTAGGCTAATGGTTCTGAATAAGAAGAGATTACTTATTACTCCCATTGTTTTTCTCAAGAGTTTAATAGGGTCCCCCAATCCTTCCATCTCTCCCACCATGCAAGAACACAGAACTCACTATTTCTGCTACATGAGGACAGAATGACACAGCTTCATGTTGGAAGCACAGATTCTCTCACCAGACCCTGAATCTTATGGCTTTGTGGTCATGGACTTCTTATCCTCCAGAACTGTGGGAAATTAATTTCTATTGCTTATAAACTACTCAGACTTGGATATTTTGTTATAGCAACACAAACACAGTAAGATGCCTGGCAAGATACCTTCTTGTGGCTCTCTTTCATCTTTCTTCACACGTAATGGAGAAGGTATGTGCTTGCTGATGTTGAGAAGCAATGTAAAACTTTCCTGACATTTATTAGAATCTTCCATGTCCTACCATTTTTTAAGGTAAAGTAAACCCCAAGCTCATAAAATTTAACAGGCCTAGAGGGAAAAAAAAAGATGAATCCAGTCATCCTTTCTTTTCTATATTTACTTTGAATTATTATCATATTATTTTGCTTTTATGGTAGTAATTAAAGGTTAGGTGGCTCATTTTGCAGTACATTTACTTAGGTAAGTATAAGACATGACTCTGATTCTTACTGAGAAAATAACAGTCCATATTTCCCCAGATGGAAAAATCAAAAAAGTGGTGTACAGCAGACTCAGAAGTAGGAACAGTGCCCCGTGTTCTGCCACCTCTTAAGACTGGGAAATTTCAACAGTGACAGCAACAAAGCTGGTGGCCCCTACCCAATCTGGCTCCAAACACCAGTCACTTAGAATAGCTACATGGCTCTTGTAACTTGCAAAGGGAAGGAGTCCACCACAAATTTTAGAAAATTTCAACCATTGCACTCCCCGCCAAAGACCCCACAAAGTTTACAAATTAGCTCAGACAAGTAAATCTACCATGGCCATCCATCCGTCTGGGAGCCAGAGGTGTGGGTAAGCCCAGCTGTCAAGCAAAGCGAAAAGAAACACTCTTTCTCCTTAAGACATGGCGCACATTCAGATCTACTTTGCATAAAAACTGCTTCCTGAAAAACTTTGATCTTGAAAATCAGAGATTATCAGAGTCTCACTGTTGGGAATTGTGTCTGTAGGAATGAAGCATCCCACTCTGACACAAGAAAGCAGCCTGGTTTCCAGCCACGATGTACAGCTTCAGACAAAGTTTTTCTTACGCTGAAGACAGTGTTCACATACACCTCGACTTGGCCATTTCCAAGGAAACAAGAGACTTGATTCAACCCACTCGGCACTGCTTTGTTTTCATTTTACCGACATTTTGCCCTTCCCCCAAATCCTACCCTACTTCTGTCTTTCCTGTATCTGTATTGATGGAATGCCCCCACAGCTTGAGCATGCTGTCTCTCTCATAGAAGTAGGCCAATAAATCCGACTTTATTGGGACATAGATCTGTCCCTGGTGAGTTTGCACTGACTGAATAAAAGCTGTTTATATTTAACTTTCATTAGTCTGTGTCTGATTTTTTTTAATGATTGTTTTTCCCTTGGAATAAACAAGCAAATAAGTTGCACTTCTCAAGCTCTGTCAGAGACATTATCAAGCTGTGACTTAACTCCTCTACAGAAACCACCTGGTAATTAGAATCCACTCTCCTGTGCCACCGTTAATGTCATGCTTCATCTGTTTGGGTGTTTGTGCCTCTGTTTAGTTTCAGTGAGGCCCTGATCTGTATTGTAAGGAATCACAAGGGTTTGAATCACCCCAGGTGTCTTCACTGTTTGTGTTCCCTGTCAGTTTGGGGCTGCATGCCTGTGATGAGGTGGCTTCTGCAGTCAAGACCACAGCTCTCACTGAGTCAGCTTGATAAGAATCCTGCAGATAAAAAGGGACCACACCCTCTCTCCAGCCTCATGGGAGGAGGGTCTTGTAGTTTAATCACAGGACTCTGAGAAGGACTCCTGCTTACTCCCCCCCAGCACCATCTGTTCTCTTGTCTCTGTTCCCGACAGGCATCTGCTCTCTGCTCTTTCCAGGCTCTGCAGCTCTGCTAACCTAAGGCTCAGACACAACTGTGCAATGAGCTTTGCTACAGCCCCTGTGATCCTCAAAACTCTAGTCAGATTGGTGCCCTCTTTCTTGGTCAAGTGCCCGCGCAATACAAATGCCAAGAGCTGTTCCTCCCTCTAGCAGGTCTATGGATCAGGATCAGATCAAAGCAAGAAGAAAAGCATTTCTGTGTCAACTTTAATGACAGAGAATAAGGCCGAGCCAAGTTTTATGCACATCTTATTTCGTTAATGCAGATCTTAGCAACTGTCTGATGTTTTCATCCTTTGGGAGAAAATGTCAATAGATCAGGGGTATGGTTCAGCCCATCATGAACTGAGTGGACTGGACTGAATCGGAGACATGACTCTCAGAGCATACTATCAGGAGGCAGGAGAGGGGGAAAAAAGGAGGAAGAGAGGGAAGGAGGGTGGAAGGGAGAGAAAGAGAGATCAGAGGGTCAGTACAAGACATTCTGTACCAGGAAAACAACTTTCAGCCACTGGCTTGGCTTGAGTTTGTTCAGGAAACTTATAATTATACCATTATTAAATCATTTTGTGAATTTGAAAGGTTGTCTTCCAAGGAAGAACCAGCAAGCATTGGGAAAGAGTCGCCAACAGGCATTTCTGCATCCACTCAAGAAGGTGTTATCATCAGGCAGCCCTACATATTTCCAGCTCTGTGACTGAACTAAACCCCTCTCTGAGTCTCAGTTTCCTCGTCTGAAAACTACCTTGCCCAAAGCTGAACTTGAATATAATAGTGTAATTTTGCCCTCTTTAAGCTCCAAACACATCTCACTGACGGAGAGGCCGTGGAGAGTCAACAGGTCAATCAAGACCCTTCTCATGGATCTTTATTCCAACCTTGGTAGGTTGACTCCAAAGAAAATGCCATAAGAGCACAGGTCTCACCTGAATAAAGTCTTTGATGGCAATATACCATGCCTAAGGGTTATAATTTATAAATTTAATTTTTTGAGATAAAGAACATGGGAATCTTGAGCTGAAAAGATTTCTCAGTGGTTAAAAGTATTTGTTGTTCTTGCAGAGGACCTGATTTGGTTCCTAGCCACTACATGGTGGCTCACAACCATCCATAACTCCAGTTTCAGAGTACCCAATATTCTCTTCTCACCTCTGTAGGCGCTGCACACATGAGGTACACATATATTCTTGCAGGCAAAGCAGTCATACACATACAATAATTAAATAAAAGAAAAAAATTTAAATGGGACTGGAAAGACTGTTCATCAGTTAAGAGTGCTTGCTACTCCTGCAGAGGACCAAAGTTCAGTTCCCAGCACCACATAAGGCAACTCACAGCACTGGTAATACCAGCTCCACACGATGCCCTCTTCTGGCCTCTACAGGCACTAACACAAATCCACATATGCACACACACAGACACAGATACACACCTCTATCTCCCTCTGTCTCTGTCTCTCTCTCGCAGATGATGAGCCGTCTTCTTGTTTAGACTTAAACTCCGGGTAGAACATCAGCTCTCCCAGGTCTCCAGATTATTGAATGCAAAAATAATGTGAACAAACTCCTCATAATGAATACATATATATATCTACATTCAATATTATATAGGTACTGTGGTGGGCTAAATAAAAATGAACCCTACAGGCCTGTAGAGGATGGCACTATTAGGATGTGTGGCCTTGTTGGAGGAGATGTGGCTTTGTTGGAGGAGCTACAACCCTAGGGAGTGAGGTCTGAGGTCACAGGAGCTCAAGCCAGTTCACTTTTGGCTGCCTGATGATCCAGATGTAGACTTCTCAGCTCCTTCTCCAGCACCATGTCTGCCTGCACACTGCCATGCTTCCCACCGTGATGATAATGGACAAACCTGAACCTGTAAGCCAGCCCCAATTAAATGTTTTCCTTTATACAGAGTTGCTATGGTCATAGTGTTTTTTTACAGCAATAAAACCCTAACTAAGGTACACACACACACAATGTAAGTATATATCTACATATGAAGAGATATATATCATACGTAGATATTTCCCAGTGGTTCTGTCACTCCATGGAACCCAAACTAATACCTGCAGCTTCTTCCTTTGTCTCCCTTCCCTACTCTCCTAGTTTTCTTTACCATCCAAACAAACTACTCTCACTTGAACCTTTGTCTCAAGATCTGCCTCTGAGGGCTCAGGCTCAACAGCCTGACCACCTATATTCCCAACCTTATCTCCCTTGCTGTCTTTCCATACCAGCTTCCTACAGAGTACAAAATGGCTGTAGAATTTAGACAGTGATACATAGAAATAGATGGAAAGTCCTCAAAAATGTCTTTAAGTTCTTGTTAATAGGGGAAAATAAAGAAAAAAATAAAGAAAGGAAGAAAGGGAGGGAGGGGGAAGAGAAAGAGAAAGAGGAAGGGAGAGAGGGAGAGAATAAAAACTCTGTTTTCCACCGTTCTCTCCATCTTAGACAGTGTGGCAATGCCCACTGCCTTGCAACCATAGAGAATCAATAGCTCCTTGAGCCATGCAGCTCTGGCCATCCAGGCTGAGCCCAGGCTAATTATTTCATTTGAAACACTGTGTCTACAAATATTTTAACTCTCCTTTCCCCCTACTCAGACAAGTATGAGGTTCTTTCCAACCATATCAGAGGGGTTTCTGATCCACAGGAGAATGTTTTTTTTACTTGTGTGTTTCAGAAGCCCAAGAAGAGATTCTAAGTATGACTTAAGTGTCTTAAAGGATGGAAGGAACAAGGTAGACAGAACCCCTGTGCTAGGGAAGAAGAGCAGAAGCAAGGTTTGAAGCCAGCACATCTCTAAGGTGACTCACTTCTATGGCACATCTCAGGGAGCTGCAGGAACAAAGGACCACGCAGGAAAGGACAGCTCAGTTCTCAGTAGTAACCTTCAGGGACTTATAAGCCTAACACTCTGCTTAGATGTTAAGGAATTCAGGGAGGTAGGGGTAAGCTCCTTTAAAAGCACAAGACTAAAAAATTGTCCACAGCCCAACACCAACATCTCTACTATTGTGCCAATTGCTAATGAATCAAGACCATTTGTTTTTCATTATTTCAATAAATATAAATTCTTAGGCATTAGTGATCTGGCTAGAAGAGAGTTCACCATCTAATTATGGCTATGAGTTGACTATGAGACAATGGCTCATAGCCAGTTTGTAGGCTCATGGATTGAGTTTCAAATCTCAGAAGTTTCCCAGACATCAAACGCGATGACTCAGACTGGAGAAGTAGTTCTATGATACATTAACGGGTGAGCAAAGAAGACTCAGAGCTCAAGTGTCTTTCCAATAATGCCACAGCAACGATAGGTTGATATCCATATCCACATTTGACTGGTTTGGTGCATGGTGGCTTCCCATTTGATCACCATTCTCCAAACCCACAAAAAGTGAGCTCAGCAGGAATCCGAGAATGACTCTGTACTTTAATCCCCACTGAAGCTTGCCAAGAAGCGTTAGTTATGTCTTGCCATTCAGTGTGAATGTTCTCCAGAGCCAACTGCTACATCTGCTAGAGTTCTAAGTGGCTTCCATGAAAACCAATCCTATTCATCACAGCTTAAAGAGAAACAGTAATCTCCTATAGGCACACATTAATTATCCTAGTAGAAACAAGCTAGACTTAATTATAGTGCCTCCCTAATTGGAAGGAGAGAGAAAGAAAGAGAGAGAGAGAAATGTGCCAGAAGCCAAAGAAGGCTCAACTCTACATTCCAAGATGAGCGTGAGAAGGGTATGTCCTTGTCTACAAGCTGCCCCCTTCTTTGCTGGAAAGCATAAAATTTTAAGAGGTCAACACTCCAGACTTTGTCACTAACACAGAAAGCCTCTCTAGGCATTGCCTGTGGTGTATCTCTCTTTAGGGAAAGACACTAAACCACTGGAGAAAAAAATGTGCACATCAATTATTAAGAATGCTTACATCTAGAAGAAAGGAAAATTGCATGTCATTTTCCTGGCATTCAAATGTTTTCATTATTTATTATTAGCATTCATCTACTTAGAGAATACTAAGACAATGCTGAAAGAAAGAAAGAAAGAAAGAAAGAAAGAAAGAAAGAAAGAAAGAAAGAAAGAAAGAAAGAAAGAAAAAGAGAGAGAGAAAGAAAGAAAGAAAGAAAGAAAGAAAGAAAGAAAGAAAGAAAGAAAGGAAACAGGAGGCAGGTCACAGTGGATTCCATGCCTGGAATCCCAGCACTTGGGAGGTGAGACAGGAAGATCAAGAGTTCAGGGTCATCCTCAGCTGCATAGCCAGTTCATAAGATACTGAGGAGCCAAAGAGATAAAATAATAAATAAATAAATAAATAAATAAATAAATAAATAAATAAATAAATAAATAAATAAATACAAATGTAAATAAAAATATAAATTCTTCTTCGAAGCCTGACAGTGTGCACTCACCACTAACACCCATGTGAATTTTTTCCCTGCTTGAAGTACACCATGAAAAAGTGTATTGAGGCATTCAACGTCCCAGAACACAGCAGCCCTGAGGTTTGTCTTGTGGTTTCTCAAAATGAATACATCAGCTAAACTCATGCTTGGTCTTTCTTGGTAGGTCTTACTGCTGTATATGCACTAGCCAACTCCTTCAAAGTAAAAATGTGTTCAGTCTCCTGCACTCGCCCAGAAAAATTGTTAGAAAAGCACTACATTTTCTCCATTGCAAAGAAGATGCATAACTCGGACACTCTAAAGATAGCTCAGTAGTCTCTCTTCCCCAAGAATGAATTAGAAGTGCTTGGCCAATTATCTTTTCTCACATAAGCAGAATGTTGTGCTTTGCAAGACAAAAGACTCTCTTTCCTGTAATAGAAGAGAGAATTCACGAACTTTCAATTAATCTTTAGAAAAGGAAGCTTACTGTCTTCTATAGTGGAAGCATTAGGTGATTAAGCATGACAAAGAATTTGGGCTTTAATTCACACTCAGGTGGGTCCCAGCTCATTCATTTCTTGGTTGGATATGTTACTACCTCTGGACTTTAGTTTAATAGAAATTTGAGGGTTAAAACCAATCTAGAGCTTTCCGATCCGCCATCTGCGGTGGAGCCTCCGCCAAGATGCAGATTTTTGTGAAGACCCTGATGGGGAAGACCATCACGCTCGAGGTTGAACCCTCGGACACTATAGAAAATGTAAAGGCCAAGATCCAGGATAAGGAAGGAATTCCTCCTGATCAGCAGAGACTGATCTTTGCTGGAAAGCAGCTGGAAGATGGCTGTACTTTGTCTGACTACAACATTCAAAAGGAGTCTACCCTTCATCTTGTGTTGAGACTCCATGGTGGTGCTAAGAAAAGGAAGAAGAAGTCTTACACCACTCCCAAGAAGAATAAGTATAAGAGGAAGAAGGTTAAGTTGGCTGTTCTGAAATACTATAAGGTGGATGAAAATGGCAAAATCAGTCGGCTTCGTCGAGAGTGTCCTTCTGATGAATGTGGTGCTGGAGTTTTCATGGCTAGCCACTTTGACAGACATTACTGTGGCAAGTGTTGTCTGACTTACTGCTTCAACAAACCAGAAAATAAGTAGTTGTGTATGAGTTAATAAAAGGAAGGAACTGAAAAAAAAAAAAAAACAAAACAAAACAATCTAGAGCTCCATAAGATGGCTCAGCAGAAGGTAAAGAGGTTTGTCACAAGCTGGCTCCCACAAATTGTCCTCTGACCTCCACACACACACTATGGCACAAGTTCACACACACACACACACACACACACACACATTGTGATAACATGAGACACTGGCATTCAATAAATGCTGGCTCCTTCCCCTTCCCTTTGTTTTCCTCTATGATAAATTTGCCGTGAGATATTATCAACTCTCAAAATCTTGGATGCAGTTTGTTTCTCTGATACTAACACCACCACCCACGTTATCATCCCTATATTTGCTCAGCATCTCATTACTTAAATATTAGGCTTGGAAGGAGATGAGAGAAAAATAGCATTTTAAGAACAAAACAACGTAATTTCTATCAAAAATTTACTCTGTTTTCCCTGGAGAAGATCTTGGAATGTCACTCGGAGCAACCAACACCTGAGAACACACGTTAGCAAAAACATCAACAAGTAACGGAGCTGAAGAAATTGTTTCGCATTTGAAGTGGGCTGGACACACTAAGCATAACAGAGAAGGAATGGGAGAAGCAGGGCAGCTTGTGTGGGCAAGAAACAGCAAGATTTTTACAGCAGGATGGTAGCAGTGGAGAAGCAGCAAAATCAAGAAGCCAGAATTGAAAGGGACCTTTGAAGGCACATGTGAAGTGTAAGAAACCTCTGGTCTTCCATGCTGTGTCAAATGAGCTGATGCAGACATACTCACAGAGCTCCAAGGTCCCACTAGCATCTAACCTGCACTGTGTTCCTGCAAAACCCACCCGACATATCTGCATTGCTCTGTACGCTATGCCTCTGTCTGTGAATGCTGAAGGACCCTTGCATAGGTATTGTGCAGCCCTATGTGCCTCGTTGCCAATATCTGTTAGAGACGCTCTGTCTTTCAAACATAAACATTTGAGGATGTCACTTTCATCTCCCAAATGTAATGTGCTGTAAATCTCCACCTTAGCTACTTCTCTCACTGCCATGGCAAAATGCCTACCAAGCATAGTTTAAGGAGAGAAAGATTCCTTTGGGCTCTTGGGTTTGAAAGTACCATCAACCATGGTAGGGAAAGTCTGGTAACAGGAATGTGAGGCGGGCGCTCACTTCGCATCCATGGTCAGAGAGCAGAGATGGATGCTGTTGCTCCTCTCCCTCACTCAGTCCAGACCCCAGCCCATGGCATGGTGCTACCCAGTTAAGGTAGGTCTTCCCGTCTCAGTGAACTCAGGCTAGGAACCGCCTCACAGACAAGTGCAGAGGTTTGTCTTCTGGGCAAACTATCAGGTTACAATATTAAACATCACATTCCCTTAGCAAAAACAAAGAAACAAAAAGTCAAAATGTGACCCCAGTCCAGAAAACAACACTCAAAATGTACCACCTCGGAAAAGAAATAATGCTGTCACCTGCACCAGTGAGCAAGGACACACTCTGGCCGGCAATGAGCTAAGTGCTTTATTTGTGTTCTCTCATTCCTAGAGCTGGTGGGTGTTCTCACTGTTCTTCTGATGAGCTAACTGGTGCTCACAGGATTTGGTCATTTTGCCATCGTCTCCACAACGGCAAGTGGCAAAGGCAACCTTTGGTCTGTTCTCTTCATCAGGACACCTTGGCAGGCACTCCTGTCCATGGATTGGGACTAGGTTGAAGGGACACACTTCACTGCCATCCGCTTCTGAAAATTTCAGGCCTTCCTGAAGAAGAGCACTCAATAGGCTTTGGGTGATACCAGCCGATCATCAGATAAAACACCAATCCCTCGTTGGAGCGGCTTGAATTTGGCGACAACAGCTCCACTTGGGCTACACACCAGAATCCTTCCAAAACCAGAATTTCTCACACCTCAGTGCAGGCCTACTAAAGGGAATTCTTTGTGAACAGGGTGCAAATAGTCAGTGGGGGTGTCTGGTGCATGTACTTGTTAGCCTAAGTATGTACGTGTGCGTGTAGGTGTCCCATGCTTATGTACATGTATGTGTACATGTCTATCTTTAGTTGTCAAGGCACACCCCCACCCTAAGGCCGGGCTTCTGTGCACAACTCCACCCTGGCTTTTCGTGCAGATCCTGGGACCCCAACTCAAGCCCTCATGTTGAACAGCAAGCACGTTACCAACTGAGTCCTCTCTCCCATCTCCTCGGCCCCAAAAATCTACAAATGACACCTCCGGTCCCAGATGAGGGCCTTAAGAAAGTGTGATTCTCTGTCACTCCACCTTAGAGCCTATGCCGCTTCCAGCTTCCATCACAATAATAGTTCTATTTTAAGAGAACTTGGGGGAAGTGTGGAGAATCTCAGAGTTAGCATATGTTCAGCTGAGACAAGGGAATTCTGCGCAGTGCCTGTGGCCATAAGAAAGCAGAGTTCTATCACTCCAGATGTCAACTCTCAGCAAGGCTACAATTAATGAGGGGCCAGGCCTATGATTCCTAATATAAAGTGATAAGCAGCCACTGAAGCATGGAAAAAAACTTGCTAGGGCAAGTGCAAGCATACCTTTGGCAGAAGGAGATGTTTTGAGGCACAAACATATCTGGTACATTCCCCAAAGCCAATTCTGATTGGTCCAGGAAGCCCAATGTGAAAAGAGATGTGTAGCAGCTCCTTATCCATGTTATTACAGAAGGACAAGGAGGGTGGACAGTATTAAGCTGTTTCTCAAATCACAAGCAGGTGACAGATACCCAAGGTATGAGCCTGCTAAGAACTAGCTCTCACCAGAAGTGAGAACTTAACCACAGTACATACACAAACCAACACATAGGAAAGACACACGCCCAGTTAAAGCCTCCTTTGAGGAGAAATCTCTGTCCTATTTCTCATGAACTCCAGATGCAAAGGGAATTCTCTCTCTCTCTCTCTCTCTCTCTTTTTCTCTCACTTTCTGTCTGTCTCTGTCTCTCTCTGAAGCAGGATCCACTATGTAGCCTTGGCTGGCATAGAGCTGCTATGTAGACTAGGCTGGCTTCAAGCTCACCGCCTGCCTCTGCCGCTGAGGTTGACAGCATGCACTACCACACCCTATGTCTGTCTGTTACTGTTCTAATAAAAAATAAATAAATAAATAAAAACTGTCATTATATGTCAATGGTCAGGAAATACTTGTCAAAAGCTGGATGGATACCAATTCAGAAATGCTTCAGCACCCCTTGCTGCCCTGGTAGGTACAGTTCAACTCTTGTAACATTTTCCTCCCCGTGTGGTTATCATGCTTCAGGCTTCAGGGGTCATCTGGATCATTCCTTCCAAAACAGTTACTGTGTTCAGGGTAGTGCCTAGAATTTGGAATTTCTAACTCCACACCAGGTGATTCTAAACTATTTGTCTCGGGACACACTTCCAGAACTACTGACACAGATAACTGAGACCAACCTCCGGGTGAAAGGCAGTTCTCTCAAGCCCATCAAACCACAGAAAGAGGAGGAGGAGACAGAAACTGGAGGCCATATATACCTCCCTCTCCTTTTTCAGGGAGCCTGTGAGGTCTCTTTCCCACAAAGTCTTGGCTGGTGACTTCTGTGATCAGTTTCCACCTGTGACTTTCTTAGCATTTCCCTTCCTCCTGTAAGTGCCCTTGTCTCCACACCTCTTCTACTCCTCCTAATACTCTCAAACATCTGCCTCACTGTGACCCGTAGGAACCTCTCACTGTAAGTGGAAAATGCTTTCCTTCTGGGGAAGCCTGCTTTCCTTAAGGATCGGAGACATGAGGACCCTGGAACCACTTCAGCTGGCACAGAATGGGGAACTCCTACTTCGTGTTCCCCAGCTGTGACCCTGACCACAGCTTTGGCTCCTTGACATGGCATTAGAAGCAGTGTTTGCCCTTGGGAGGCCCTGTGCTTGTTCTTTGGATACTCTGACCCGCCCAGCGCTCAGCTCTCATTTTAGCTCCAGGGTAGTGATTTCTGTTGTGGTTGCTATGGTGTCTGTTGTCATCTGAGACCAGGAAGAGGTTCCTTAGAAGTCTCCCTTACTTCCTTTTGTTGTTGTTGTTCACATTTTATTATGGAAACTATCAAACACATTAGGAATAATATAATATGCTTCTATGCATTCACCAAACAGTCACATGATTATTAACTCATTCCAATTTTGCACCATCTGCATCCTGACCAAATTCTTCAACCTCACATAACCACTGAAGCTGATCTTAATATCCTGTGATTTTTAAACTATGGATTTATCAGTGCTATCTATTTAAGAAAAAAAAAAAAAAAAAAACAGCAGTCTGGATCTGAGGGCAATTTGGCTGCAACTGTTCCCCTGTCCATCCCCAGAGTTGATGCTGTTTCTCAGCCTGGCTAGGCTGGTGTCCCAGTCTTTTCTCACCACTTCATTTATATCCCTCTTGACACTGCATACTTGGTGATAGAGGTTGGCGCTCTCTGGACTATGTTTTCATCAAAGATACAAGAGTAGCTATACTCCCATTCCTGAACCTGCAAACAAGCTCTCAAGAATAAAACTCAGACCCAGCATGGCGGCACAGTTCTCTAATCCCAGCACTCAAGAGGAAGTGGCAGACAGATCTCTGAAAATGAAGCCAGCCTGGTCTACAAGGAGAGTTTCAGACAAGTGAGGGCTACATAGTGAACCCTATCTCAACAAGAACAACAACAATAATAATAATAGGATTCTTTTTAAAAATAATCCATTGACAGTTATCACACGTAAGAAATTAGTAATAATTTTAAAACGTCATTGAATATATAGAGTTTGAGTTTTCTCAATTGTTTCACCTGGGGTTTTGTTTATTTGTTTTGAGTAGGTTCCAAATAACTTCTATACCTGGTCATTGGTGGCTGCGTCTCATCGTTAGTGACTTAGATGCTCCCCAGACTACGTCATGCTATTCGCTGTGTCCTCTTATGATGAAACCAGATGGTTTGTTCCAGTTTCCCTGGAATATGCTTTGTTATTTTTGTGATGTCTTTCAACATGTTTTCTGTCCTCTGTGTCTCCTATAAACTGGCAAGGTAGATCTAGAACTGTGCTGCCCAATGCTCATAGCACATGCAGCTTTTGGAGTTTGAGTTACTGAAGGTCAATAAAATACAAAGTTTGGTTCCTCAGCCACTCAAACCTTATTTTAAATGATCAGCACACACATGAGGCTGCCAATTTCTGTTGGGCTGACCATATATTCTGCGCATGTACATGTACAAAATGTTTCTGTCATCACAGGAAGTTCTAGTAGACATGTTCTTACTAAGACTCTGGTTAGGATTAGGGTTGGGATTATTGATAAAGTTGGGTTTAAGGTTAGGATTGGGGTTAGGCCTTTGGTTTAGGTTTAGGATATATGTAGGTTACAGTTATGGTTAAGTTAGGGTTGGTGGCAGTACGGAATTAATGTTAATATTAATATGGAAGGTAATGTTGTCATTATTGTTTTGGTTTTGGCCAAGACTGTTTCATAGGTAGTGTTGTTCTACTTTTCTCAAGTGATCAAATGGCTCAGTTGGGAAAGTGATTGACATATAAATGCAAGAACCTGAATTTGAACATGAAACACCCACCAAAAGCCAGGGACAGCGACACAGTTGTATAACCCCAGCAATGAGTGGTTTCAGGAGAGGTGGTTCCCTGGTGCTTGCTGGCCAGGCAGAATAGCAGATCAGTGAGGTCCAGGTTTAGTGGGGACACTGTCTAAAAAACTAAGGTAGAGGGTAACATTAAGTATAAATTTCTGCCCTCCACATGCATGCACACGAACAAACACCATACACACACACACACACACACACACACACACACACACACACACTGTGATCTTTGCTAGATTCTGCAATTCAGACCACATAATTCTAATTCTATCACTCCTTCATATGTTAGCTGGGTTACTTCTATGAAAAAAAAAAAAAAGCTTCCCTTTTGGGTTATCTTAAGGTAGGCTGTATAGAGCAGTTCTGAACCTAAGGTTGCAACTCCTGCCGGGTTGAATGACCCTTTCACAAGGTAATGCATCAGATATCTTGCATATCAGATAGTTACATTATGATTCACAACAATAGCAAAATTGTAGTTATGAAGTAGCAACAAAAATAATTTTATGTTTTGGGGCCACCACAACATGAGGAACTGTATTAAGGGTCACAGCCTTAGGACGGCTGAGAGCCACTCTGTATAGGAAAGACAAAGTTAAAACATGCTATTTGCCTTTTGTTTACCAGTTTTTAATTGGCTTCTGGTGTCTCCAGAAGTGACCATGAGTTGTTTTACTCTGAGTACCGTCACCTGTCTATGAGTTTATACACAGCTGCTGTGTCCGTGACATGGGTGGATATGCGTTTGCATCGCTTGTCAACGCACTTCTAGAACAAACTCTGAGCTGTGGGCTTTCCGCATCTGAAAACAAGCGTCCATACTGTTTGCTCACTTTCTCTTTCCTGATGCACACCCGCTCGATTATTATTTGCTGACAGTTCTGTCCGCTGGAGGTCTAAAATGAATAACAACTGTAAATGTCCGACTGTTCCCTCGTCTTCAGTCTCACATTTGGCATCACAGTTTTCCAAACATTGGCTGGCTGGCTCCTGATATGCAGGTGGCTTCAACACATGTTCGTGACTGAAATCATCAGTCATCAGAGTCTGGAGGACTTTCCCACTGATATGTTCAATTTTTTATTAAAAAAAAAAAAAAAAAAAAAAAAAAAAAAACCTTAAGCCAGGCACTGTGGTACACACCTGTAGTCCCAGCACTCGGGAGACAGAGGTAGGAAGAACTCTGTGAGTTTGAGGCCAATGTTGTCTACAAAATGAGTTCACAAAAGTCAAGGGCTACACAGAAAAACCCAAACAAACAGACCTTCTTTGAAAAGTGACACAGCCATGTATGGTGCCATATACCTGTGATCCTAGCCCCTGAGAGGTGCTAGAAGCAAGAGAATCTGCTCATCGTGGGCTCCAAAGTGGGTCTGGGGTAAGCTTGAGCAATGTAAGACCTTATCTCTGGAAACAAAAATGAGAGATGGCTCAGCTGGTAAAGTTGCTCACTACCACACCTGATGATCTGAGCCTCGACCCTGGGACCCACAGGGAAGGAGGACAGAACTGACTCCCAAAAGTTGTCTTCTGATCTTCACACTCATGCTGTGTCATGTACACACACACACACACACACACACACACACACACACACACTCACACTTACACACATACAATGATGATAACAGAAGAAGAAATATGTAATGAAACTTTAAAAATTTTTAACAAAAACAAATGAATTCTTAAAAAGAGTTCACAGAACTAGGAAGCAAATGAATGTGATTTGAGGGCTGTGAAGTCCAACACTCTGAATTCCTAGCTGAGGAAACGGAGACTCGGTAGTTGGTTTCCCAACTACTAGTTTACAGTTGAGGCAGCGATAATCCTCCCTGCAGAGTCAGCTTACTGGTTAGTGTTAACTGTGGGCTTGAGGGGATGCAGACTCCCCCAGGAAATGGGCCTCTGGGAGATTATCTTGACTACATTAGTTGAGGGTAGACCCACCCACCACAGTTGGTGCCGTTCCTTGGCTGGGATCTTAGATGGTATATGAGCACAAAGGGAGTTGAGCAGCATGCGGCCAGTCGTTCTCTCTGTTCCTGATGGTGAGTGCAATGTTTTCAGCTGCTTCACAATCATGCTGCCTTGACATCCTACCACGCTGCACTAAGCTCTTGAACTCGGAGGTAGAACAAACACTTTCTCCCTTACGTTGCTTTGGTCAGCACGTTTTTTCCCCAGCAACAGGAAAAGAGACAAAGACGATCACATGCAGGCACTTCTGTCTTGCCTTCTTACTAGCTTCAGGGGACAAAATTCCCATCCGTGGTCAGATAGCTCTTCCTTGGGCTGTCAAATCAGGTCAGTACCCTGTAAGCATGAGAGAACAGTGGACAGCCCACCCAGAACCTCGTAATTCCAGCCAAAGCTGTCACCCTTTGTTCATCATTTCCTACTGTACATTTCCTATGACTGTAGCCATTCATGATCCTGGGAGACAGGCATGCTGAAGTGGAAACCACACTTTTCCTACCTGTGTGGAAGGGTTGTGTGGCCCTACGGTGCTGTCAGGTCAAGGCTCAGCAAATTATGTCAATGAAAGATGGAAGGTCTTGCTGACAATTATTCCCATGGTCCTCATTGCCCTGCAAGTCCTCCGCCAGCCACAGAGCAACCCAAAGGGCTATGTGAACACTGGTGGTGCTCAACTAGCTGAGATAAGCATAATGGATAAAGGTTCTAGCCCCCAAATATACCAAAGGCCCCTGGAGAACGAGCCACCCACAGACTGACTCCTCTTCTGGCTGTCAAGCGCATTTGCCCTGAATCAAACCTCCCAGCAGTCTGCAGGCCCAAGCCTCTCTGTTACTACTTATATCTGAGGTTTATACTCCAAAGCCATATGTGAATTCCTGAAGGACATCCTGCTAGATTATCTCCAAAGAACACAAATCACTCTTTGGCATTTCAGAGATCAAGGGCATCTAACCTGAGATTCCCAAATACCCAGGAGTCTGAGAAGAACTTAATTTGCAGAAGGTTGGGATTTATGTCTATTTTCATATCTAAATATACCAGAAACAATGAACATGACTGGGGGGAAGGCTGCATTTGATCAGTTCATGTTTTGTGCACTCACAGACATACCACAGTAGGTCCTATTAGTATGTACAATAAGTAAATTCTCATTTTTTTAATTCCATGAATAGAAAAGCACAATCATGGTGACTTACCCTCCCTGAACCCAGACTTTCACCTCAGGGAAAAATTTTCTCACAGAGTTGCCGCGGGGGTTAGAGAGAGCACACCTGATCATATACTCTCTCCCCATGTGTGGTACCCCAAACCACCACATAGATAAGCTTCTGCAGAGAAACGTGACATCCCCTGTGTGGGAGGATCTGAGACTGAGTGGGAAGAGTGGAAGATGATGGCACTAAACCCTACATCTTGTCAAAGCAGGATGCTGCCTGCAGAGAGCAAAAGCCAGTTCTCCAAGGGACAGTTGGCTCCGTAAGGGAGAAGCTTCAAATAAAAACCCTAGCGACCATAGTGGTTTGTAGCTCCTCAAATACCCATAATGCATGCACACATACATGCCGTATCTGTGATATTGATTTTTCTTTTTACTTTGACACATGCTTTTACTATGTTGCCCAGGCTGACCCTAAGCTCCTGGCTCAAGTGATCCTTCCACCTTGGCTCTGCTAGCAGCCTAACTTACATGTATGTGAACTGTGTCCAGCCTGCTATTAAAATTTAATGATAACTGCCAATTAGCAGAGAGACAGGGCTCTAAAATGATCCCTTCAGAGGTAATTTTTAAAAATGAAAAGCAATTGAGAAACTGCTATATAGAACCCAATAGGATCTGGCCAAAGAGTTAATTCTCTACATCCGGGATAGAAGGAATAGTATGAGAGGGACAGGCACCAAGAACAGGAAGTGTTCAGTCTTACCTGTTGAACAACAGGTTTGTTATTGCTGTCAATTTTATTTGATTTTTTTTTAAAGAAAAAAATATGCGTGTGGGTTTTTTCTTGCTGCTGACAAAAGCAACCAAGGGAAAGGAGGGTTTACTTTGCCCTATACTTCAAGGACACACAGTCCAGCCCAGCAGAGAAGTCACAGAGGCAGGAGCAGAGGGCAGCTAATCAATCACAGACAGCAGGAGCGGAGGGCAGCTAATCAATCACATCACATCCCGAGTCAGAGGCAGACAAAGATGACTCGGTGCTCAGTTTACTTACATTTAGGCTAGGTCTCCCTGCCTCAACTAACCCAATCTAGAGACTCCCTCAGACACACCCGGGGCTAGTCTCTGAGGTGATTCTACGCCCTGTCAAGTTGAGGATCACAATCTATGCACTAGGAATTGAGCCTGGCACATGATGGACACTCCGCCAATCTGCCTGTTAGAAGCAGGTTTCGGCCTCACGGTGAGAAGACAGGGTCTTTGCATCAACACTGAAAACAGTCTGTTCTTTCCAGCGTGGCCATCCTCCCAGGTTACTCTGGATAGTGCCTGCCATCATAAAACCATGATTGAAGAACACTCCCTTTCACTCTGGTTTGGTTCATAATCTAAATAACCATTTTACATTACAGTATCTCATTGCTCTGTCTGTCTCTCAAGGCATTTCCACAGAAAGGGCCAAAAATCAGAACATTCTTAATATACCCAGGATCTTTGCCAGTTCCTCTCAAGAACAAAGGTTTCTGGAATAGCAGAGGATGAGCAATGGAAAGGAACAGACAGTTAGCAAAGGGCTCGCATTTTAAGGGACATCAACAAGCCTCACGTTTTAAACTATGCTGTAAATATCCTCCTGCACATGTGGGCCTTGTAGAGTCAGAGAATGCTAAACCGTATCTGCTCACCATTGCCTGGATCCTGGTTCCTGTGGTCCAGACACCTAGGAGGTTCCCTGCCTGACACCCATGCAGAAATGACAAAAGCAACCAGAAGCCTAATATCAGGGACTTTGTTGCCATGACATCAAGTGATGCCAGGTGACCCTGCAGCTTAGAGACTAGAAATGTGGTGGAGTGGGGCTGGTGGTTTAGAGTTGCAGACTCCAGACAGCAGCCACCGGGCGCTCACTTCTGGGGTTCTAGATGGAAGCCCAGTTGCCTGCCTCCTCCCTGGCCAGAGCCTCATCTGCAGACCCTAAGAAAATCCAACAAATTGACATCTGCAAGTTCAAGCAGGAAGTCAAGGCTGCTGGAGACAGTCTATTTGTGCCTGCCTCTGAATAATTTAACACTCCCTCCAAAATAGACTATCATTAGAATTTGTCAATTCCCGTGCATTTAAGCAGACAGCTCAAAAAAAGAAAAAGTTTCCGCACATATTATCTCCAAGTAGTGGAACAGACAAGCGGTAGCTCGATTTTGTTTCTTTCTTTCTTTTTTTTTTTAACCTCACTGATCCATCTGACACAAAAGGAAATGCTGCCCTTTAATGTCTAACTAGGCCTGAGACCAAATCTGGACTGTAGGCATGAGATGTAGGCAAAGAATAAAAACCCTAATTCTTACAAATGCACTGTGCGTCTCTGCCTCCACCTCTTCCTCTGCATGTGATGCCGTTCACTTAGCTTTTTGACCTCAGTTTCTCTAGCCCAAAATTTCGAAAGGCGGTGGGACATCTCCTGAAGGCTGCAACAGGATCAAGGAAGCCAATGGAGACAATTCAGATCTCTCAAAGCCTTTTGTCTTATCTATTCCTTATGCACTAGACTGAAGTAAAATGGCACCAGTCCCCATGAAGAACGAGCAGGTACAGTTTCTAAATGCCCATTACTCCCTTGTGCTTTAGTCTGAAATGTCCTCACAGTCTCATGGTTTTGAACTCTTTGTCCCCGGTTGGTTTTGCTTTTTGGAGAGGTTGTGGAACCTTTAAGATGTGAGACCCCATAGACTGTTCAGTTTCCAAGTGGGTTCCCTAGTAAGTGGTGCAGGGGCTTCTCTGATGTGAACTCAGTGGCTGGCTCTTTGATCACTTCCCCCTGGGTGGTGCAGCCTTGCCAGGCCACAGAGGAAGATGATGCAGCCAGCCTTAATGAGACCTGATATGCTAGGGTCAGATAGAAGGGGAGGAGGATACTATCAGGATACTAGGGAAAGGACATAAGGGGAGAAGAGGGACAGTAGGTAGGACTGGGAGGAGGTGAGGGAGGGAGATGCAGAGGGGAAAAAAAGATGCGGGGCCTCGCCTGAAAGAGTAGATTGCTCAGGGGGAGGAAGGTCTTCTGAGTTATAGCCTGGGCTTGGTTCCTGCAGATGCTTGCTCCTTGACTGTGAAGATCCTGTAGTCATGGAAACGCTTCCAGGAGCCCTAACTTCCCCAGCATGATGTACTGTAGAGTCCTGAGCCATAGCTCTGCCTTCCTCACGGTTGTGGGCTGCTTCCCCTAAACTATAAGTCAGGATTCACACTTCCTTCCTTAAGTTGTCTGTCAAGTTTCCATCATCGAGAAAGCTAGTACATCTTTTTTCTTTTCTACCCATTGCCTGGACTGCTAAACACTCATGGGTAAGACAAACCACACACAGAGAGAGAGAGAGAGAGAGAGAGAGAGAGAGAGAGAGAGAGAGAGA
>NW_026596046.1:13665018-13711993 GCF_907164565.1 Psammomys obesus
AGAGAGAGAGAGAGAGAGAGAGAGAGAGAGAGAGAGAGAGAGAGAGAAGCACAGAGATTACACGTGTGTACATATAAACACTTGGACTCAACCTCTACCAATGTGTGAATCAATTGAACCCCAATCCTGATTACCAATGCCCCTATATAGTCGCTAGTTTTATTCCCCAAGAGAACTGTTTCAATCCTTTCAAATGAGTCTCACTCCACTTCTAATCCCCTTCCCTGACTTCCTGAACTCACTCCTTAGTTTACTAAACACCTGTTCTGGGATCATATATCCCTTCACTCTATTCTCCTCCCCTGTGGCTCTGTTTCTAAGGTTAAGCTCCTCCCTACCTGTGGCTCTCAGCTCCACCCCCTCCTAAGCAATCTCCTCCATCTCTTCCCTTTGCATCTTCAAGCCTTTTCTCCTCTAACCTTTTGTCCTGTACAATGCTCCAATATCACACATCCTGCCAACCTTGTCTTCAACCTCAGTGTATATTCTATAGGCCCCTTCTGTTCACCACTGGATATCACAAGAGCATCAGGGCCATAGATCTGTTGCCCACATCCTCATTGTGCACCCCTGATGGCTTGGCTCTTGTTTCTACACTCTGCAGTGCTGACAGAATGTCCTAGAGAGTCACTAGGCATGTCCTAAATAGCATTTGGAGCTTCCTTTTGAAACCAGCATCCTTGACCTCTTCTTGGTTATGTTTCTTCTTTGGTGATTGCATCATCAGCTCTCCCCTCACCCTCCTCTTCCTCCCTCTCGAGCACTTCTTTCTCTCAATCTGTGTCTTTATTGTCATGTGCAGTGCTTCTCTCTTCTGCCTCTGCTCTGTCTGTCTGGGTGATTTCAGCCAGACCGTCAGTTCTAGCCTATTACTCACTCCTTGATCATATACATGAATTTGCACCAGACTCCATTCAGGTGACCATTCTGCCAGTGAAATCCCAACATGGAATTCCTTACCCATCTTCCCTACTGTGCTAGCCTGAGATCTTCTGCTGGTTGAGTCCTGCTGCTTTCCTCAACCTGTTCTCTACACTTGCCAAGTCTAGTCCATCAGTCCATCCATTGTACCAGCATTGGTCATTGTTGGCCCTCCTTCTTCCCACATGGCTGCCCAGGTTTGGGCCTTGGCCAGGCTTATCTGCACACTGGCAGCAGCTGCCCATATGGTTCAGACCAGCAGTCCCTTTCCTTATAAGCCATCTACCCTGCCCTGTTCCCGGGCATCTTCTTAGAATGAGGGTGTTAACATGAGCTCCCTTTGCTGAACCCTTCCTGAGCATCAGGCCCTGAGATAAGTAAGCTCTTAACCATCCCACTCGACCTTCCCTAGGCCACCATTCATTTCTCTATTTCACAAGTCAGAAAGCAAAGGCTGGGGAAGAACATTCTCATGTTACAGTGACAAAGCTCCAGAGCATGCTGACCAGTAGTTGAAATGACTTGATCCCCAGAATCATACATACATACATGGACCCTGGGATAATGTTCCCATAGATCAAATTGGGAGGATAAGAGGCTTGTACATGGAAAGGCAGGGATCTCAGCTTCCAGAAGAAGCAGGCTACCGATCCTGGGGAGTCCTAGCTCATTTGCTTTCTTTCTGAGACTTTGCAGAAAACTCACCGCTACAAGCTGTGGAGTCAATTTTAAAGGAAAGAGCAGACCAGCCTTCGCATTCTGACACATCCTCCTGCTCTCCCATCCCACTTTCTCTAAGAACGGCTTCAGGGTGACTCACTGTGGAAGAGACAGAAGCCGTTCCTGAGAAAGGCTGGAAATTTCAGCCAGACACTAAGTGAGGCCGTTGATGGGATTCATCCTCGGAGAGTGTGAATGCCATGTCTCCGTGATGCCAGATTTGATTTGAATTCTGGGGCGGGGCTAGGCAGGGGTGAACGCAACGCAGACAAGAACTCTCCCAGATGTGCCTTCTTTCTTCCAGTGGGGCGGGCTCATGCGCCTTGGGATGCACTGAAGGCCACAATTCACCATCTTCTTCTGAGTCTCTCAGCAGTCCATAAAAATGTGTCCCACTTTAATGCTTATGATTAGAAAAGGAAAAGCTCAGAGACCTACTTCTGAGCCTGACAGCTTTGCAGCACCAACATTCATGAGTGCTTGCGACTTCTGTGCTCAATATACATAGGATACACCTGAGCTCCGCCTATGGAGGCAGTATGCTTGAGCCCCGAAGAACCCCTCTGACAAATGCCTCACCCCTTCCTCTGCATCTCCACAGATGGGCTTCTGAGAGCCTTGAAAATAAACCCCCTCGTGGGATGAGCCTCAGGCACTCCTTTTCTTTCCCAAGGACTTATGTGATCCACAAAATGAGCAGACTCAAGGGAGGGTGGACAACCTGCTTTCTAACCAGCTCCTGGGCTGAGCCAGCCTCAGAGGAAGCACTGTCGATGCGTGGGTGTGGAGAACAGGATGCTCTCTTGGCACCCTCACACCCAGGGCATGGCAAAATGAGCTGGCTCTGGAACAATGCACAAAGCATTCTGCTGATCTGTTTTCCAGACAAGCTTCTCTGTTCCTTAGTCAGAATATCTTAGAACTGTTTCAATCCACCTTTCTCCCTCCTTTCCCTGGCTCACCTGCATCTTTCCCTTTTCTTTATAAATTACCACCAAGCAAAAGAGGAAAGAAAAATCTTCTGAGTACTTGCCACATGTCAGGCTCAGTGCCGGAAACCTGACATTTATGTAGTCCTCACACAAACTCTCCAATGGAGACATGGTCATCATTTCTTTGTTTGAAGGAAAACAGAGATCTGGAGAAAGCTCAGGGAGGTTAAGTAAGTTGGCCAAAACAATTCAGCTAATGATTGACAGAACTAGCATTTGAGTCAAGTCCTTTGAGTCCAGAGCCCATGTTATGTGCCCCTGCAATGCTGAATAGGAGCACAACTAGCAGGATCCTTGTCTTGCTCCTGGTCTCAAAGGAATTCAGTCTTCCAACACTAGCTGTGGTACACTAGCTGTGGATTCATCTCAGACCCTTTAGTAGATTAATGGGCTCCCCTTCTAGACCTCAGTCCCATATATTTAACACAAAAACGTTTCAAGTTCGACCAACAAGATTTTTTTTTCTATATTGATTGAGATGATCATGTGGGTTCTTTATTCTTCATTCTAACAGTGCGTTCTATCACATCGATCTAATTTTCAGTGTCAAAAAAATATTTTCACTTCTGGAGCAAGTATCATTTGGTCATGCTGCCGAGCATTTTTTTGTTTGTTCCTTCTTTATTCGGCATGCTGGCATTCGTTGAAGATTCTTTGCATCTGACTATAAGACATCACTGCACCCCCAAAAGTTTCCTTTTCTGTTATCTATGTTGGGTTTAGTCACTGAGAGTTTTTGATTGATGAAGTTGATCTAACCAAGCAGTGATAGTGGTCATGATGGTAGCTCCCCAAATATATCTACATCTAAACTCCCACAATCTATAAATATGTACCTGACATGGTAAATGTGCTCTGCAGACATAATTAAGGATGAAGAAGTTATTCTGGACCTTCCAGGATGATGATATGCAACCACAGAATCCTTGTCAGTGAAAGGAGGGAGGTAGGAGGGCTGGAGTCCAAGAAAGAATAAAAAATGTTAAGACTTCTGGATTTGAAGCCTAGGAATATAGCTGGCCTCAAGAAGCTGACCAAGGCAGAAGACTAAATTTCCTCTCCAAAGCCTCTAAAAGGAACACAACACTCCTAACACCTTGATTTTTGCATATGATATTCATGTTGAGTGCCTGCCTTCCAGAATCATCAGAGGAACTTTTTCCAAGTTTGTTTGTTTGTTTGTTTGTTTGTTTGTTGTTGTTTTTGTTTTTTGTTTTTTTTAAGCAAGGATCTAGTGATTTGCTGCAGTAGCAACAGGAAACAAACACTTCTGGGCTGGATTTTAGCACGTGCCCTGAGTCAGGCTACCTTAGTTAAGGTTTCTATTGCTGTGAGGAGACCCCATGACCATGGCAACTCTTATAAAAGAAAAACAATTGGGGCTGACTTATAAACCAGAGGTTTCATCCATTATGGTCCTGGCAGGAAGCATGGAGGCATGTAGGCAGACATGCTTGGAGAGACATGGTGTTGGAGAGATAGGTGAGAGTTCTACATCTGGATCAATAGGGAGCAGGAAGAGAGTGAGCCACTAAGCCTGGCTTGAGCATCTGAGACCTCAAAGCCCACCCCCAGTGACATGCTTTCTCCAACAGGGCCACACCTTCAATAGTGCCACTCCCTATGAGTCTACTGGTGGACATTGTCGTTCAAACCACCACACAGGCACAAAATCTGGTTCACCATCCCTGTAAAACACAGGAAACTTTCTCATCATGTGAGCTTTCTAGATGGGGGCGTGACTAGAATGCCATCCACCTACATGTACATGTAGAGTGGAATCCTCATTTGGCCATGACCAGCTCTGCCTCTGCCATTCACTGTGCTGACATAGGGAGCAAATCCCTACAAGGAAGGGAGATGAAGGTCACAGAACTAAAGCAGGCAAATGAACCTGCTGACTGCTGGTCCCCAGCCGAGTGCTGACTGCCCTTCGGCCCACAGTAGCACTGCATCGCTAAGGGAAACTCGCTTCTGACCTACCTGGCAAAAAGCTGCTCTTCCTTAGGTAGCATTTAGAAAACATGGTCAATGCTGCCTCCTGAGAAGGTCTGTTTCATAAGATGACAAAGCTTACCAACCTCTTTAGAGGACTGGATGTGTCCTTTAGAGTTCTGACTATGAATAAGCAATGCATTTCATCCTTTTTGATCAGAGGTCTCCACACACCCACCATCACCGCTATTGTTACCATTGTTGTTTATAATATATTCACCTCAGTTACATTTGACCACAACCAGGCTGGGAGCCTTTCCTCTTCAAGATGACTTTATTTCTCCACTTGGTGCTTTATGCCCATACCTTAAACTCCTGAAATCTTAACATAAGCCTTAGCCCTTGTACTAATATAATAATAATTACACAAATGTCATCTAGGATCAGTTTTGTAAGGCCCATGAGATGTTTTTCAGAAAACAAGGAAATGAATGTTAAGTCAAGTTCAGTGCCTGGCACAAAACGAAACCTCTGAGATGCATATTCCTTCACTCTTACATTCACTGTATCCTCTCTCAATTCCATATTGAATTCCCAACCCACCTTCACTCCAGAAAGGGATGTTATTTGGAGAAAGGCCCTGTAAAGCAATAATGAAGTCAAAATGAGACTGTCGTGGCTGTAGTCCCACGACTACCACCTGCTCAAGAAGAGAAAGTTTATCCTATATTATATGTCTAAAATCCACTTATAAGTGAGTATACACCATGTGTGTCTTTCTGCTTCTGGGATACCTCACTCAGGGAGATCTTTTCTAGATCCCACCATTTCCCTGCAAATTTCATGATTTCCTTGTTTTTAATTGATGAGTAGTATTCCATTGTGTAAATGTATCACAAATTCTGTATCTATTTCTCAGTTGAAGATCATCTGGGTTGTTTCCGGATTCTGGCTATCATGAATAGCTGCTACGAACATGGTTGAGCAAATGTCCTTGTCGTACTTGAGCATCTTTTGGATATATGCCTAGGAGTGGTATAGCTGGATCTTGAGGTAGCACTTTTCCTAACTGTCTGAGAAAGAGCCAAATTGATTTCCAAAGTGGTTGTACAAGTTTACATTCCCACCAGCAATGAAGGAGGGTTCCCCTTTTTTCATATCTTCTCCAGCATGTAAGGACCATGCATGGAGAGGGCCTAGACCCCCTGCACAGATGTAGCCCATGGCAGCTCAGTCTCCAAGTGGGTTCCCTAGTAAGGGGAACAGGGGCTGTCTCTGATATGAACTCAGTTGCTGGCTCTTTGATCACCTTCCCCTGAAGAGGAGGAAGTCTTACTAGACGACAGAGAAACACAATGCAGCCAAGTCCTGATGAGACCTGATAGACTAGGGTCAGATGTCGGGGGGGGGGGGGGGAAGACCTCCCCTATCAATAGACTTGGGGAGGTGAACGGGAAGAGAAGAAGGAAGGGTGGGATTAGGAGGGGATGAGGGACAGGACTACAGCTGGGATAAAAAGTGAATAAACTGTAGTAAGTAAAAAAAAAAATTAATAAAAAGGAAAAAAAGAAAAGAAAGTTAAAACACAAGCACAGAAAAGGAAAACTACAAAAAGACACAAGGAGAGCATGGCTACCTACAAGCCACAAACAGGTCTTATGACAAAATGAACTTCTATTGTTTCAGCTCCCCAGTCTCTGGCTTTTGTCCTTTGGCAGACATAGCAAAGGAATGCACTCTCCTTTGAATAAAAATTTTAAGGGAAGAGGCATTTTCTGAGGACAGAAAGCTTTCGTGTGTATGTTAGTTGTTTTTGACCCACTGTGAAAATGTCTGAGAGAACAACTTTAAGAAGAAAGGAGTTCTTCAGCCCATGGCTTAACAAGGGAATGGTTTGTTCTAGGTCACGGTTTTAGAAGATTTCAGTACTTCCATGAACATGGGAGTGTTCGTGGTGGCAGGAGTATGTGGCAGAAACACCCCTGAATGGATCAACCAGAAGTAGAAACTGGAACCAGAGGCAAAGCTATATATTTTTTTTATGTCTAATGTATCTTTATCTGTGTAACACATGGGCACAGTGGCTTCGGAGCCCGGAAAAGAGTATCAGATCCTTTTGAACTGGAATTACAGGCGTTTGTGAGCTGCCATTTAGGTAACAGGGAGGGGAACCCAGGTCCTCTGGAAGAGCAGCCAGTGGTCTTAACTGCTGAGCCATCTCTGCAGGCCTATATATTTTTTTAACATTCGTTTATTTGTATGTATGTCTGTGTATCTGTGTACGTGTGTATGTACATATATGTGCACACATAAGTAAACATGCCTATGTGCACACATGGAGGCCAGAAGATGACATCATGTGTCTTCCTCTATTATTCTCTACTTATTCCTTTGCAGTAGAGTTTCTCCCTGAACCTAGAACTCACATTTTCTCTACTGTGCTGGAAGCTAGAAACCCCAAGTGACGTTCCTAGTTCTGTCTCCGTCAAAGCATCGGCTGCAGGCATTTGTAGGTCTGCAGGCTTGTTGTGTAAAAGCTGGACTCAAACTCTGGTCCTCAAGCTTGTGCAGCAAGTACTCTTAACTACTGCACCATCTTTCCCACACAAAGCCACAGTCTTCAAAGCCCCTCCCCTAGTGGCCCATTTCCACCAGTATGGTCTCACCTCCTAAAGATTTGACAGCCTCCCATAATAGAATCACCAGCTAGAAACAAGTTCAAAACATGAGCCTGTGGGATTCACTTTAGATCCATGCTGTGACAGTACGAATTATAAGGACGCCCTTGGTCCTTTGGTGGATATGAAAATCTGTCTGGTGAATTTCCCACAGACCACCCATCCTCCCTTCCTCTCTCTCTCTCTCTCTCTCTCTCTCTCTCTCTCTCTCTCTCTCGGACTTAGTGCTGTGCCTCACACTCAGTTGAGGGTTTCTCACTTACTAGGAGAAAAGATGCCATTAGTTTCACAATTCTCCCAAGAGACCTGCGTGGGGAGTCGTGCGTGGCAGCCTGGCAGAGGAAACACCATTGGCATCACAGATATGAAAAACTGTAAATTCACAAATGACAGATTCGTGACTTCCCTGGAGAATAAATAGCAAGAACAGATGGGTCCTGGGGATGGAAGATTGCATGCAAATCTTAATAGAACTTTGGTAATTTAATGAGTGTGGCAAAGAAAGAATGGCAATCCAGTACCAAAAGCAATGGTAGGACACAATTATCCACTCTGAAGTTTAACCCCAGGATAACTTCCCATATTGAGGAATGCAGGGTTACCATCAGAAAATATTGCTCCGGGATTTAAAGCACCTTTCAGTGGGCTGGCATACAGACCAACACATTTTCCCTATGCCTCTCTGCAAGGCACCTCTCTAGACAGCAGTCCTCAGGACTGTCCCAGGTGCTATCTAGATGAGAGAGATGACTTGCTAGAGACATGAGGACGCACAGATAAAAATGTAAGAACCAAGCTTAAAGTTGTGCCCTAGGGAGATGAATAATTTGGCATTTGCAAACTGCCCAACCCAACCTTTTCCAAGCTAATCTCTTCTTGGTCATCTCCAGAGTGCTTCCACGAAGACATGCTCCCTTAAGAGAAGAAAGCATGAGATGGGAAATCTAACAGTCTGGGTCAAAACTCAACCACTCACCAACTGTGTCTGGCAAGGTGTGGCTTGGCTTCTCAGTTCTGTGGGAGTAGCATTCATTTCTTTTTTGGGACTTTGTCAAAAAAAAAAAAAAAACACAGAAAGTCTACTCTTCAGAACTGATGAGCAAATTGGCAGTGTGACATTAGAGCAACAATTTGGTTTCTTCATGCATAAAACAGAGAAGATAAAAGTCTCTGCCACCAATGTGTGTCTCATGAACAGCAGCAAGCTCAGATACCACTCCATAGATATTTATCAAAGGGGATGAGCCAAAGCTCACCTCTCTTGGTTATACCTGAATACATGATGTCCCAGTTAGGGTTATTATTGCTACAATGAAATACCATGACCAAAGTTAGTTGGGGAGAAAAGGATTTGAGCTTACACTTCTAGGTAACTACATTATGAAGGAAAGTCAGGGCAGAAATGCAAATGTGAGAGGGACCTGGAGGCAGGGGCTAATGCAGAAGTCATGGAGGAGTGCTGCTTACTCACTTTCTATAGTTTCAAAGGTTTAGTCCGTCATCATCATGGCAGGGAACATGGCACCACACAGGCAGACATGGTACTGGAAAAGCAGCTGAGAGTTCTATATCTGGATCCACAGGCAACAAGAAGAGAAAGACACTGGACCTGCCCAACCTCCAGAGACACACTTCCTCCAATAAAACCACACCTCCTAATCCTTCTCAAATATTGCCACTCCCTAATAACTAAGCACTAAAAAATACGTGAGCCTATGGGGGGGCATTCTTATTCAAACTCTCACATATGAATACCAACTCTGACTCAAAGCCTGTCCAAAAGGCATCTTTTCTTGAGCTCTTTATTTTTTTTTAATTGACTAATGGACATTGTGTATTCCATGTATGTTCTTTTAAAATATGTATACATTGTGTAACTGTCAGATAAAGCTAACTAATGGGAGAATTAAGATAGAGGGAGAGAAAAAATAGTGAGGGATGAAATATGGGGAGGAACAGCTAAAACTAAGGGCCATTTGAGGGGTCATATGGAAACCTACCACAGTAGAGGTATATACAGAAGAAATTTAAATAGAATCTCCAAATAACAGGGGAAACAACACCAACTAGGTATCTCTCATTACTAAAAAAGCTTCCAGTGCCAGGAATAGGTTAAATCAAAATGAGTTTTTGGGCAAAAGTGTCCCATGGAAACCTCCCAAACAATTCAGGCTATTGCCAAGGCTATGTTTTTTTCTCCCCCAACAAACGTATGGTAAGGTACTACCGCTGCATACAATGCCTACATAATTCATTGAACACTGAGAAGTCAGGATGATACTTACCTAGAGCCTTCACCCCTACGGACTAGGGTTCGTGGTACTGGAAGTGACACTGCATGATAACTGAGAAGAAAAGTAAACGCCAAACCTTTGATCTACAATGGTGACCTTCCTTCAAGATCTGCCAGTGCAATAGTGGCACAACCATCATCTGCTTGCTTTGAAGGCCCACTCCATAATAGGGACTCCCTGACACTGCTCAGGTGGCCAAGAACCTGAGATTAGACAGCCCACGGACTGTTCCGACAAAGAAATGCAGTGATAAAGTGACTCCTAAGAGCATTCTGCTGTATTCATAGACCAGTGTCTTGCTCAGCCATCATCAGAGAAAGGTCCCCCTGGAATAAAGGGAAACAAATACAGAGACCCGCAACTGGAATGTTCACAGAGCAAGATTTCTTGAAACACTAAGTCTTAAATAGGATGTCTTCATCTAATGCCCCCCCTCAGGGCTCAGGGAATTCTGCAGAAGAGGGGTAGAAAGATTATAAGACCCAATGAGGAAGGAAGACACAAAGGAAACAAGGCCTTCTAAATATAACAGGGTTGATGCACATATGAACTCATAGACTGTGTAGCAAGGTGTACATAGCCTATACTTAAACCGATACTGAGAGGGGACGTGGACACAAGCCCTAACCCAGAAACTATCTCCAACTATCTCACAACAACAACAAAAAAAAAACTTTCTTTTTCTCCAATGGAGTGTCACTAAGTATACGAAACACGCTTAAGGGTGGACCCTGTGCCCAGCAGTAGACGGCCAATGCAAAATGAGCTCAATGCTATTTGGAGAAAGCTTTGGCTTATATCATCTCATATTGCTTTGTCTGGACTCTTTTTAGCTCACAAGGGTTCTGATTTGGTATTTTTATGGGATTTTTGTGTGTTCGAATGTGTGTTTGCACCTGTATGTGTTTCTTATGTTTTATTTTCCCCTTTGGTCTTTTTTTCTGTTTGTTTGTTTGTTTTATCCCATTCTGGTTTGTTTGTTTTTCTTTTATTTTGTTTTGTTTTTGTTTGCTTTTTTTTTTTTTTTTTTGATGTCTGTTTTTTTCCTGAAGAAAGAGAAAGAAAAGGGTGTAGAACTGTGTGAATGGGGAGGTAGCCAGCATCTGGGAGGAATCAGGGACGGGGAGCCATGGTTAGAATACATTGCATGGAAAAATTTATGTTCAATAAAAAAGAAGAAAGAGTCAAATCTGCACACATTGTGGAACGTCTGATAAAGCTAATTAATGTACGCAATTTCACGGATTTTATTTGGGGGGTAAGAAAATTTAACTCTATTCCCAGGATGTCCATGAATGAAATAGTTACCGACAATAGTCCCCATACCATTGCACAGTGTATCTTTTGAATTTTTTCTTCCTAACTGAAAATTTGTTTCTTTTGAGAAAGATCTCCCGAATCTCGCTGACCCTTGGCCTTAGTAACCGCTTTCTGCAAGTCCAGCTTTTCAGATTTCAGATTCCACACTGAAGTGAGGTCACGCAGCATTTCTCTGTGTCTGGTTCATTTCGCGTGGTATGCCATCCTCCGGGTTCTGCCTTTTATTTTATAAATACCTTGGAAAGTACAGGAATAGAAACAGACAAAAAATTTAGGGAGGCTGAGCCCCAGATAGAAAGCATCTGAATGGGGCCCTCCACTGGGAAAACCAAAACAGGCAATTAAAAGTATCAGGAATGAAGGAGCCAGAACCACAGCCGGGAGAGCTAGTGTGCATGGTGGGATCTGGCAAAGAGGGTACAGAGAGCTGGGTTCAAATGGCTCTCAGGCAGAAGGACCAGGAACTGATGCAGCTGGAAAGATTCCCAGAGAGGGGTGGTTTCAGCAACTCCTGCTCCCCATACAGTCCCTGGGAAGGCCGTCCCAGACCCCCATTTGTGAGTCTCATGACCTTGACTGTTTGTGTGGGGCAGGAAGAGATGTTTTCTAAATCCTCACTCTGAGTCTGCCTCTGTGCTCATCTGACCTGCGTCTACTACACCCTGGACTTACGAGACATTTGTCAGCAAGACGAGAGAGAGCAGGGAGAGCTCAGCAGACCGGAGTCTTTGGAGCACACATCGCAGGGAGTCTTCAGGGCCAGCCTCCTGAAGTCAGCAGAAGGCAACAGTGTTTTACTTTTAAGAAATTAATGTAAACAGAAGCTGAAGAATACCCCTTGTCCATAATGCTTGAGATAAGAACTATTTCAAAAGCTGGGTGATGATGGCACACGCCTTTAATCCCAGTACTTAGGAGGCAGAGGCAGGTAGATTTGAGTTTGAGGGCAGCCTGGTCAATAGAGTGAACTCAAGGACAGCCAAGGCTACATAGAAAAGCCTTGTTTCAAAAACCAAAGTAATAATGATAATAATATTTCAGATTGCAAGGGCTTTTCCAGATGTTTTAATATTTTCATATAAATAATGAGACGTCTTTGGAAGAAAACCTACACCTAAAAACCCAGTTACATGCACCTTACACACACAGCCTAAAGGCAATTTCATATAATATTCTTAGCATGCCTGCATTATTTTTTTTTACTGCATCCTGTCACACATAAAGTCAGATGTGGAATTTTGCACCTGTGGTGTCATGCTGGAGCTCACATAGTTCCCAGTTTTACAGTATTTCAAACAGATCCACCATTGGGGTCAGTGAATGGTTTTTTGAGGTGGGTGCTGTGGGGAAGGAAGGGGTGGGAAGAAGAGAGTCCTGACAGAACTGAGACCTGGGAGGTTCAGCAGAGTGTGGTTTTGCCTCTTTACGTCGTGGGTGTGACCATGGGGGTGCAAGGGGACCGCCGATTGCAATGAGCTTTCCGGAAAGCGCCTTAGCAGCACAAATGAAGCCCTCTGTCTCAGGTTTCCCACTTCCCAAATCCGCCTCAACAGCAAATATTTTCCAGTCATAAAAATAATAACCATTTTTTTCAAAAGCAGCTACCTTGGTGAAAAACTTGAATCCTCACTAACTGCAGCAATAAACGTGGGTCATTTCCTATTCTGTTACAAACACAAAAACCAGAACAGATCACATCAGTGGTGGTCCATCGGTTTATAATAATCAGGGCCAAGAGTTGGGCTCACTCCTTGCTAAATTCAGGCAGGTCACTGGGTGGCTTAGATCCAGCCATGAGAACAAATAAATTGCTCACCATAGCTGTGAAGTGCCTTAGATACATCTTAATTTATTTCTCCATCCACTTTAGCCATCTAATCTCCTCTTGAAAGCTGAGAGATTGTCAAATTAGAAAAGGATTTATCTTTAGAAAGAGAGCTCTTACCATCGGGAAAAGCTTACTCTCCCAGAAATGTCAACCTTTTGCTCATTGCAAAAATAGGCTCCCTGCCTGGATTTTATTTATGTATTTTGGTCTCTACCTTGTTCTAAAAACTAGAGCAACTGGCCTGAGCATCCTGCAGGGGATTCCATCTGCTACAGGCCAGACAGAAGCCATGGATTAAGGATAAGAGCCAGGATCCCCAAGCAGATCAGTCAGCACGCCCACACCCCCAGGCCCTGCCTCTGTGCAGACAGAGCTCATTAACCCGTATATAAAATAGTGTAAGGCTCCACACAGAGCTAAAGGGAGGGGGGATGGAGCCATAAAGAAAAGCCAGAGGTAGAGGAGGTAGATTGAGCATGTCATTCACCCTGGAAGGCTAAGTGAAACATACCAGCAACCATGAAAATCACCAATGTGACAGGGAGCTGACCCTTTCTGGAGTTGTGATTATTTAGACTAGCTCTCTACTGCCGACGGCTTTTCTGTAGGCAGTTTTCCTAGGGCCATGTTGCACTGGCCCCCTTCAGTGTCTATGATCTTCTCAGCTAAGGTCAGACAAGTCCCTCTTTGTGATTCAGCTGCTGTTGAAGTATCCCTGGGGCTTCTGCTCCTGCCCTAAGCATCGGGTTTTTCCTTGCATCTTTCCAAGCCCTCATTGAATCCAACAGGAACAGTTTGATTCTTCCCTTAGCACTGTCACCCATGTTCCCCTACAGGGAAAGGCTCTTCCTTAAGCCATCTGCCCACAACAATTTTCAAGCTAGATGTACACTCTACGCCTCCAGATGGTCCAAAGTCAGGGGACATGCCAAGACCTCTTTTGCATGGTCATTTCATCCTTACAGTATCACAGATCAGCAGGCTTTCAAGGACAAGTCATTGTCCTGACTCCCTTCCTACAAGCACCTGCAGTGTCCATGGGGGACTCTGTCATAGGGACCTTCACCTGGCTTTGTAAAGCAAAGCATTTGTATCCTTGAGCAAGCGCTTGCTATAGATGAAGATGCCAAAGAGCCTACCTTCCCTTGAGAGCTCTATTCTTACAGAGACCCGAGGGCACCAAGGCCAGTTTTGCTATCTCTTAGGAAGTCTTAATGGATCTCAGGGGCTAAAAACGTCAAGTGTCTCTGTATCCTGCCACAGAGACACTTGGTGATGCTTTGTTCACCACAGAAGGGAAATGGAATCAGCCTAACTACCCACCAAGAGATGAATGTGCTAGTTTGCTTTTTGTCACTACAATAAAAGACTGCTGAAAACCAACATGAGGAGGAAAGGCTTGCTTCATCTTACACTTCACAGCTCATCCCTGAGGGGAGCCAAGGCAGAAGTACAAAGCAGGAACCTGGAGGAATAAACAGAAGCAGAGACCACAGAAGAGCGTTGCTGACTGGCTCCCTCCCCGTGGCAGGCTCATCTCGACTTCCTATACAACCCAGGCCCACTTGCCAAGAGATGCCACTGTTCACACTAGGCTGGGCACCCCTGCGCTAATCAATAGCATGCTCCCACAGACATGCCACCAGCCGATGGAGGGTCTGTCTTCTCAGGTGGCTCTAGTTTGTGTAGAACCACCCCAAATGGATAAAGAAAATGTGTTTTTCTGTGAACAGCTGGAGAGCATGAAAGGCTCCATCCTACAGATCCAAAGCTGCAGGGTCTCAATGACAGAGGGCAACAACCGGATATCCAGGAGAAATCCCAGTGAGGATCCAGTATTGATAGTGTGGCAGGAGCCAGAGGCTTGAACCAGACCAATGACTTCAATGCAACAAACATTTGCATGTAAAGAAGTATTACTGTGGGACACACTGTCACACACTACAGCTTCCACAAGATTTTTCTTTGAAGTGGGAGGGGTTGCAAGGGTAGAGAGTAGGAACGAAGGGAGGAGGAAGATGAGTGGGATTAGGCTTCCTGTGTGAAATTCACACACACAAAAAATCAAAAAGTTTTTTTTTTAAAGAAAATGTGTTTTATACATACACAATGAAAATTTATACAGCTATAAATAATAAAAGCGTAAAATCTGTGGGAAAATGTATCTGGAAAATATTAAATGAGGTAACGCACACTGGGCAAAACAAAATCACATGCTTGCTCTCAAATGTAGCTCCTCAGGTCAAATATTCAGATTTGTATGTTTAACTTGGACTGCCTGTGGTGGCAAGAAAACTAGAAAGAATCCACGAGATGGGGGGTCCTTGGAGAGGAGAGATAGCAGGGAATGTGTGATAAGGAAGTACAGGGAGAGGTATTTGAGGGTTGGAAAGGTTTAAATTTGGCATAAGGGAGAAAGAGATATTTAGAGAGTTATCGAAAACTAAGGATGCATGAAAACCCATATGGAAAGCTACTATTTTGCAAGCTAATTAAGAGCATATTTAACAAAAAGGAGTTTGAAGAGAGGCACCCTGCACAGATGAATAATTCTCCTCCCAGAAGCCATGGACTATTGAACAAAAATCCCAGTGCTGGGTATGGGGCACCTCCCTAAGAACTGTTGGTCTGCAAGACCCCAGAGACCTCCAAGATAATACAGGCTTCCGGCGTTCCTCCTGGATGCCTACTACTGGGTGATAATGACACCATGTTCATGAAGACACCACTCACTACATTTTTACAATCACAGAACAGCAACAAAACAGATAGGGCAAAAGATGGATGGCATTTTAATACCTACATCTGTACCCCGGCAATAATTTGGGGTTCAATATCAAGGCTGCTTGCAGATTCTTTACTAGGAACAGCCTGACCAAATCCTAAGAGCTAAGGCCATTTTTCTAGCTCTGCCAGTGCATGCAAAGAAGACAAGACAGGCTTCCCTTCCAGAACACAGGACCCTTCTCTGCACTTTGAGGAGGGGAAACCCCACTGGAATTCTAGCCACAGAACAATCCTGTCATTGTGAATCCTGTCATAGGTGACACGCCTCATTCTCTGCCTATTTTTATTCTCTCTAAGCAAATGTCTCTAAGGTTGTTTTTTTTTTTTTTTTCTCACTTGAAAATTATTATACCACTGCCAGCTGCTGGGATTACACAAATAAATTTGATAATAGCAAAGCAATATGCTGCCCCGTGTTCAAACATCACCACACAACAACAAAGCAGCCTGCAGTGCCAGCTCCCATTCACAGCCTGCAAACAGAAGTAGCACAAACGAAGGCCACCCACTCTCTCAGCCTCAGGGGGACAGGGTTGCAGGCAGCACGGTCCCAGGGTGGAGTTTTTGCTCTTCTGTTGCCAATGTACTCTGTGTACAGGGAGAATGTGCAAAGTCATTCTGTCCAGCACAGCAAGTCAGTGCACACGCACGTTTTCCGCTGAGTGGGGTTAGCACCCTGACACGTATTAACCAAGCATATGGGTCTCCTAGTTATAAACAAGCTCACAGTTCTGAACAACAGAATGAAAAATTCTGTATTAAGAATGATTATGCAGATTTTAAATACCTCGACAGAGATTCCCTATAGATTACTAAGCTATGACACACACCCTAAGAACAGCCATCATGTCTCCTTTGCCTGCCACTAACCCCAGCACCTGGAACAATAGCCCAGCAATAAACATAATTGAATAACTGAATAAATAAATAAATAAATAAACAAACAAATATATAAATGAATAAATGTGAAGTGCTTTAAGGAGGAAATCTGCATCTTTGACTTTTGCGCATTTTAGTGTTTTAAATGCAGTCTTACAGTAAGCAAGACGGTTGTAAGAACTCAAGCTCCTTAGGAACAGAAGAGAGCTGGGGAAATAGCCAGACTTTAGAAGACGTTGATGCTCTTCCATGAAGCAAATGTTCCATGAGCTTTATTTCAGCAGGGGAAGCCTGCTCAGTGTGTAGCAGGTATCTGTGGGGTTTGCCTGCCCGGGAACCATGTTCTCTTCTTAGGTGGCAACCCTGCAGTTTTCTTTAAGGAACTCCTCCTGCCTTCACCACATGTAATTTTTGCTTTTTATTTGGGCCTTTGAGTCTAGGCATGGACCCCAACTGGGCCAGGCAGAGTTCTCTCGGCCCAGAGTATGAATCTAAATCAAAATCATGGTGAGGGCTGTCCCTTGTGCATGCTTCCAAATAGCCCATCTGCTGGAAGGAAGCAGGCTGGAGTGTCCAGACACAGGGAGACTTCGCTAGAACACAGTAGAGAACTCACAGCGAGGGCTCTTCCTACAGGTTCACTGTTTTGCTTTCTCAGCAAAGGTACTTGGCCTAACTCCTTCATGGATGACCAGAGCACTTACGAAGTAGAGACTTTCAAGCCAGAAATTCTGGATCATAATCTACCAGAAGTAGTAAATCATCTACTACTGGAGTAAGAGACCCTATATGGAGGACACCTATATGGAGTAAGAGACCCTCAGTCTCTTTCTCCATATCATGAAGGAACTAGGACAAAATACCCACAAAGGAGCCTTGTGAGTTAGGTCAACAGAAATTGACCCCCTGAATCTCGGGCATTGGCAGCACAAAAGCTCACATTGTCGGGCCAGCAAATCTTTGAGTTTAAAGCAGTTAATCCCTTGGCTGATGACTGGAACAAAGAGGATTAACCTCAGCTGAGACATTCACCATCCAAATATAGAGCAACCCCAAGCACACAGGAGAGAGAGAACAAGCCCCCACCTTCTCTCAGACTCCCTTCTTCTCTCTCATGTTCTTTCTCTCTAGCCCATTAGTAAACAGATTGTTTAACCAGCACTTAAAACCTAAGGGTCTAAGTGTCAGGATCTTCTCCGTGTTCCCTCACTGCCTTCCAAAGTCAATATCCATTGGTCCTCCTTTGAAACCCACAGGTTCAAGATTATCTCTGTTTAGTACTAACTAAATAAAGCATACATACCCCATGTGCCGGCAACCATCCTAAATACCTGAGCTACAGCAGCAGCCAAGATGAAAGTCTCAGCCCTCAGACCAACGGGGATGCTCCTGTGTAAGCTGCATACCCCGCTCAGTGCCTCACACCATCATTGTCCTTCAGGGCTCTGCTGAAAGCCCAGGAAGCAGATCTTACAATGACCGGTCCACGGGTGAGGAAATTGTCACTGAGCACTTGAACATCTTGCATGAGGTTATGTAGCCTGTGCCAGGGAAAGCCTCTTGGTTTCAAAATGATAGGAAATGCTAGGACATTCCCAACATTTTGCAGAAGTTCAGAACAACAGAAGGAAAAAAGGGGAGATGTTGAATCTTAGTCCCTCGGAAAGGTATACACATACTGATGGAATAACTAGAAAGACCCTGGAACTGGAGTTACAGACAGCTGTGAGCTGCCATGTGGGTGCTGGGAACTGAACCTGGGTCCTCTGGAACAGGAGACAGTGTTCTTAACTGTTGAACCACCTCCCTAGCTTCTCACTCAGTACTTACTTAAATTTAAAGCATGCCTAAAGAATGGACAAGCCTGAGTCATCCCAGACATAGCTTTTTTTTTTTTTTTTTTTTTTTTAATTTTCTGTGTGACTAAGAAACATTCTAGGTCTTCTGCAGCATGTTGCCATAAGCTTGCAAAAAAAAATGTTTATGGAACTGTGGAACTGCAGGCTCTGTGTTGCTTAACAACTTAAAGGCTCACCGAGTGACCTACCATACTTTTCAGGGCTATTGCTTCTTCTCTGGATGGCTCCCTATGATCGTGGCCAAATCAAACTCCTGATCCGTTCAGTTCACACACAGCCAAAGCCTGTGGCTGTGATGCTGAGCACTCAGGAGGCCATTTTGAGGGATAGGACAGTTATCGTCTCTGCATGGCACAGTGGTCCTTGAGTTCTCTCCTGCTTGACACACTCCATGATGACTTTGAAACCCCGAGGAGCATCAGGGACAGTCCTTTGTGTGCACTCATCAGGAGGTAAGGCTTGTCCTAGGCCTCTATGCAAAGAAAGCCACATCTTCTTTCCCATGCTCTACAAAGTAGGTAAGTCCGCCTTCACCTCTGTTTTCCCAGTTGAGAAACTGAGGCACAGGGCTGTCCCATGACTCACACAAGTCTAATGTGAGTAAGAAGCAGAGCCCAGACAGGAACCTATGCAGACTGTACCTGGAGCCCTGAGTCTTAAATATCTCACACACATATAAAAATGAACACACTCATAAACACATATATACTCACATATACACACACACATATATACGGGCACACACACCACGTGCCACACAAACACACATACACATACATGCACACACAACACACACACACACAGAATTGGCTCAGGAATCCAGGAACTAACAAAAAACCAAAACTGACTGAAGGGGCTTCCTTGTATTACAGGAAATGGGCTGGAAGAAACAGGAAACCAAACTGGAAGTGACACAGATGAAGCTGGGAGATCTCACAAGACCACCTGACCCGAGACAGTCCTCTGCAGTGCCCCTGCAAAAGCAGGAGGCCATGAACACTCTGTGTTCCTCACAGTCTCTCTGCTAAAGTGTGTTTAGCTCTAGTGATAGACAAAAAGAACATCTATCCATCATACAGACAGACAGAACCCTGCCCTGTCCTCACACAGCTCTGACTCCTGGCTAGTTCTTCCTGATTCTACTGGAGTCTATCATCTGTTGCTCTCTGCTACTGTTACCTTCATATCGATTCCCTTTCCTTAAAGCTTGATGTTTGTACCTTTCAAGAATAGAAGAGGGGAAGGGAAGGGAAGAAAAAAAAAGAAGAGAAGGTAAGAGAGACGAGGGGAAGAGAAGAGATGGAGAGGAGAGGAGAGAAAAGAAGAGGAAAGGAGGACAGTGAAGGGCAGGAAAGAAGGGAAGAAAAGCGATGGAAGAAGAGGGAAGGGATAAATCCAAGCATCGTAACATGCACCTGTAATCCTAACACTAAGGAAGCTATGGCAGGAAATCACAAATTTGAGACCTGGCTGAGCTGTAGAATAAGAGACTGTATACATAAATAGATGATAGATAGATAGATAGATAGATAGATAGATAGATAGATAGATAGATAGATATGCATTTAATCTGTGGCTATTTAAGAAACAATATGTAAGCTGGCTTTATTTTGTTTTGTATTGTTTTTTGTTTTGTTTTGTTTTTTGTTTTATTCACCGCAGAGATAGTAGTGCAATATGCCCTTAGCCCTCCAGGGTCAAAATCAGGAGCTCCTGACATTGTTGTAACCTCTCCAACCCCATCTCCCGGCCCAGAACTCTGCCTAGAACATACCGCTTTTTCTTCTCCTTCAGACCTGTGCCATATTCCAGCAGGGCTCCCCATGTCAGTGCCATCTGCTAAACCCCAGATTAGGCAAATGTCAGCTTCTGTGACTGCCAAGGCCTCAGGCAAAGCAGGGGTGACAACAGGAATAGCTTTCACTGGGCCTGGACTCTAGTCCATAGTCAGGAGAGGCCCATAATGTTAAAACATTCAGAGGAAGATGCTGAGGGAACCACCAGGCCTGGGGAAGCTATAACAAAATCCCTGGGGCAGGAAACTTTATGAAAAGCTACTGACTTGGCATGCAGTTTGGGGGGCCTAAAGTCTATGACTGAATGACACCATTTGTGAACCCCAATATGTCAGAAAAGCAAAAAACCAGACCTGTGAAAATGGCCCTGTTTATACAGCCTGCTGCTATGAGAGCTAAGTCACTCCATAAAGCCTTTGGAGGACAATGGCCTTATGAGCGAATTATCTTACATAAGCTCCGCCTCTTAAAGGCTCCAGCACCTCATTTCTATCATACCAGTGAGCAAATCCCCAGCACATGATCCCTTAGGGTGCTCTAGAATCCTTCCTAGAGATGTAAACAAAGTCTCCAACCCCCCCCCCCACAGGACTCCCAAGTTGAGCTTGAGGAACCCATGAGTTTATTAGGTTTACACACAGAAGCATGGGTGAGAGGTTACTGGCAAGAGAATGGATGACCCCAACAACCACATTACCAAAATTCTCACCTCAGCATGAATAATGACTTTCCATGGCTGTGTAGACATAATTCCCCAGTTCAGGCAATCTTCCAGCCTCAGATCACAGACCACAACACCTTTACATATTGAGATCTCCAACCTCTACATCCTAAGATCATGAGACCATATGTAGCTGGAGCAGAACTGCATACAGTGGGAAAGATGGGATCCAGAACTGAGTAACTGGAATATCAGATGAAGGTCATCCTCATTCTTCCTTTCTGAGGGAACCTCAACCTCATTGAAGGTCTCTTAGAGTAACTACAGATACTCTGTTTTAGAGAACAATGGCTATTCTCTCTCTCTCTCTCTCTCTCTCTCTCTCTCTCTCTCTCACACACACACACACACACACACACACACACAATCACTTTCAATTACAGAACCTGCTTTTTCTTATCCAGCCCACCCTCCCCAGATATTACAAACAAAACTCATGTTCACCCCAAATCAGCCACTCTCTGAGGAGTCATTGAGCAGCACCTAGCCTGGGATGAAAGCCCTTCCAACCTTCTCATTTTCCAATAAGATCACTGCCTGTCTCTCCTTTTATAAACAGAAACACATTATGCAAGATAGTTTATAAAGTGGGATTTTTCAAGCAAGCTGGCAGCATGCTTTCACTCAGCATAAGTTGATTTAAATAACTTTCTCCCCCTTCCAGAATTATTTCTTGCTGCTTCTGCTTCATCTCAAATTAAAAGCAGTGCAATAATAATCCAAGAACATCACACCCCTGAATTTTAGCCACTTCTCCCTGAAGGATCTTTTCTCCTTTTTTTATAGGTCTGAGCTATTTTTTTGTTTCCACATTTTTCTCTTTCCTGTTTTGTTGCCCTGTGTTGCTTTCTATAAGACATAAGCAATTGGAACCTTCACATTTAAAGCCTGTTTTCATTCCTCAAGATCTACTACAGTAAGTCTCCCATGAGACCTTGAAAAGAAAGGAAATTTCTTCAGGAAGTTACACTTCAAGGTCTACCAGAACAAGCATTTACAGTCATTTCTAGTGAAACTGTTTCATTCATTTATCTTGCAGATAGTCACTGAGCACACACTGGCAGGAATCTGGACTCTGGCCACACAGCAGTGACTTGGCTCATTGAAGGGACAAATAAAGACCTTGATATTGTTATTAAGTCTCCCTCCTGGGCTTTTTCCCTGAACTCTTAATACATCTATGAACTTAACCTCTCCATTGGCTATCCAGCGATTCATCTTCAATAGCAGTAATGGATAATCTATCCTGTACTTCAACCTCAAAATAATGAATCATCTTTTCTTATGCTCAACGTTTAGGTCATTACAAATCTTGTCTTCTCCACCACCAAATACTATGCAGACTTTGGTTGCTTCTCACCATCACAGCCACCTCCCATCTGGTCCAGACCTCTATCATCTCTTACCTAGATGGTGGAGGTAGAACCTGACCGACTTCCTCAGTCTAAGCTCTACAGCTCAAGCAATCCCTCTGAACCATAAATCACATAAAGGCAGACTGTGCTCAGAATTCCTCAGAATTCCTATCTCACCCAAAGTCCAAGTCCAAGTCCAAGTCCACTGGAAGCCCTGGATTCTCTGGCTTCATGATACTCTCCTGATTGAGTTACCTATTCTGCTCACTATCTCTCCTCTGGTTTTTTTCTACAGAGGCCTACTTCCCCTTCCTGAAATGTGCCAACAAATGTCCTTGTTGCCTCAGGACCATTGCATTTGTTTACTCTGTTTGAAAGGTCTTTAGTGGCTCACTCTTTCATTTCCCTCACACCTGTCCAATGAATTACCTTATTCCCAGCCCTTACTTGCAGTACCTTCCCAACCCCATTCAAATATCTCTCTCCTCCTTTACCTGTTTGTTTCTTTAATTGCCTAAAACATATGCACCAGTATTTATAGATTTGCCTCCCCAACTAGAATGAATGTTTCATGGGGTAGAGCTTGCACTATGCTTAACTGCTGCATGTCCTGCCTATGACATGGCTGGCATTAAAGAACACTCAATAAATATTTAATAAAGAAAAAAAACACTCCTATTGGAAAGCCACAAGCATTATCCATCCAAGCTGGGTCCATGGAGAGAGGAAATTTAGCCACAGGAACTTAGTTTTTAAAGTATTTTTGAGATTTACGTCCATGGATACAATGTATTTTGATCACATTTACTCCTCCCTGTCAGTCCCAATACCTATACCCAACCCATCCCAACTTCATGTTCTCTCTCTCTCTCTCTCTCTCTCTCTCTTTCTCCCTTTTTCATTGTGGGAGTGTGTGTGTGTGTGTGTGTGTGTGTGTCTGTGTGTGTGTGTGTTTGTGTCTTTATCTAGCTATCAAGTTCAATTTTATGTCCAATGCCTATGTCATTTCCAATGTAGGGCCATCCACTAGAGCACAGATGACCTACAGGTACCACACCCTTAAAAAAAATTGATTCTCCCTATCCACAGTCAACAGCTCCTCAGCTACGGGCAAGGGGCTCTTGAACTCTTCTTCCCTCCATGCACAAGAGAACTTTACATATTAAGATCCAGGCATTTCAAATTCTTCCCCTCCCCACACCCTACTCTTTGTAATACTGAATTTAATTGCTTCTTGGCATTTGGGGCTAAGATCAACTAAAGAAGTGGAATCTATTTCTTTACACCTTCTTCACGCTGGCTTCCTTGTCATATTGCTTTTGTTAATAAACAGGATCAAAGATGGTATGTCAGTTGTAAGCTTATACTTGGAGAAACCACCCTCTCTTTTTTTCTTTCTTTCTTTTCTTCTCCTCCTCCTCCTCCTTCTTTTTCTCTTCTATTTTTCCAGGCAATAGCCCATATAGTTGAGCTGGCCTTAAATTTACTATGTAGTGAAGGGTGAGTTTGTTCTTCTAATATCCTGCCTCTATTCTCAACTGCTGACATCTCAGACATTTATCGCCATGCCCGGTTTATATGGCAATAGAGATAAAAATCCGTGACTCTGTGCAGGTTAGGCAAAAACACTCTACCAGCTCAGCTACATCCTCAGCCCTCAAACTTCTGCTCTCTCTTGGCTCTCTGCCTTTCCCAGCTATACTGGGAAAAGATGAGGGACAGTAATGGTCAGAGCCAAGTCATCCCAGCTCAGGTCATCCCAAAGCAGCCATTTTTTTTCAGACTCCCCATCCCCAAGTCACATGAGCAGGAACAGCAGAGATCAGCCAAACACAGCTCAGCTCTGAAGGTCTCTCAGCCACTCCATACACATGGGAGAAAATAATAAAAGATGGTTGTTCAAGGTCACTGTGTTTGAGGGTGGTTTATTCTGTAGTCTCATTAGACAAGCCCTAACGTGTGTGACCTGTCCTTTAGCTGGTTAACTAAGCAGCTTTGCTCCTTATGGCTTGAATGTCATAATGGGGGCTCTGCTGGGCTTATATACACTAGCTACCAAACACAGTGTCTCAGCCACTGAGGATCAATACTGTGGCATGCAGATGAACAATGCCACTCTGACATAGCCCAGAGAGACAGATCAGGTTTCTGAGACCAAAGAGTATGACTAAGAGCCAGACCTTGGATTGGGAAAATGCACAGAAGTAAATGTTCTCTCCTGAGACGAATTGGATGATGGCCAGCCAGTCACCCTGACCTTGACCCAGCCTCCCCACATCCTATTTCACAGATGCTTTGACAAGGTTCTCAGCCATCAACCCCCCCCCCCATTTTGCTCATGGAACACTGCAGTAGGCTTACTGTACCACAGAGAGCTGCTGGAGCCCTCAGATCCCCAAACACTGCTTTCTCCAAAGGGCAGAGCAGCAAGCTGTAATCTTTATATTAAACTTCTGGATGGAAGCCCCAAACAAATTCACCATCCAGCCATATGTAAATGCACTCCACGGTGCACTGAAGGTCAGTATATTTCCAGATGATCCTGATCTAATTTGATCACAGAAATTCTTGCCAAAGAAAAAAGAACATAGGCTAGCAAGAACAACACCTGCTGGACTGCCCACTAAAGGTGACTCTGGTTCATTTGGAAGAGAAGCAAATGCAAACACAGCCCTCCATCTAGGTGACAGGACTCGGAGCCATCAAACCATCTCCCCAGTCCCTGCTTGCCTTGCAGAGATGTATCCCTCCTGCTTGCTGCGTTAGGTCATGTTTTGAACGGCCCAGCTACCACTTCCTACCAAATAATCTTCTTTTCTAAACATGTTGTTTAGGAACTCAGCCAAGCCCTTAAACAACAACAACAACAAAAAAAAAAATCAGTGTTGTATCTCAGTGACAAATATATAAACAAGACAACAATGACTTTGTCATGTTATCTTCAGTCGGTTCCCACCACCCCCTCATTCATGCAACTCAGCTTCCTGGACCTCTCTCTTGTTCTCTGGTGAACATGTTTGTCTCTTGTCTCGGGCTTTTGTGGGTTCCTTTACTCTGCTCACACTGCCTGCTTCATCCTTCACTTTCCCCAGAGTTGGTTGAATGCTCTTCTAATCAAAGATATCCATGACCACATAGAAAGGTAGAGATAGATAGGTAAGAGGATAGATAGACAGTTGATTGATAGGTAGATGATAGATACAGATAGATGGATGATAGACAGATAATTGATAGATGATAGACATAGATAGGTAAATAGATAATGATAATAGAGAGGCAAATAGATATGTGATCTTAGTTATGGTAATAACTAAGATGATAGATAGATAGATAGATAGATAGATAGATAGATAGATAGATAGATGCTAAACCTACTCCAAACCCTTGGAGCAATACTCATGCTTCTTATTTTACTTTATTTTTCTTCATAACAGTAGCTCCTGGGCTAATATGGTATATATTTACCTATTCTATCTCACTCTATTTCTCTCTCTCTCTCTCTCTCTCTCACACACACACACATACTTTTCTCAATTTTGTATTCCCCACATAGAGAGAAATGCCTAGCATGTGGTAGCATCTCAATGAACAAACTTTCATTTCTTAAACAGTGAATTTATGCCAGACGATTAATATATGATGGTCGTTTAACAGTTATCATGACCGGCGCCATTGCTTCCATTCTACAGCTCAAGAAATCAAAGCTCAAAGAAAGGCCAAGATGCTAAGGCCAACACCAGCTCTCTCTGAGTAGCCAAGGCCACACTACCCACAGTGTGTCAGCCTGTTGTTCAAACATCTCCTGGTGGTTTCAGTTACAAAATGCATGTAAGCCACACCTCCGGCAACAGGAATAACCCTCGAGCACTTCTTTCTGTCATTGTTCACTTTTTGTCCCAGAAGAATCAACCCTTAGGAACATTTATGTTCCAATCCCAGAGTACACCTGTGGCAACAACGTTAGCGTTCCTTTGTTCCTTTGGGGGACAAACTGGGTCAGAGTTGTCCATACTGGGACATGAACAACCAGGGGAGGAAGAAAAAAAAAAAAAAAAGAGGAAAGCAGAAGTTGATCTGCTGTGAAACTCCCTTAGAATTTTCCAGAGTCCTCGCCTTTATGAAACGCTAGAGTCCTGGAAGTTAGGGAAAATACTTACTAAAAGAATAAAAGTCGGGAGCCCGACCTTCATTGGTGGGCTTCGCCCTCAGTGCCACCTTCAAGAGTGCCTCGTTGGCACTAGTCTTGCTCTGCAAACATCAGCTCTGCCTTCCCATCAGCAGTGATGGAGATGGGGTGGGGGAGGATTACAGGTCATTCAAGACCAATGGACCAAGGAACAAACCCAATCTCTGCTAAGCAGCATGGGGGGGGGGGGGGACTTTGTTTTAAAAGAATTCTTTTCTTCTCTCCTCAACCACCCACTGATTTTCGCACCACCATCTCCGAATTGGTCACACCTCCTGACTACAGGTGTTTGTCCCCCACCAGGTGTGAGCGTGTGCGATGTTAGGATTTTGTTTCCATCCCCTTTTCACGCCTAAGGATCAGTCCCACCTCTGACACATATTGACTGGTAGGTATTTGCTGACTCAGCGTGTGCCTCACCGCATCCTCTAGCGAGCAGAGAAAGTCGCCCCTTCCGCACAGGGCAGGCGGCGAAAGCTCAGAAGAGACCGCCGCGGAGCTGGCTGCGATGTCTAGTTCCCCACCGTCCCCACACCTCTCACGCCTCACCTGCCCCTCCGCGAGGCCCAGAGCCACCCACATTCACCTTCCAAACAGGCTTAGGAACCGGCGAGGGCGAGCATTCCCCCAGCGCCCCGCCCTACCTTCCCCAACATAGCGACGTTAAGTTACCTTTCAGCGTAGCCTGTTTGCATCTGCGATTTCTGGATAGAAGAGAAAAGCGTTCTGGCGGCCGCTCTGCTGCACCCCGACAGATGACAGGTCTACCACCCACCCGTCTGCTGAAGAAACAGCAGCGCCTAGCTCCTCCCTAGCTAACCGCATTTGCTCACCCGTCCCTGCAAAGCAGATCGTGTTCTTCTCCTTGCGCTAAAACCCATCCATAAACAAATCCCGAGTCCCTAAGAAACGGCTCCCACGCCCGCGGAGGGCGCCCTCCACGCAGAGAAGCACACACTCCCAAACCCCGGTCCAGAGCCAGCAGGTGTGGGCATGTGTTTAATCTGTTCTTTGGGAACAAACCGTTTCTGCGGGGAGTAAGGTTGAAACTAAAGGGATGCCCAGGAAGCGGGTAGCAAGCAGCTGTAAACGTCAGTAGCCCAAGTTGGGAAACTATTTACTGCGTCCGCCGACAGTTCACGCGCTTTCACTCCGGGTCCTGGCGAAGGCCACGTTCGAAGGAGCGCGCAGCCCGGGGCGGCAGCAAGTGCGCTGCTTTCCAACTCTGCGGTCCTCCGAGGCTCTTCCCGTCAGCCGCACCCAGCCGTCCCAGTGCGGGTCTCAGCCGGCTAGGCCTGGGAGCCTGGGTCTGCCCACGCACAGCGAGGATCGCCGTCCCCTACCTGGGTGGGAAATCTGCAGCGAGCCGGGCAGCAGCCCCGCAGAGTCCGCCTGGGCAGCTCCGGCTAACGCGACGCCCTGCCGATCCCAGCCCCCGGCAGGCTCTCTCCCCGGGGCACACCTGCACCGCCGCGCCCTCGTCGCCGCTGCTGCCACCCGCCTCTGTGCAGAGCGCTCCCAGCCCCCCGCAGCACCCCAGCTCTCCTGAGGCTCCTGAGTCTATTCAGCTGGATCCGCTTGAACCTAGCCCAGGCACAAACCGTATTTACTGAGGAAAGCTCTTCACCACTAACCCCCTTTCGGATCCAAGGAGAGGAGTACAGGATAGGTTGGAGTGGAGCCAGCGCCCACTCCCCAGTCCCGCCCTCGGCTCTGTGGATTTGCAGATGGACACAGCTTCTTATTCCATTAGGTTTGATCCCAACAGACCATAAATACCTTGCTCTCTCCACCCTTCCACCTAAGGCGACAAGATACATAAGGCTCCAAGCTCTGTCCCCAACGCCAGACAAGGATATGTCAGAAGACAAGGTTCTTGGGCAGGGGGATCCATTCCCAAACTACCTGAGATCACGGATGTTGAGAAATCGCTCTGGCCTTGGTAACTACTTTGGAACTGAAAAGGGGGAGCTTGCTTTGGCCAGCGAAGGGTCTAGAGGGAAATGAGGAAAACTTGGAGGGTTTGATATATTAGAGAAAGGCTCTAGCTGTTTCCCTCTTTCCAGTCTGCCACACACACACACACACAACTCGTGTTCATAGCTGGCACACAACCACAATGCAGCCAGCCTGCAAAGACTTCTTCCAAAAGCATGGGGCTCCTTCTAGAAGGAAGTAAAGAGCAACAAAATCATCCTGGAAATTCACAGTGCAAACGAAAAACAAACAAACAAACAAACAAACAAAAACAAACACTAGCGCTGCCTGGCCTTCTGCAGGGTCTGCAGCCAAGGGCCTTCCCTAATTGTGTTACTTAGGGTTTCTAGTGCTATGAGAAAGATTCCGTGACCAAAGGCAGTATGGGAGAGAAAGAGTCTACTGGACTCACACATCACTGAGTACAACCCATCGATGGATGTCGGTGCAGGAACTGAGGGAGAGGCCACGGGGGAATACTGCTTACCGGCTTTCTCCGCCTGCTTTTTTAGACAACTGAGGACTACCTGGTCAGGGCTGGCACCATGCCCAAAGACCAGGACCTTTCCATAGCCTTCACTAATTAAGAAAAGGCCCTCACAGGCTTACCTCCAGGCAGTCGGGTGAAGGCATTTTCTCCACTGAGGTTACTCTTCAGCAAATATGGGCAGGTTTGTGTCAAGTTGGTAAAAAGCTGACCATTGTACCTAATCATGTTGAAATGGAGGCAAGTGGAGAAGAACCCTCCCTCTTCTCCATCCAGCACTCGTCCAAACCCAAGGTCTTCACTTCCATCATCACCCTCTAGCTACAGCATGCTTCTCCCAGCTCCCCTCCTCTTCCTTAGACTGGGCTTGGCCATGGACCACCTGGCAAGGGCTTCCCTAGTTCCCCTCCCAGAGTCATTCCCAAAAATGTCAGTCTAACCCTGAGTCCTTCCTCACTAAAACCAGGCCATTGGGCCTCCCCTGTGGTGATCAAAAGCGTTTCCCTACTGACATCAACAGCCCCCATGCTTTATGCTGACCTGTTCCCCTCTACCTAGCCACACTAATTTGTTTCCTTCAGCCTGGACTCACCAGGTAACCTAGAATGACCTGGATTTCAGGCCTGGGCCACCACACCTCATCTTCTGTGGTACTGGAATCAAAACCAGAGTTTTCCATATGCTGTATATGCACTCTACCAACTGAGACCCTCACTAGTTCTTAATTCGCGCCTCACTCTCTCCCTTCCCGGAGTTCCAATACACTGTTGCTTCCTCCGAAATCCTTTTACCCCCTTCCCCTAACCAAATGCTTTACTGTTCTCAGCTGAGCCATTGACTCCTCATCCCTGGACTTCCTGTGTTCTCCCAGCTCGTATGTCCACAGTCAACACAGTCCCAGTTCTTTGTCAATTACCTCTTCCTCCTTAGAAGGAATACTTAAAGAGGCATGCCTCTTGCTTGCTGCGCTAGACAGGGTACACTGTTTCAGTGTCTGCTCAAGTGTTTTTGTGGCCACCGGGATTAAAAATAGTTCCAGCACCCAGGGATTTCTTTATGTTCCTTCCCAGCCAATACTTGTCAGTCCCGAGACGTAACTACTATTTTTATTCTCTGTTCCTTAGTTGCATATGAACAGAATAATACAAATACAGTGTGTCCTCGTGTATGTGACTTCTCTAACTATAAATGATGTCTGTGAGATTCGCCTGTGGCATTACATAGGCCACCCTTTTATTGCTGCATAGTATTTCATTGCTTGAGAACTTGAAAGGACAATCAGGATAATTTCCTTAGTAAATCAAGACATTGACAAACACCTACATATACTAGAGAATTAGGACATTATGTAAATGCCTTGTATGATGTATGCTCAGGCAAGGACATTAAGTGATTCTGCATTTTTACCTCTGAATAGTCTCTAGGCTCCATGAAAGCATGAAAAAAAGACTGTGATGGTTTAAATAGGAATGCCCCCATCCCCCCCCACATAGATTTCTATGTTTGAACGCTTGGCCCTAAGGAGTGGCACTATTAGGAGGTGTGGCCTTGTCGGGGTAGGTGTAGCCTTGTTGGGGGAGTGTGTCACCGTGGAGGTGGGGCTTTGAGGTCTCCTATGCTCAAGGTGGCACACAGTTTCCTCCCTGCTGCCTACAGATCCAGATATAGAACTCTCAGCTCCTTTTCCAGTGCCATGTCTGCCTGGATGCCATAATGCTTCCCACCATGATGATAATGAACTGAACCTCTGAAACTGTAAGTCAGCCCCCAATTAAATGTTTTCCTTTATAAGAGTTGCTGTGGTTGTGATGTCTCTTCACAGCAATAAAACCTCAACTATGACAAAGGCTAGAGTTATAAGTGACCTGTCTAAGGGTTCATGGATACAACTGGAAGAAATCAGATTAAATTAAGACTAATCTTATTATCATATCATTTCATATCATACCATATTATACCATAACATAAAGGTAATCATGTTATCTCCCATTTGTGGTGTCTAGACTTTATATAGATACATAAAACACTGTATGTGTAACATGAAAGTAGAAATAAAAACTGCATAGGGTAAATGCTTAATGTTCTTTCTCATATGTGAAACCTAGTTCAATTTTGGAAGTGTGTATATTCAAATTGACATTTATTTCAATGATCAGGGCAGGTGGAAATACTTACTTTGTGAGCTAATTTTAAAATAATTTTTTTTAAAAAGAAAAATAGTTTGAATGGAAATACCCTTCCTAGATAATAGCTCCCTGGGGAGCTGTCTGCACATAATTGCTGTTACGAGAGTGAAACTCATATTCCTCAGAGATGTAGCTGATGGAAAGTTGTTCTGGATCTAGTAAATAACCTCCCACCTTCATGCAAATGACCCTAATTAAGCATAGTGGGTTACATATATATATAAACTTGTGAAAGACAATAGACAATCTCAAGAAAGAACCACTAAAACCTATTTAAAGAAATAAAGGGACCACTGGGAGAAGGAAAATTGAGAAAAGAAAGTATTGAGAGCAATATATTTAAAGTACATTACATACTTAACCCAATACCATGTATCCAATTAATGATTTTTTTTATTTTTCTTTTATCTCATTTTATGTGTATGGGTGTATTGTCCACATACGTCTGTGTACCATATGAGTAGTGAGTGCCCTCAGAGGTCAGATGCCCTCAGAAGAGGACATCAGATCCCCTGAAACTGTAGCTACAGACAGTTGTGAGCTGCCATACTGGTGCTAAGATTGAACCCTGGTCCTCAGAAGACCGGCAAGTGCTCTTAACCTCTGAGCCATCTCTCCAGCCCCAAAAACATCTTTTTAAAGAACCAAAGTAAAAAAAAAAAAAAAAAAGATAATACAAATGTCTGTAAATAAGTAACTAAGTAAATAAATTATTATAGCAATATTAAAAATTATGCTGGAGAAAACAGCTCAAAAATGAAGTTGGATCTTTAGATCATATATAAAAACTAACTCGTGATACATTAAAGTCCTCCTTACAAGAGCTAAAATCATAAAAGCCCTACAAAAAAAATTCATGACATGCATTTAGCAATTATTTCTTGGATACAATACCAAAAGCCTGGGTGATCCTAATGTTAATTTATCAATATACCTATAATCCTAGCATTCAGGAGGCTGAGGCAGGAGGATCTCAAGTTCCAGGATAAAGATCCTATCTCTGAAAACTAGGTCATGTGTGTGTGACAGAGAGAACAGCAAAATCAGAACTCATGGTCTCTACAGATCTGCTCCGTATTTAAGGAATTTTTACACAGGTGTACAGGAGATTTAATTATCTCATTGCACTCATGACAGGACTGGCTCTCTGTGAAAAGCTCTCCTTCTCATTACATAAAGCCACAACATACTCCATCTGTGTTTTTAGGACCCCACCCACCCTGTGAATGCTGGCATGAGCGCACTTCTGATCATAAACCAGCACATGGCAGCAGGTGCTATTATTCTCAAGTGTCTTCAGTGTAGACTCTCTGCCTACAGCAAGCCTGGCCTCGAACACAGGCTTAACCTCAGCAGATACCCCTAAGAGAGAACGGGGTAACTTCAACTCCCTGAAAAGGGTTCTTCCAGCTTCAAAATTGGTTTACCTGGTCCTTGCTGCTTCTGGTGACGTCCAATATGTTTTTGAAACCAGTTCTAGAATTTATCCATTTTTAGTGGATTTTTTTGCCTGCACAGGATGAATGACTTGTTACCATCTATTAAATGTTACCAGCAATGAGGAACCCAACTTGGTGATTTTCCGTCCCCACAGTATTTTTATGAGATCTGTAGCATTTGCCAACAAGGCTATGCAACCTGACAAAGTGTGGATTATAATAAGTAATGAAACTGAGAGACCCCAAACCAGCAGTTCTAAAGACCCCCACAATCTATGCTATCCAATGTTGAGCACAGCCTTCTCTTTAATGGAAAAGAAGTAGAATCCTGAGCTGGGCACGGTAGCACACACCTGTAATCCCAGCACTGGGGGAGGCAGAGGCAGATGGATCTCAGTGAGTTAGAGGCTAGCCTGATCTACAAAGCGAGTCCAGGACAGTCAGGTCTACACAAAGAAACCCTGTCTCAAAAAATCAAAACAACAACAACCACAACAAAAAGGTAGGATTCCAGTGTCTAGCTAAGAATCTAAAAGGAGACATCAGTTTTTAAAGCCTGTTTTATGACCTGCCGAGTCAAATGCATAAAGAATTTGTTTTAAATTCAAGGCACATGTCACACAAAAATTCTAGTATAAAAAATTAAATTAGTTTTCACTATTCCTCAAGACTCAAGCACAAATGTCACATACTCACTAAGAGTCCCTGTCCCCAATTTCTTCAATAAACACGAAGGACCATTCAATTGCCAGCATCTTCCTTTCACAAAAGATTTTATTTAATTTTTTAAAATAATTTATTCACTTTACATCCTAATTGTAGCCCCCTCCCTCTTCTCCTCTAGGTCCCACCTTCCTTCCCTCCCTCTTTTTCCCTATCTCCTCCCCTATTTCTCAAAAAGGAGAAGCCCTCCTCCCTTACTGTCTGACCCCAGCCTATCAAGTCTCATTAAAACTGCTTGCCTCCTCTTCCTCTGTGCCCTGGCAAAGGCCCCCACCAGGGGGAATGATCAAAAATCAGGCAACCAAGTTCATGTCAGAGACAGACCTGCTCTCCTTACTAGGGAATCTGCGTGGAGACTGAGCTGCCTAAGGGCTCATCTGAGCAGGAGTCCAGGTCCTCTTCATGCATGGTCTTTGGTCTCTGCAGGACCTCCCGGGCTCAGATTTCTTTCACAGAAGATTATTAAGTGTGACAATTAACTTCATTAACATGAATACATCTCAGAAAGCATGTTTGCTTTGTCACTTCACTTTTGAAATGTAAGTTCTTCAACAACTTAAACTCTTTGCTTAAAAGCACAAAAGTTGCTGTGCGGTGGTAGTAGATGACTTTGGTCCTAGGACTTGGGAGGCAGTAGTAGGCAGATTCTCTGTGAGTTTGAGGCCAACCGGGTCTATGGAGTAAGTACCAGAACAGCCGAGACTACCCGGGAGGGACGGGGGGAAGCAAAAGTTACTGGAAAATCCACACTGTGTTTGTGTTTTGTAAATGGCCAGACACAAGTGAGAGCCCAGAGGCCACCAGGCAGCTTCCAGCTCCTGGCTGCAAAGGGCAGGTGACAGCTGAAGTGGAGTGGAAGCTATCACACTCTGAAAAATCCTGGGATTCACTCTGCAGGCCTTTGACTAAAGAAGTGTGATGATAATCCCTCATGGTTTTCTAGGAAAATGAATCTCCTTCATTCCCTGTACTGCCAAAGAGGGATTTCAGATAATGATAGACCCGGAATTAGCTCTGATTTAGAGTTTGGGGGAGAGGTTCACCCGCCCTGAATGCATGAGTGTGAATGCATGCATGTATGTGCATGCAAGTGTGTGTGTGTGTGTGTGTGTGTGTGTGTGTGTGTGTGTGTGTGTGTGGCATGCATGCATATGGAGGTGAGAGATCAACCACAAGTGTCCTTCCTTGGACATCATCTGCCTTGTTTCGTGATACAAGGACTCTCATTGGCCTGAGACTCACTGACTAGGCTGGTCAGGCTGGCCTTCAAGCCCCGGGATCTGCCTGTCTCCACCTCCTGAGTGCTGGCTTTGCAAGTGCAGATCAGCGTGTCTAGCTTTTTGTTGTTTCTGTGTGGGTTCTTGGTTCAAAATCAGGTTGCTGCCCTTCTCCAGCAAGCTCTTACCATCTGCACAATTTCCCAGTACCTGGGAGCCGGTGTCTAGGAGAAAAATATAGCCCAATACTACAGCTAAACCAAGCAAATTCTAGAGAAAGTGACTGTGTGCAGGCTTTTAACATGAAATCAGAAGTAGGAGAAAGGAAATCTTCCAGCTCAGGGCCATGACTTCGGCGCCCTGACAACCACTGACAGGCTTTCTGTTCATCCCGAGTTTTATCACTGTTTAAATTTTAATGATTCAGCTATGCTATCATCAAACAAGGTTGAAACGCTACAACAATAACGTCCACTCCAGTAATCGGCTGTTCTAACAGCCGCCTTTAAATGTCATCAGGAAGCAGCCTCTGTATGTTCTTGCTAATCTCACAAATACTGCAGGTGGCAATGCACACTTTTTATTTTAGAGACGACGGAGTGGTTGTGTGGCTTTCAAGCCATAAATGATGGGGAGGAGAGGCACATGGTACTGTAATCCAAAGCCTGGATACCTTCCATAGAATCACGCCTCTAGCCACACAGCATGGCGCCCTCCACAGACGGGGTCACACAGACTGCAGACACATCGCTCTGTTCCTTGCATTTTGTGCTTATTCTTTCTCATACGTCGTCCCACATGCACCCACTCCTCATAACGCTGTTGGAGCTCTTGGCTGTAAGAATGGATCTGTCAGTTAAGCTCCTGAGGAGATTCCGCTTTCTCAATGAAACCTTCCCTTGGTCTGTTCCTACTCCAGCTCTCCATGGCAATCCTCCCTCCCAGGAATGTACAGAGTGCCTGTACCATGTCTTCATCCACTCATTGAATGCATCTTTATTCTTTACTTATGTATTTAGACATAAATATATAAATACATTTCAATGAATTTAAATATGTGCTTATATTATCGCTGACAATTTTGAGCACTTACTGTATACCAGGCACAGTACTGAACTATTTACATGTTCTAGTTTATTTATTCACAGAAACTTTGTAAAGCAAGTTCCCTTGCACTTTACAAAAAGAGAGAGAGAGAGGGAGATTCACAGAGAGCTAAAACAAGCTCCAAGGACCATGCATGGAGATAACCTAGACCCCCTGTTCAAAGGAAGCCCATTAGCTGCTCCGTTTCCAAGTGAGTTCCCAATGAGGGGTACAGGGGCTGTCTCTGACATGAACTCAGTGGCTGGCTCTTTGATCATCTCCCCCTTGGGGGTGCAGCCTTGCCAGGCCACAGAGGAGAATGATGCAGTCAGCCTTGATGAGACCTGATAGGCTAGGGTCAGATAGAAGGGGAGGAGGACCTCCCCTATCAGGGGACTAGAGAAAGGACATAGGGAGAGAAGTGGGAGGGTGGATGCCACTGAGAGGAGACAAAGGGAGGTAGCTGCAGAGGGGATACAAAGTGAATACATTGTAATAAATAAATATATAAATAATTTTAAAAATAAACAAGCTCGAAAAGTCACGTGGCTGGCTGTAGAGACAGTTCAGTGGTTGAGAGCTGCTCTTCCAAAGGAACTTGGTTTGATTCCCAGCACCTAGATGGACGTTCACAACCAGTTTCAGGGGTTCTGATACCCACTTCTGGCCTCTTTACCAGTCACATACATGGTACACAGATGTACACACAAGTAGAAAACCCATATGCCCATTAGAAGTTAGGCAAGCTAGCTCAAGAAATTGTACTTTTAAAACCACTGCTGAACCCATATAGGTTCTGGCACAGGAAGAGAAAGTGAAATGGCCTCTCAGAAGATATTTTAATGATGTCCTGAAGAATGACCAGGATGGGGCCAGGAAAATGAGGGTACAAAGGACATTGTGGTATATAGTAGGTGCTTAATACTGCCAGCTATAATATAAATATATATTTTAAGTGTATATTAAAATGTATATTTAAGTTTCTGTTAGGTAAAGAAATGAGCTTTATTGTAACATTTTGAGATATATGCATCAATATTAGAACAGATTATTTTTGAATACCTATTAAGTGATTCTATGTATAGTCATTTTGTGTTTCCAGTTCAGTGAAGGAATGAAGACACAGAGAATCCGTACACCATCCAGCCCAGGCTCCTTCAGAGACTGTAGAGTTTAGAAAGCTGTGAATTCCATGTGTAGCCCATGACTAATGATTCTAGAAGTAATCCCAGCCCCTATACCTAAGAGATATTCAGCAACCCAGGCCTACACATTCTTTTGCAACAGCGATTGATTTTTAGAAGGTTTGCAAGGTCTTGGTGAAGAAAGAACATCTCCTGGAGGCCCGGTTCTGTTCCCTTGGCTGTGAAAGACGAAGTAGAGTTGGCTGCTGACAGCCATTCTAAGCCATGGTAAGGACCAGCATCTGTGCAAAGGCCACTGCCTTAGTCCAGGCTCCTCCATTCACAGTGGTGCTCCATCTTGTTTCTGCTCCTCACCACAGTTCTCCATCACAGAAAGTCTCCGTGACTGTCACAATGCAATCTCACCCATGGCAACGGGTTCCCCATTGGCCATCTGATCAGTGGTATCACATCAGAATCCATCCTGGAGAATTGCTTTCCAGGACACTTCCTGGTACCAAATACCACTGCCTACTTGAAAGCAGAGCCTTTGCATGCAGAACACGTGGTACCGGGGTAGAGATACTCCCAAGGATGAAAATAAGAGAGGAAGGAAAGCAATTTTAAGGGCTTATTATTGTTGTTCATGTCAATAGAACTGAACATTAGCCTTGCAGGTGATTTCTGAAAAAAAAAATGTATAAAATATGACACAGAAATAATGCCCAAGGAAGAATGAAGCAGTCACATGCCAGCTTTCATCCCACATCAGTCAAAGGCTGTGCTGTGTACTGTTAGTTCTTTCTTTATGCTAGTCACCCTATGCACGGGTGTCCAGGTGATCAAATAGTGGGTTTTCCTAAGCATCCTCCATCTAGTATGATAAAAGCTCCTGGACAGAAAGGAGAAAAATACTCCGTGTAGCTGTGGTGGGGTGCAGAGATGCTTACACACAGCTGATACCTGGACCAAGGACTATTAAAGTGGACTGAGAGGATCTGAGGCAGGGCACAAGAGATGTCCACATAGTCGGTATCAGAGGGAAATAAGGATCCACAAGCTCAAAGCTATCATTCATTGAAACCATATCACTACCTCTGTACTCCAGTAACGTGAGCATATGTAGACGCTACTAAATCAGATATATGTAATATATTATAAATATAATATACATTAGATAAATTATGATGGGGCTGAGGTTGTAGCTCAGTGGTAGAGTACTTGCCTAGCCTGAGGAAGCAGAGGTAAACTTCAATTCCAAGCACCACTAATGATAGAGATTGAGGAGAGAGTGGGAGAGAGAAAGAATGGGTGGATCATGAACAATGAACTGTGACATAAGGGGTAACAGAAAGACTGTCAAATACATGGGAATTATTAATCATCAGTTTCTCTTAAATTTTATCACATCATTCATCCCCAAGAATGGCAGATAGAGATTTCATTCCTTTTCAGTTGCTTTTGGCTTCTTAAGATACAGCGCTTTGGTAAGAGTAGATATGAGAGACCCAGGAGTTGTAAGGCTACACAGGTTTACACGCATGAAATTTGTCCTATTTAACACATTTTGGACATGATTTAGGATGCTTTTACTCATTGGCTTATTAATAACTCCATCTGAGATTCTTTAATGTTTACCCTGCAGAGAAAAGTTAGATAGCAGGCAGTTTAACTATGAATTAGACTAGCACCATGATCAAACAGAATCTCTATAGACAGGATGTCGTTTAGAAGCTAATTTAACTAAGTTTGGATCTCCCATATTAATAATTTCATAATTCATGGTTGCAAAGAGCTACAGCTCATTTCACAAGCTCATTTTCTCTTCCTGTGGGAACACCTCAGTAGTTTGTGGGGAGTCCTGTAGTTTAGTAATGGAAAGTGTGTTCTGTATGAATAGCTCTGACTCTAAAGCCAGATGTCTGAGACTTGGTTTGCCCTCACTTCTTGACATGGGGGGATAAAAGGGAAACACATGATCAGCCAGGGGTCACTGGTGACCCTCCTGTCTAAAAGCATTTGGGACAAGTTCTTCCTTTAAATGCAAGACCCTGTGAAAGTGTTAGCCATGCCACACTCTTTGTTTGTTTGTTTGTTTGTTTGTTTGTCTGCAAGGTAAGGGATTTCATAGTGACATTTTCATATAAATATGTCACTATATTTTGTTCGTATTTCCCCCTACTCACCACTCCCAACTTCTTTGTCCCCCTAAATAGTTCCTCCTTGAGCTTTTATGTCATATTTTTTTACCCTCTCTTGTTCCTACCTGCCCCTCTCTAGATTTCTTTCTCCCATCTCATAGCCCCCTTTCTATTTTCAAACTATACAAACATGCAGACCTACAGATATACATATATACACACATGCAAGAGTATATATGCATTTGTATGTATATTATGCAAATGAGAGAAAACATGTGATATTTATCTTTCTTTTTATTATTATTCTGGTTTATCTCACTTACCACAATTATCTCTCGGTCCACCCATTTTCCACAGAGAAAATGCCAACAACCTATGTTCTGGCCATATCTTTACTATTAGCTATGTTGCTCTAAGAATGAAGGAATTCAGCAGAACTTGGGTCAACCTGGGTAACAGGGCTAGATCACTTTAGAGCTGCTTCAATTTGCCTTTCCTTGATGACTAAGGATGTTGAGCATTTCTTTAAGTGCTTCTCCACCATTTGAGAGTCCTCTATTGAGAATTCTCTGTTTAGCTCTGTATCCTATTTTTTAATTGGATTATTTGGTTTGTTATTATTTACTTTCTTGAGTTCTTTATATATTCTGGATATTAGCCCTTTGTCAGATGTAGGATTGGTGAAGATCTTTTCTCAATCTGTAGACTGCCATTTCATTTTATTGACAGTGTCCTTTGCTTTGCAGAAGTTTGCAGTTTCAAGAGGTCCCTTTTATTAATTGTAGATCTACAATTGTAGATCCTGAGCTGTTGATGTTCTGTTCAGGAAGTTGTCTCCTGTGCCAATGAGTTCAAGGCTCTTCCCCGCTGAGATTCCATCTTACATCTATCAGAATGACTTAAGATCAAAAACTCAAGTGACAACAATGCTGGCAAGGATATGGAGAAAGGGGAGCAGTCCTCCATTGCTGGTGGGAGTGCAAACTTTTACAACCACTTTGGAAATAAACCTGGCGCTTTCTCAGAAAACTGGGAATAGCACAACCTCAAGATCCAGCTATACCACTCCTGAGCATATACCCATAAGATTGCTCCACCATACAACAACTACATTTGCTCAACCATGTTCATAGCAGCTTTATTTGTAATAGCCAGAAGCTGAAAACAACCTAGATGTCCCTCAACCAAAGAATGGATAAAGAAACTGTGGAACATTTACACAATGGAATAGTACTCAGCCATTTAAAACAAGGAAATCATGAAAATTACAGGCAAATGGATAGAACTAGAAAAAGATCATCCTGAGAGGTAACACAGACTCAGAAAGACACACATGGTATATACTCACTTAAGCAGATTTTAGTCATATAGTACAGGATAGACAAACTACAGTGCATACCCAAGAAGATAAGCCCAATCTCTATAGAAGGTCTTCATGTGGGCCCACTAGTTGGGAGAGTGGGGGATAGCTCTGACATGGACTATGTTGCCTGCTTTTTGATCACATCTCCCTGATGGGACTTACCTAGCAGGCCACAGCGGGGAAGACAAACTCAGTCCTCATATGAAGAGATGAGCTGGGGTATCTGGGTAGGGAGGCTCCTCTCTTCTGAGGCATAAGGGAGAAGGGATGTGGGAGGAAAGGCGGGATTAGGAGGAGAGGAAGGAGAGCCCTATGACCGAGATGTAAATTGAGTGAATTAATTAAAAAAGGAAGAGCTGTGTCTTGCTCCCAGGTTGCCCCCAACCATATCCCCTCCAAGATTCTTGTGCTGCAATGCTTAAAACCTTACAGATTGTACAATTCCCAATCTAACCCCTAGCCCTGTAGCAGTCCATCTGCAGGGGCCTGTCTTTCCTCTCCATCCCCTAGTGACTTCACAGACAGCCTTCCTCCCTCATCACACCCCTTTGTGTGAGCTACCAAAATACCCAGAGTCACTCTGTACCTGGAAACCTTGGGCCATGCTGACCTGGGAATCAGATAGGCAATCGATCTTCACTCTATTTCCTGTCTGCCACTGCAAATTCTCCAGTCCCATGCCCAACTTTGTAGACCATCCTTCCCTCTCTGACTTCACTCCCTGGAGAATCCACAAATGATCCTCATGGCAGCCCCAGCTTTCCTCTTTTCAGTAGACCTTCTCAGCCCCACCTTTCTAGCACATCTCCACCCCTTTGTGTCAGCCCCGAATACCTAGAAACATGTTCTGTCTTGGACCCTCAGTGGCCACACCTTGCAGGGTCTCAGAAGTACTCCCTTCCAGACAACCCACACTCACCGCACTCTCCTAAGATCCAGAGATGGCAACAGAGACCAAAGACTGGAACACACACCCAGCAAGGACAATCATAGATATCAACACCTAGAATTACAATCATCCCAAACCCAGATGCCTAGACACCAACATAAGTACAATCAATAACATCCAAGACAATATGTCTCCACCAGAACCCAGCAACCTTACTAGAGTACGCCCTGAGAAACACAACACAGCGGAATCACAAGAACTTCAAAATAGCTGTTAAGAATATGTTCAAAAAAAAAAAAAGAATATGTTCAAAAGCCAGGTGTAGTGGCACAGGCCTGTAATCCCAGCACTCAGGGAGGCAGAGGCAGGTGGATCTCTGTGAGTTCAAGGCAGCCTGGTCTACAAAGTGAGTCCAGGACAACCAGGGCTTCACAAAAAAACTCTGTCTCCAAAACAAAAAGATAAGAACGGAAGGAAGGAAGAAAAAGAAAGAAAAGAAAAGAAAAGAAAAGAAATGTTCAAAGACCCAAAGACCTTAAAGAGGATATGAATAAATCCATCAATGAAGTATATGAAAACACAGACAAAAAAAAATGGAAGGAAATGAAGAAAACAGTTCAAGATATGAAAGTGGAAATAGAATCAGTAAAGAAAACCCAAACTGAAGTACAACTGGAAATTAAAAATGTAGGGAGTCAAACAAAAACCTCAGAGGTAAGCTTCACCAACAGAATACAAGAGATGAAAGAGAGAATATCAGGCAGTGACTAAAAGATAGAAAAAATAGATACCTCAGTCAAAGAAAATGTTAAATCTTAAAAAAAATTTAGGCACAAAACATCCAGGAAATCAGGGACACTGTAAAAAGAGCTAATTTATAAATAATAGAAACAGAGGAAGGAGAAACTCAGATCAAAAAACCAAAAAAAAATAATTTCCTTTTTTAATTTATTTTATTTTATGTTTTGCCTGCATGTGTGTAAGAGGATGTCAGATCCCCTGCAAGTGCAGTTATGGATAATTTTGAGATGCCATGTGGGTGCTAGGAATTTAATCTCGATCCTCTGGAGGAGCAATCAGTGTTCTAAACTGCTGAGCCATCTCTCCAGCCCCCCAAAAATATTTTGAACAAAACCATGGAAGAAAGCTCCCCAATCTAAAGAAGGAGATACCAATCAAGGTATAGGAGGCATACAGATCGCCAAATAGATTGGACCAGAATTTAAAAATAGCCACTTGGTAATGACTTCAGTCGTTACTCAAGTGTTTGTCCGTTTGCCTGCAGTCTCTGCACTTGTCATCAGACCATGAAACCTGCAGGTTTCCCATTGAAAGAACAATGACCATTAAATACCATTAGCTGAGAAAAAGTAGATTAGCCCCAACGCATAGTAATCAAAACACTAAACGTTCAAAACAAAGAATGACTATTAAATGCTGCAAGGGGAAAAGACAGGTAACATATGAAAGCAGACCCATTAGAATAACACTTAACTGAGAAAACATAATCAGAACATACTGTATGAAAAAACACGTTTTCCATAAAAATAAATTAAAACTTTATAAACTGCTAAGGGGAGGGGGGAAACCCTAATCTAGGGAAGATAACCCAGGCAAGACCAATCAGAGAGGAGAGGAGTCAGGAAAGGGTGAGGGACTCTGGAAGCCTATAAAAAGACCTTGGTGGAAGGTTTGAGCTCTGGCTTCCTCTCTAAACACACACACACACACACACACACACACACACACACACACACAGAGAGAGAGAGAGAGAGAGAGAGAAAGAGAGAGAGAGACCTTGCTCCAAGTAAAGATTCCCGCTTATGTGTTGTAGTTATGTTCAGTATTTACTTTTCTAAAATGTTCTTCAGCTAGATGTGATGGCATATGTCTGTAACCACTTTTGGGGGCTGAGAAGAGAGAATCAAGAGTTCAAAGCTAACCTGGCTACATAGTAACCCTCCTTTCAAAGCAACCAATAATATAAAAGCATTACTCTACTAAAAACTATATTTCTTCTTTGTTTATTTTCTTTGTTTTGTTAGCATACAAAACCATAGGTTTTACTATGATATTTCCATATACAATTTTTTTAATTTTTTTCTTTTTTTAATGTTAGTTACAGTTTATTAACTTTGTATCCCAGCTGTATCCCACTCCCTCATTCCCTCCCAATCCCACCCACCCTCCCTCATCTCCTCCCTGCCCCTTTCCAAATCCACTGATAGGGGAGGACCTCCTCCCCTTTCATCTGACCCTGGTTTATCAAGTATCTTCAGGACATCCATGCACAATTTGTTTCAGTTAATTCTCATCCTTGACTCTCCGCTTTATCCCCTGGCCCCCTTATAACCTCTTACTCCACAGGCCCCTTTCTAATTTTATACTGCATCTATCTTCCTTGCTTTTCTAACACTTTTTTCCTTCCTGTAGTGTCATTTGTATTTATCTTTATTTTTTATGTGTATGAATGTTTTGCCTGCATGTATGTACATGCTGTGCCCTTGACGGCCAGAAGAAGGTCTCAAAGAGCCTAGAGCTTCAGTGACTGACTGTGATGAGCCACCAAATGGGTCCTGGAAACCAAACTTAGGTCCTCTGGCTAAACAGCAAACGCTCTTAACCATTGAGCCATCTCTCCAGTCTCTTGAAATCTCCCTTTTAGTTTTACGACCTATGCTCTCACTCATATTCACATATATACACATATGTATCCATCAAAAGCCTAGGATCTATATAGGATAGAGAACATGATATTTGTCTTTCTGAGTCCAGATTACATCATTAATATAATAATTTCTGAATCCACCTTTCTTTTTTGCAAATTTTATAATGCTATTTGTTCATGGCTAGATAAAACTCCCCTGTTATATGTCCCACATTTTCAGCATCTATTTATCTAGGCTGGTACTATCTCCCTGCTACTGTGGACAGAGCAGCAGTTAACACAGATGAGCAGTTGTCTCTGCAGTAGAAGTCCCTTAGGCAGATACTGGGAGTGGGATAGCAGGATCATATGATATCATACCTATTTTCAGTTTATATACACACCAATAGGGAATAAAGGTTTCCATAGCTTCACCGTCACTTGTTGTCATTTGATTCATTAATGATGACCACTCTAACTGGGGTAAGATGAAAACTCAAGGTAGTTTTAACATGCATTTTCCTAATGAAATAGTTTGAAGTGTTTATCATCCATTTGTGTTTCTTCTCTTGAAAACTGTGTGTTGTGTTGATTACACACTGATTGACTGATTAATTGAATGAATCTGGCTGACTGATTGATTGAATGATAGTAACCCCTGCCTGGAGTACAGCTGACTAAAATTTTCTCCATTCTCTAGGCTATCTCTTCATTCAACTGATGGTTTCCTTTGCCGTGCAGAAGCGAAAAGCTATGTTCCAAAGTCGAATTTTTCAGATGAATGACATTCAACTTTCTGATAGTTAATCTTCAACGTCAACTTGACTAAATTTAGAATTACCATGGAAACAAACCTCTGGGTGTGTCTATGAGGGTATGTTGAGAAATAATTAACTGAGAAGAGAAAACCAGATCTGAATGAGGGGACCACCACACCATGAGCACAATAAAAAGGAAAAAGTGAGCTAAACACCGGCCTCATGCTTCTCAGCTTCCTCCCTGAGGGTGTAATGGGACCAACTGCCTCACAGCCGTGCACTACAGCTTCCTAGATATGATGGACTATACCTTCAAGCTGCAAACTGAAATGATTCCTTTATTGTTTTGCTTTCGGCAGGTATTTTGTTACAGGAATAAGAAACTGACAACCCCATATGTCATAAAGTTAGATATTTTGGCAAAACTTCGACACCCTAACCTTGTTTGATTCCACGTAGAATAGGATTTCTTGAACATTCCCCATTGGCTTGGCTTCCTGGGACACTGGCAAGCAATTCCTTTGCTCTGCAATGATTCATAACGAGTTTCTGTATGGTTTTTTAAAAAATACAACCTTTGAGAGAAAAAATTGAAACTAATAGCCAACTTGGTACATCCTGGGAATCCATGACTTGTTTCTTCTGAATCTCTTCATTTCAGATATTTGTTTTCCATCCATACCTTCCCAGTTTCATGCCCACAGCCATCACACCTTTCCTAAAGACACCTTCCTTAGTTTAGTCTTCAACTGACTGAATTCTTATCATCATTTAAATTTTAGCTAATGTACCCTTTATCAATAAGTTCTTATTGATAAAGACACCATGAACATCAGAAACTTATCCCTGGGCTAGAACTTACCTAATTGCACCCTGCCTAAGGACTATCATGGTACCAGAGGGTGCCATGCAAGCTTCCACAGGAGGTAGGTGGCCAGCAGTCCTACCCAGCTATGTCACCTATGAACTACATCAATGACCAGCAATATAGCACAATGACGCTAAGAGTACACTAGTGGCACACATACCTTGGCAGTAACCAAAAGCCCTCTAATTGGACATAGGATCCACTGACAAGAAGAAAACCATGCCTGGTACTGAAAACTTAGCTCACCTCTTAGTGAAGTCATGGTTATTAGAGGAAAATCTACACTAGTGCTAATCCCTAACAATAATTTGTAAGAATTTGTCATTATAATAACCAATAAGTATTATCTTTACCCCTCATCAAGGAAACTTCTTTTTTGCAGCAGAGACTACTACCAATAAATAAATAAATAACCAATCAAAATACAGAGTTGTGAAACTCGGTCCCAATGGATATATCTACAAAATACTCCTGCACCTAAAGCTCAGGGAACATTGTGGAAGAGGAGGTGAAAAGATTGTAAGAGCCAGAGGATCTTGCTGTGAGATTGTATCTCCTAGTAATGGCAGAATCTACACCCATGAAGTCTCACCCAATACAACTGCCCAAATATAAACAGAACAAGAATGACACCAAACTGGAAAAGCCTCAACCCTACACAAGAATTCTAGGCAACTGAGGAAAACTGGCATGGGAGAAGAGGCCCTCCCCATGAGAGAACACAATAATCTGTTGTCCCATGCCAAGCAGTCAGCCCCGCAAATGTATATACAAGTATCATTATGCCAACTGAGCATGTCATATTGAGAAATATATATTAATGTACATATATGCATAAAATAGCAACAAAAAAGAAGACCATGAATTTGAAGGAGAGTGGATGGGGTTCCAGGAAGGAAAGGGAAATGAGAAATGTAATTAAATTATAATCTCAAAAATTAAAAATAAATGTAAAGTATACATCAAGTATTTGAGCTGTTATTTCCATAACTGCTTTAATAAAATCTGATACATATCAAAAATAAATAAAAACATTTAGACAGCAATTGTTTTGTTTTTCTTTATCCTTCTTTCATACAATACATGCCAACCAGAGCCTCGCCTCCTCTCAGATCTCCCCACACTTCCCCTTGGCTTCAGATCCACTCCTCCTTCATTTCCCTTCAAAAGCGAGCAGGCCTCCCAACCACTCAGCGATAGCAACTGAACACGGCATAACAAGATACAATGAGACTAGGCAAAAACTCTCATATCAAGGCTGGACGAGGCAACCAAGAAGGGTGAAAAAGATCTCGAGAGCAAGCAAAAAGTCAGAGACACACCCACTTCCACTGTTAGGAGCCATTCTACACCCTTAAGCTATATAATCTCGGCATGTACACAGAAGGCCTAGTGCAGAGTCATGCAGGCTCCGTGACTGCTCTGCGAAGCTCCCCCGAATGTTTTTAGCTCAACTGTCATCACGTCAAGAAACCACTCTAGCTGTATAAACTGATTCCCCAAATATTCTGCCATTAGGATACCACGTACACAAGCCACACCGTAGCGCCTGCCAGTTTTTACTGTCCTTATAAAACTAGTTGCCCCTGTGCTTAAGTAGGCACATGCCCCTTCAGCCAAGAGCTGTCTGTCTTATTTATCTTTCTGTCTTTGTGACCTCAACACACTTGACAGATATATTGCAAATTTTTGCTGAACCAAAATAATTCTGTCACTTTAAAGGCTCAGAAATAATTTAGACTTTTTTATCTGTCTATCTATCTATCTATCTATCTATCTATCTATCTATCTATCTATCT
>NW_026596046.1:13712003-13739286 GCF_907164565.1 Psammomys obesus
TCTATCTATCTATCTATCTATCTATCTATCTATCTATCTATCTATCTATCTATCTGTGTGTTGGGGATGAACCAAGTACCACAACACACATGTGGTGGTCAGAGAACAACTCATGGGAGTCAGCTGTCCCTTTCCACCGTGCTGGTCCCAGAGATGGAACTCGGGTCATTGGGTTTGTCTCTGGGTGCTTTTACTCATGGAGTCATCTTGCTGGCTGCTGTTTTTTCCATGCTCACCCTTCATCAAGCCACCTTGCCGCTATTCAGCTTAGATGAGCTGTGCGCTGCTTAAGTCTCTGTATTGTATGAACGGCTGTTCATGAATGGCTGACACTTCAGTAACTGCTAACAAAACTGACTAGATCACTGAGCTCAACTTATTTGAATTTTGGAAGGGCTTGGTTTTTACCTTTCTTATGTACATTTGTTTGTTTGTTTGTTTGTTTGTTTGTTTGTTTGTTTGTTTAAAGGCCATCCATGCCATGACACATATGTAACGGTCAAACTACAACTTGCTAGAATCAGTCCTATCCTTCCATCGTGGGGGTTCAGGAGTCAAACTTGCATTGTGAGGTTTGACAGCGGGCACCTTTACCTACTGAGCTATCTCAACTGCCTAGAGTTTTTGTTTTGGGCAGCAAGTTCATCTGCTCTACCATGCGCACCACCCTGGTACAGGAGGCTGCTCGTGAGGAAGGACTGTATGTACCGTAGCTGGGGTTATGCAGGCCTTCTCTGAGCTTTCTGTTTAATTTTGCTGTGAGGTCAAAACTGTTTTTAAAAGTAACATTCTTTACTTTGTATGCTAACCCAAAAATCTAATCTAAAAGAAGTAACATTTGTTTAAATTTTTCTTGCACTCATTTACCTGTGAAGACATATGTGAAGAGACATGCTTGCCAGAACATGCATGTGGAGGGGTCAACGGCCAACTTGTAGGAGTTAGTTCTCTCTTTCCACTATGTATGTCCCAGGGATCAAACTCAGGTCATCAGGTTTGTAGGAAAGCATCTTTACCTGCTGAGCCAACCCCCTGTCCCATAATATCTACTTAAGTGGAAGAAAATGTTACTCAAATCTTCTTTCAATTTTATTAGAACCGGTATGTGTTCCCTCTGGGTAAAAAGAGATTTAAAAAATGCATTGAGATTTCCCTGTTCTCCCCACCATAAAAGAAGAGGAAAACCCAAGGTGACCCGCTGGGCTTCTTCCAGCCTCATGCTTCCAAGTCAGGAGCTGTTGGGTGAGTAACACACCTCTGCGCTCTGGCACAGAATGAATTTGTTCTGCAGTGAAAATTTGCAGCAAAGGGACTTGTGCTGACTGGTGTCCTCCTTGGGTCTGCTCTCCTAGTCCCCTGGCCACTATAACCCAAAGCTTAATGATAAATGTGGCTTGGTGATACCATCATGCATAATTCAACCCTTAGTGACTTGCAAGGGACCAGCGTTCTCCAAGGGTTTGCAACAAAGCCATTAATCTTTTAGGCTTTTTCTGTTCCTGTGTGAGGACAATTCAGACTCAACTTGCCATCAGAAGCCATCAGAGGACAAGGCAGCTGTGGAATCTCCTCAGAAAACATCCACGCCCAAAGCAGGACCCCATTTCATATACACTAGGCATCACACAGTCTCAGGCAGGGGTGAGGAACTAAGATGTGTATCTAGCCAGGAAGCATGTTTCCATGGCAATCTCATACTCCTGTGCCTGCCTTTCCTCTCTCTGCCAGGGTGTTGTGTCCATTCAATCTTTGCAGGCTTTGCCCATCTGCAAGGCAGCTGGGGGCTCAGCTGCCTCAAGAGCTGCTGATAAGCCTAGAAAATTAACCCAAAAGCCAGACAATAATGTTTACAGTAATTATCATGTGAGTGTTTGGCGTAATTTTTTTTTTAATTCAGAGACAAACAGATTCAGGTCCATGAAAGTCCTTCTTCATTGGTAGTAGCAGCAAAAGGCTGGAAATCACTTTAATCTTCAACAAGAGGGAAGTTTTGAAGTAAATAGAGATGCATAGCTGTGTGAGATGAGACACTCTGAAGTGTTAAATCACTTTCTGGAAGATGATTTAATTGTGAGGGGAAAGTACATGGGAAAACACAGCCTCCAAACTGAGTGTCCAGAATAACTCCAATATGGGGTGAAGACATGACACGCTTCAAGGAGCTGATTTTACACAATTCCTCCAAAGTCCAAAGCAGAGGATTTCCATGTGGCCTCTCTCCGGCCCTTCCAGGTCTCAGCTAGGCTTGCAAATGTTTAAAATGTTTAAAGAGGAGCCCTGGCCATGCAAAGTCATCCCGATGGACTAGCAGCGTCTCAGAGGACAGATGGCCAACTCGGGAAGCCGTCCATGTGCCAGAGACCCACTGGCTGATCTCTGCGGGTGCTTTTGCACCATGGAAGGGAGGGAACTGCTGGCTCTGTTCTGTGGCACTGGAAACGCAAATGCACACAGAAGGCCAGAGCTCACTGGGGAAGTCCTGAGCCAGCTCCCTCCTCATAGCTGGCAGACAATGCTCACTAGAGCAGGGCCTGGGCAGCAGCTTTGCACTTGCTGGTCCCTCTGATACCTCACACAGGCACTGGCCTATCCCTTTGCACAGGTTCTTTCTCTGTCCCATTACACACCATTTTCTGAGGCTGGAGAGATGCTTTAGAGGTTAAGGTCACTTGTTACTCTTGCTGAGGACCTTGGTTCAATTCCCACCCACACGATGACACAACCATCTGTAACTCCAGATGCAGAGGACCTGGTGCCCTCTTCTGACCTCCATGTGTGCCAGACACATAAGCAATACACAGGCATACCTGCAGGCAAAACACTCTTACACATAAATAAATAAATAAATCTAAAATCACTTTTGTTACAAAGATTTATTTTCCTTTTTTTTTTTTTTTTTTTTTTTTTTTTTTTTTTTTTTTTTACAAAGGCTATCACTACTACAGATCCCTGCTTGACCTGGAACTCTCTATATAGACCAAGCTGACCTCAAACTCACAGAGACTTGCCTGACTCTGCCTCCTAAGTGCTGGGATTAAAGCATGTGCTACCAGACCTGGCTTATTTTTGTTCTTTTTTTAATTAAGTGTTTGTGAGTGTGCCCCTGTGTGGGTTTACTCTCAAGCATTTGGGAGGTATAAGCAGGTAGATCTCTGTGCCTTCAAGGCCAGCTTGGTGTACATGACAAGTTTCAGGGCAACCAAAGCTACATAGTGAGAGCCTGTCTCAAAACAATAAATAAATTAGTAAACATGAAAATAAAGTCTATGTTGAATAAAACATAAGCATATGAAAACATTAGACTTATACACAAATAGCTGCATTTGCTTATGTTGAACGTATTCATAGTAAAATCATACTGTACTGTTAGTATCAGGACAGGAGTAGTAGTAATTAAAAGCTTATGGCTGAGGATGTAGACCAGTGCTAGACCATTTGCTTAGCATGCACAAGGCCCTGAGTTCAAGCCCCAGCACCACCATATAACACACACACACACCTCATTGAAAAAAAGGCAAAATATTGAAGGAAATAGAGTAACTTCCTTATCAATAAAGTCCTTTGGTTAATAAAGGGGTTCATTTGATTCTAATAATGTTGCCCTGCTGGTCACCAACTGTGACTCAAATTAAGTAGAGATCATTACCCTGATCTAAAGAGTGAACACAACTGTACAGAATGCATTCTGGGCGATGCTGTTCTCAGTGAGCTTGTGCCTATAGAGACTTACTACAAAACGGCCAGGCTAGAATAGACCAATCAGATAATACTTGCAAAGCAGATGTAACTAACATCAGATCCTAAAATTTCAGGGATGGGAAACAGGGCAGAGGGGTCCTGAGCCACGCCCTCATGAACAGCTGCAGGCTCTGGAAGTCCAGCTCAAGGACCTGCCTGGCAAAGTGAAAGCCAAACTCACTTCTAATGTCTATCCTGGTGGAGTCATGAAACTTCTCTTTTTCCTGAGAGGAGAAAGAGGAAACAAAGGAAGCAGGTGATATGAATACATAAAGTGGAGGGGCATGCCTGCAAACGGGAGTAGCACACGGGACAGTTAGGGTGTATCAATTACGTACGCTTTTTCAACTTGAAGTTTTAAATTTATAATGTGTGCACCTTATGATGAATGTTGAAAGGGCTGACAAGAGAGTCCAACGAGGAAAGGTGCTTGCTGCCAAGGCTGATGATCTGAGTTCAGTTTGTGGGACCACACTGCAGAAGGGGAGAACTGACCACAAGTTGTCCTATGACCTCCAGGTGGGCACAGTGCCGCTGACATGCACATGCGTTCACACACACTGAACAAATGAACAGGCTCTGCTTGTACCCATCAAAGAGTATATCTTATTAATTCTTTCATGAATTAGTGCAGAGTATTTTGGCCATTTTAACCCTACTTCTCTACCAAATGTAATTTAAATTGTTTTAAATGCTGAACTGTACAAAGGGGGAAAAAAATCAATACACCACCTCCTCAATCTACGTACAAAAGGAAGCTGCTATCAATCATTATCAACAATTTAAAAGATGTGTTTCCAGCTACACGTATATAAATAATTCTTGTGTGAAATTCTACATCTTTTATTTAATAGTATGAGGAGTCTTTTATTTTTAATGTCAGCATGCATAGGTTGCCTTCTTTGTCATAACATTTATGCAGTGCCATTACAGTCACATTTCCCCCTGAAGCATGAAAGAAAATAAAAATGAGCACAATGGGACACTATTTTATAAATAGTATAGGGAGATGTGGAGAGTCATTTCAAACATGCAAACTTAGAACCGTCCTTTAAAACACACAGGAACAAAGTTCAAGTGGCTCAAGATTTCAGCTTCAAACATGAGATCATGTAAAATAAGAGCTGAGCAAATGCTTCTGACATGGGAGTGTGAGAATGTGTCCTTTCACCGTGACACATGATTCCAAAGCGACATGATTCCAAAGCCAGCGTGGGTGAGTTTGAATACACAAATATTTCACCATCTATAGAGGGAAAAGGAAAAGGAAAGAAGGAAAGAGAACCCAGAGGTTAAAAACACACAAGAAATAAACGAATCAGTGAGCTTCTCAAGAAAGCCTTCCTTAGCCTTAGGCCTGCCTTGGATACTTCAGTGAACAGTCATAGGAGAATACAAAACCCTTTACATTATTGTAAATGACGTACTGCCTTATTGTGCTAGCAGAATGTGCAGCCTTCATCTCCTTCGAAGTGTGAGTCTGAATCCTGGACATCAGAAATTGCAGGTCTTCTTTCTCCAGCTGTGACCAACTCAGAAATACACATTTTAGATTTTTTTTTTTGTGTGTGTGTGTGTGTGTGTGTGTGTGTGTGTGTGTGTGTACACGCGCTGAGGTCCCACGACAGGTTGCAGGAGTTAGTTCTCTCTTTCTATCATATGGATCCTGGGGGGTCACACTCAGGTCATGAAGACTGGAGGCAGGCAGCTGAGCCATCTCACCTATCCTTTCTCGTGGTGTTTTTGGTTTTGTTTTAAGAGAGCTTAATGTTCGCTCAGCACAAGTGTGAACTACTGATACTAGGTAAAACAGACAAAATTCATATTAATAATAAAATGTTTCTTAAAAATAAAGTGTCACTAAGATTAAGAGCAATATCATTTCATTCAGTGATGAGGATGTCTGATACAGAATTAAAGGCAGAGAACTCATGTTTCACGGAGGTGAGAGAGGAGGGAGTGAGAGATGCAAGCCAAGGAGTAGAAACTTGAAGCTGCGGAGGCGTGAAAACGTTAGATATTGAAAGCACAGGGTGAGGGCTGCAGTGAACTAACAATCCTATATTGAGTGTGGAAAACTCGTTAAGGAAGTAGATCCTAGGTGCTCTTACCACACATACCTGGAAATGTAACTGTTAGAGTTTGAATATGAAATACCCCCTCCCGATGCTTATACGCTAAATGCTTGGTCCCTAGTTGGTAGCTCTATTTTGAGAGGCATTAAAGTAGATCATCTTGGGTGTATCTGGTCCTCTTCCTCTTCTCCCCCTCCTTCTCTTTCTCCTCCCTCTTTCTCCTCCTCCTTTTCTTTTCCCCCTCATCCTCCCTCTCTCCCTTTTCTACCTACTGTGAAGTAAGAAGCTCCTTTGCCACATGCCCCTGTCACCATGCTGCTCTGCCCAGGCACATGGAGCCAAGCAGGGGGAGGAGCCCTCGGAAAGTGTGACGCTAGGTCTTTCCGCCCTTAATGTAACACCAGCTGTTTGATCACAGTGACAAGAAAAGTAACCAATACCACAATTATGTAAGAGAACAAACGTGTAGAATTGCTTATCTGAAGAAATCATTTCAACGTGCACCTAAACACTATGCTGCAAGCATTAAATTTACAAAACAAGGCAATAAATAAAAGTATTGTAAAATGAAATCCATAGGCAAAAAGTGAACACTTTAAAAAAAAATACTTCTAGGGACATACATTATGTTTACCAGGGATAAATATAGTACTTAAAATCATAAGAATAAAGCTGACAACAATAGAAATATCTAACCTGCTGGGGCGCTGCCTTCCTTTGACATCTTTCCCTGTGTGACTGTCTCTGATGGTGCCAGAAAGGCTTGATCCATGTAGGTCAGAGGTCCTCCTCCTCCTCCCCCTCTTCTCTACACCATCTCTTCTCTCCTCTTAGATTTGCTTTCTTCCTCTGTATTTTTACTAAATGGGAAAATCCCAACCTATAATGCAGGTCATTGGGAATGGCAGTGGAAGTGGGAAATCCGATAGACAATGAAGTAGCTTTCCACTGATGACAGCCTTTCCCACCATGCTGGGCACTTCATGGACAACAGCACAAACAGGAGCCATTTCTGCTCTGAATACACAGTTGCTCACTGTTTCTAGAAAGTATTGTTCCAGGGGCTGGAGGGAGACAGCTCAGACAGTGAACTCATGCTTGCAACTCATGCCTTGCAAGCATGAGAATGTAAGTCAGAGCCCCAGAACGCATATTACATAAAACATAAACAAGTAAACAAACAAACAAAACCATGAGTGATAGCAAGTGCTTACACTCCCTGTGCTAGAGAGGCTGAGACAGGCAGAGCCCTGGGTCTGGACAGCCAGCCAGCCTAGCCTACTTAGCTTCAGGCCAATATCTCACAAAAACAAGAATGCTTCCTGAAGAATGACACCCAAGGTGGTGTTCTGACTTCAATATGCACATTTACCCACACATACAAAAGTACTATCCCATATCCTATTGCACTACTTGAATATAATGTGAATGTTTAAAAATAGGCAATAAAAAGATATTGCTTTTTCTTGTCTTTTGTTTTTCAACTGACGAAGACAAGCATTAGCTACTGGCAATCAAATACTTGAGATCAAACTCTCTGCCCCCTAGCTCATCCTACTGAAGAAAGCCTAATCGCTTGTCCTGAGTGCTCCTCGTAGAGATAATTTGTTCCTCATGTTCAGCTAGAACCCTGGTTTATATTATTCAAGAAATTGAGGTTTATAAATGAAGGCAAAAATGACATTATAGAAAAAATAATTACCTCAGTTTCATCTTTTATTTCTTTTTTATAGAATTTTTATCTTTAAAATCACTAAATAATAAATTGTTATAGGTTTTTTTTTTTTTGGGGGGGGGGACTGGGCATTGAACCTAAGGCCTTGCACATTCTACAGAAATGCCCTACCACTAAGCTCTAGCTGTAACCCTTACAGTCTTATTATCAATTAACATATAATGATTATCCTTATTTGTGGGGTGTCTTCCCCCATTTCAAAGACAGGAGCGCACATTCTCACCCAAAACAGCACACAGTGTTGCTCTAATGGCCTGTTTTTCCACAGACACACTAAAACGTCCTGTGTAGGGGGCTGAAAGCTGCTCTTATTTTCTGTTTTCAACATTTCCATCAATGCTCCACCAAGGTCAGGAGGCATCTCATTCCATGCCCATTTTTGCTTGTGAAAAGGTATTCTGCGGTTTGATAGTCAAGGGTCACCTGGGCTTGTGCCGCACAGCTCTTTCCTGCTATAAATGAGCTGGCAGTCCGTCCATACTTTCCCAAGAACACTATTTATGTGAGCATCGTGGCGTGGCTCCCAAAGTACTATTGACTGAGTCATTGAAGCCTTTCTCCTTTCGACACGACTTCAATAGTAAACAGAACAGAAGTCACAGAGCTGGTTTTCACACGCACACACAGCAGTGACTCACCCTCCCCTGTAGAGGGCAGTACTGTAATTGTGCTTCACTCAAAAGAACAGCGGCTGCTCTTCCGGAGGACCCGGATTCGATCCCCAGCGCTCATAGGGTGGCTCACAACCATTTGCAACTCCAGCTCCAGAGGGTCTGACGCAATCTTCTAATATCTGAGGATGCCAGGCACTTCATGGGGTACAACCATACACCTAGAATAATAAAATGTTTCCAATTTTTTAAAAAATAAATACAATTGCTGGGTAGGGTGATGCACACCTTTAACCCCAACACTTGGGAGGTAGAGGCAGGAGAATTTCTGTGAGTTTGAGACCAGCCTGGTCTACATAGTGAGCTCCAGGATAACCAGAGCTTCATAGTGAGACCCTGTCTCAAAAAAAAAAAAAAATAAAATAAAATAAAAAGTTAAAATTAAGCAACTACAATAAAAAAAAATCTCAGTAGTTTTAGTCCCTGTGGAAAAAAAATCTTAATAGACCATCTGTAAAGCTGAGGGCAAATGGGCCAACAGTTTATTTAAAACCACTTTTCAACTTTTCATTGCCTGTCTCCTTTGGGAAGTCATTGTTCTGAGCCATTTGTGCAAAATCAATAAACTAGTAAACTCCATTGTCCTGAGTTAGGGAAATTTGCATGCTGATTTTGTCTGAGAGCTTTCACCATTCATGTTTGCAGATCGTTGTAAAGTACAACATTTACTGATTTTTTGGTGTTTTGGTTTTTTGTTTTTTTGCATCAAAACCCAGCAGAGGTGGTACAAACACATGTGACAACAGCCTCCTGAAGTTGAATGCTCATACCCACTGTGATACACTTGGTTCTGATTAGATCTGAAGCACAATGAAATGTTTGTGCATTCTTGTGTCCTAGCCAACATGAATAAGAATATTCATGCAGCATGACTACCATAAGCAAACCAACCTGAAATGCCCATCAACACTGGAGGTGAGTGTGTCCATCAGCTCATTCTGTTCAGCAATGAAAATAAGCCCAACCTTGGTATGTCTACAGCAATGGATCTCAAAATTATTCTAATCAAGGGCTGGAGAGATGGCTCAGAGGCTAAGAGCACTTATTGTTCTGAACTTATTGTTCTTACAGGGGACCTGGGTTCAGTTCCAAGTACCACACAAACAGTTCATAACTGTTTGTAATTCGAGTTCTGGGGGCTCCTATGCCCTTGTCTGACCTTATAGGGCACCATGACTATACATGGTATACATACATACAGACATGCAGACAAGAAACTCATACACATAAAAAAAATTTTTGGAAAGCAAGCCACAGGAAAAAAAGTTATTATTTCACTTATATAAAATAAAAATAAGTGAAAATAAGGAACACATTTTTCTAATTTTACTACATTCATTTATTTTTTTATGTGTGTCCTAGTTTGCTTTCTATTGGTGTGATAACTATCACTCCCAGAAAGCAGCTTGGGAAGGAAAGGATTTATTGCATTTTATATTTTACAGTCTACCATCAAGGGAAGCTGAGGCAGGAACTCAAAGCAGACACCTGGAAGCAGGAGCTAAAACAGAAGCCATGGAGGAATTAGGCTTTCTGCTTTGCTTTCCTGGCTTGCTCAGATACTTTCTTTACACAGCCCAGGCCCACCTGCCTAGGACTGGTACCGCCCACAGTGTGCTGGGCCCTCCCACATCAATTAACAACCAAAAACACACAGACAGACATGCCATCGATCAATCTGATGGAGGCATTTCTTCAGTGAAGTTCTCTCTTCCCAGGTCACGCTAATTTGAGTCAAGTTGATAAAGAATAACCAGCAGTGTGTGTGTGTGTGTGTGTGTGTGTGTGTGTGTGTGTGTGTGTGTCTTTGTGTGTGTGTCCTTGTGTGTGTGTCCATGTTCATCTATGTGCATGTCTGTGTGTGTCTCTTTGTGTGTATGGCATGGCACACATATAGACGTGGTTAGGGGATAGTATATGGGAATCGGTTTCCACCAGCCTTGGTGGAAAGTACCTTACGTCCTGGAGCCATCTCACTATCTTAAGAACACATCTCTTAGTGACACACGTACAGGTGGTAGAATTTTATAATAAAAAGAGGGAATCGAGAGCACTGGAGGCAGAAGCACAGCTATGGAGGTAAGCAAGGAAGCGTGCAGACACCGCTGGGCAAGGAAGGGCGCACAGGTGGCTGTGATGTACTACCAATGGTCTGCTTCTCAACCCAGCTGTTAGATATACAGCTATTCATTTGGGCATTAATTTTAGGCAGGTAGGTTTAAGCTTCTACATCTATTTGACTATATTATACACATACTGACATGTGATGTTCTTTGAAACACCAACCCGGTTCTGTGAATGTTGTCCGTAACACAGACAACTATATAAAAACGTTATCTCAAACAAAAGGTACAGATTTTACCTGGGACACATGCACCAACAAAGTCATTCTGAGACAGGTTCAATGTTCAGAATGTAAAAACTGCAGGTCAAATATTCTGAGGTGTAATTAATCAAATATTATCATAACTTTTCTATAAAACTAAAAATCAGCTGCCTGATCAGTAGGTTGGATATCGGGGCACTGACCTTTAAACCCAGCCAGCACTCAAGAGATGGAGGCAGAGGCAGGAAGGTTTCTGTGAGTTCAAGGACAGCCTGATGTACATAGGGAGCTCCAGGACAGACAGAACTAAATGGAGAGACCCTGTCTCAAAAAATAAAAAGTTAGTGGTTCCAATGAAGCAATTGTTTTATGTGTGGTGCTTTCACAGAACCAAAAATCGCCAGTAATCTAATAGCACAAATTCAGCCAACGCTGCTGTAACAGGAATGGGGGCTTTGGCGTCAGGCACATGGGCGTTTAAGTCTATCCCTCTGCAGCTGTGTTGTCTTGTAAACATTCGCTTCATTTAAATATTTCTCAGTTTCCTAATCTGCAAAATAGGAATAATTATAGTACTTACACCATAGTCATGATGAGGAGTAAATAAGGCTGTGTGTGAAAAGCCCTTCAGAGAAGCATAAAACACTCGGCAAACGTTGTCATTTACCCCAACTAGGATGCTTATTGGTTCTGCCTGATCCGTACAATGCTTAGTTCTTTTTCCCTAATTACTCCCGCCCGCCTTTGGAGCAAGGTTCCTCCTCTCCTTCCAGTGAGGTGGTTCTTGAGGGTATGGCACCAATTCCAGGCTTCTCACTCCAGCCAGAATGATTGGCCCTGTAGTTGCATGAGCAAACCAACAACTGGAATCCTTCCTCTAGATGTCTCTAGCCACTCTAGGAAGGTTCTCTTTATTCATTTACTTTTTGTAATTTTTATGTGCATAGATATTTTGTACGCATGTATGTCTGTGTGCCACATTTATGCCCGGTGCAGGAGGAGGCTAGAAGAGGGCACTGGGTCCCTTAGAACTAGAGTCATAAGACAGTTATGAGCCACCATGTGGGTACTTGGAATCAAAACCTGAACCTCTAGGAAGAGCAGCCAGTGCTCTTAACCACTGAGCTCTCTCTCCAGCCCCAGGAAATTCTCTTTACATTACAAGATGAACCAATCAAAATGGTCGAAGCCTTATAATAAACACCAACCTGGCACTGCCAGCCATCAGCGTGGCCTCCTCTGGGCATGCCCATCCTCCTTTGTACTTAACAGCTGGAGCTAGGCTGCAGTATCCTAGTCAGGTCTTCTGTTAATGTGCAGCAGCTGGTATGTACTTGATAAATAACTGTTCCTTCGGGGCTCAGCATTTTTAATAACAATACATTATCACTCACCCCCTCTCAGGTTTTATGATAATGGCAAGTGATTTTAACAAAAAGGTATCAAACTTCCCTGAAGGCTTCTTGGAAAATGACAGCCTGTTTTTCTTTTTTCTCCTCTTGATACTAAGAACTTAGGGCTCTTCAATCATGTCAGAACAAACCATTATTTATTGGTAATATCTTAAAGCCGAAGACTAGAATTGATTCATTTTTCTTTTCCAAAGTAATTATTTCAAATTTTTATTATGGGTGTTGTATTTTCAAAGAAAAATTATGTTTGCTAACCAGACACTAGCAGAATTCAAAGGCTGGTGTTATTTTGGTAAAATCACTGTTTCTGAGTCTATTACTCAAAGAGGTAATTCACATATCAAGACAGAATGAAGATTGCAGTTTCTCAATGATGACTTCACACTAACACGGTTTGCAGAGAATCGATAGTAATATAGAATGCCAGCATATTAATTTATGATGACAAACACATCTATCACACCACCCAAATGACATGCTTGTGCAATGCATAAACAATCCGAACACAACTATCAGATGGTGTATTGGTATAGCCAAAAGAAAAAGGATCTCTGTATGTGTGGCTCAAATATTTAACAGAGTTGCAATTGGAGGGCAGCTTTGACAGATAGTAGGAAAGTCAAATATACTAAGGAACAAAAGCCTCCTTACTGCAGACTGAAAGAGTACTATGATAAATTTATATCCTCCTTGTAATATTTATTTTTATAGTGTGTGTGTGTGTGTGTGTGTGCGCGCGCCCCATATATGGAGGCCATAAGTGTGTACCAGATTCCTTGGAGGTTGTTGTAAGCCATCCCGAGTGGGCATTAAGAAATGAACTCAGGTCTTCCAGAAGGGCAACAAGCACTCTTAACCACTGAGCCCCAAGTACAATGATTTATCTATATTTCTTATGTTCTCATGCCTCTAAAGACAAGACTGCATCACAATAGTAGAATAGATTCTCTGTACATATATATATACAATAAATATACAGCAAATACAGAGAGAATAAAATAGTACTATCCATTCTCAATGAAGAAAGAATATGTCTTCTGAAAATATTGAAGGTGGCCAATTGCTAATAATATTAAAGGTAGTATATATATATTTAAAATGTTGTGTTATATCTTATAGATAGCATTGACTATGAAAATGAATAAAAAATCCTAAGCGTGTTTCTGATAAAACGTGAAACCAGTTAGAAATGTTTGATCGCAGATTGGCTTCCAGCCGTGTCTCCATACCCTCAATAGTGTGAATCATGACTGTCTGCCCTGCTCTGGAAACCTTTGTCTTCTTAACACCATCATCCAGGAGGTAATTGGATATGTATGCCCTGGAGGGCCGGAGACAAAGTCAATGGCTCAGGGCACAAGCTCTGGGGCTAGAACACACAAATTAATATCCCGCCACCGTTAGCAGTCACCGCATTTCTGTCCCTTAGTTCCCTACACGTGTATTACACACACACACGTAATTGGAAAACTATATACAGAGGTATAAGTATATCACATGTATGCACTATTGCGTTAATACATGTAGAGCAGCATTTAGTCTAGGGTCCAGCATGTGGTGTTTCCGTAAATGTTGACAATTGTTTTAAAAATTATAATCCACTGAATAGTCCCACTTGAAACCACACCGTAATAATCTTAACGATAATAATGACGTGGATAATAGCCTATTAAATACTTATCTTGCTCCCATACTGACAAAGAGCCTTTAGATAAAATAGCTTATTAGTGCTGTAAAGTCTTTGCAATATATGTCCTAACTCTTAAACTACAAAGAAACTAAGAAATCAAGAAATTTTCCAGGGCTCTGGGAGAATGTTCTCTAGCAGGTATGAGGGCATGGTTCATTCCCCAACCCAGTGACAGTTAGAAAGAGGGGCGGGATGTCTAAAATTAAATGAACAGTGGATGGTGGAACTAAGATTTGAAACAAATTCTTTCCATCTATAAATCCAGTATTTTAACGCTTTATCGGAGTTTGAGATGTCCTCAACTCCTTGCTCAACTATTTTCCTTATTATTGTAATGGGGCATATACGCAGACCTGTGCTATGGCGCATGTGCCGAGGTCAAGAACAACTTGCTGGAATGGAACTAGACTGTCAAGAGTGGCATCAAGAGCCTCTACCTTCTGAGCCACCTCTGCAGCCTTACTATTTTCTTATCTTAAAACTACATTACAACTCATTCAACAGATAATTAATCTATCCAGAATGGCTTTTTCAGTTTCTTTTTTAATGCAACCTCATTTCCCTGACATCCAAATTTGCAGGAGAGAGGGCTGTCTTACTGCGACTTCCTTCATTACCTTGGAGATTACAGAAAACAAGAAAGAGAAAGCATTCATCAAAACCGCTCTCACAAACAAATGTACTTCAATGAAAGAGGTTTGCCTTCCTGGAAGAGAACAGAACTAGGATTGCTTTGAGCCCTTGGGTTGTAAGCAAGCCAAGAATTTTGGATTAAACACAGAACAGTGTAGCAAAACCCTCATCAATCAGGCAAGGAATGCCATGACACTGAGAACCAGAGGGAAACTACCCATTGAAGAGACACAGTTCCCCAAATCTGAGACTCAGACTCACAACTTCCCTCTGCACATGTGGCTCTAGAGGCCCCCACATCTTCTGCTTAGTTGTCATGGGTGTTCATTGTCATCTCCATCTCCACAAGTCCCCTGCTGTAGGCTCAGCCTTTCCAGAGCTGCACCTGCCAAGAGTCCCAGTTCAGAACAAGATTCTCTGGAAAAATGGCCCTGTCTGACAGGGCCACAGATGAGTGTGTGGAGAGTTGACTCAGCCCTCTCCCTGACCAGTCCCCACAGCCCAAGATGGTAGGCCACGTCTAAGCCTTGAAAACAATATTAGGGAAGCCAATTAAATAAGTTAAATGTAATTAAAATTTAGCCAGCATAGCCTTAGAAGCATTTCCCGGCACTGTCTTCATTTGGGCTTCCCCAAAAACACTTGGAAACAGACACTGTTGTTCCTATTTTATAAATGAGGTGACAAAAGAGTTGTGGCTACAGATGGGGTCTGGGCCCAGCTGAATGGCTCTGAACCATCTCCCCTTGCTGCCCTGGGCTCAGATGCATCAAAGTCCACACACACGGTAAGCTCCAGCTATCTGCCACTGGCTCTTATTAGACAGCAACCTAGCAGAGTCCTGAGAACACAGTCCACTGATGGGGACAGATAAATGAACACGTCAGCCCCCTGCACCTGTCACAGCAGGGCAGAGGAGAGACTTGTCTGCCGCAGGAAGAGGAGGGGGCACCAAATGGAAGACATGGTGTTCACGGTTCTAGGAAGGCTTCAATTGCTCAGGGCCCACCTTGAGCAATCTCCAACCTGATGGCCCCGAACATAGGGTCCCCTACTCCCAAAGGCTCATGGGATACATGTCTTTCCCATTTCATATCATCAGCCAAGCATTTTTGAAATAATTATCTTTTCCAGATTGGTTTGTAATACATGAACAAGTGTTCATGTGCATATGTGTACTTTACATACATATGGATAGAGAGAAAAATTAGTATAGATATATACAGACAGATGTAGACATTACATTATTGAGTAATTGTTTTCATGTAGAACAGTGATTCTCAACCTTCCTAATGCTATGACCCTTTAATACAGTTCCTCACGTAGTGCTGACCCCAACCTTAGAATTATTTTTGTTCTTACTTCATAACATTAATTTTGATATTGTTATGAGTAATAATGTGAGTATCTGATGTGCAGGATATTTGACATATGCCTCCTGTGAAAAGGCCCTTTGACTTCCAAAGGGGTCGTGACCTACATCGAGAACTGCTGATGTAGAGCATTACCTAATCAGCTATTTTTTTTTTCGGATATTCAATTATTTACTTAAAGAATAAATATCGCTCAGTATTTGAGTGTATTCAGCATACTTGAGGCTACAAAGTCTATCACCAACAGAATGAAAAAATGGAAGAAAAAAAGGAGAGGGGAGGGAAAGAGAGAATACAAAGAAACAAAGAAGAGAGAAAAGAAGTAAGGAGGGAGGGAAGGGAGGGGAGGGGAAGGAAAGGGAGGGGAGGGAGGGAAGGGAAGGGAGGGGTGGGAAGAAGAAGGCAGGCTTGGCAAGTATTAACTGAGCACCAGCAAATCCCATCAGTGTCTAGGCACTAAGCTTATTGCAATAAGCAGGACTCCCAGCCTTGTGGTATTTGCATCCTACTGAAGCATACAGATGACGTGAGCATAATAAACAAGGCACACACAGGTTAAATAGTGGCCACCTAGCTGATCTCAGCCTCCAGCTCCTTTCCCCTCACCAAAGGGAAGCTAGAGCCCCACGCCTTGAGTCTCATGGCTGGTATTTCCAACATGGCCAGCCTGTGACCTTAATCTTATTATGACAAATTCAAGTGTGATCCAAGGGGCTCACTAGGGAAAACGCAAACACTCCTGTAACATTAGAAACTCCGGAGGTTTACGGACTTCCCTCGGGAACTAGAGACACAAACCAAGCGATTCTTGTGTTGTTACTGTCGTTGATGCTGTTGACAGTTAGTCTGGCAGGACTGAAATGGAGAAGGACAGGCTTGGTGAGAACTGAGGGCTGGACTCGAGAGTGTAGTATGGCTGGGTGTGTTGGCATGTGCCCTTAATCCCAGCACCTGGGAGGGAGAGACAAGCAGTTCTCGGAGTTCCAGGCCAGCCAGAGCTACATAGTGCGATCCTGTCCGGAAAGGCGAGGATAGGTTAGTTTTGGACATGCAAAATTGAGTTTACGACTTTGACAGGCAAGCGGAGGCGTCAAGGAAGAGATAAACAAGAAACGGCCAGGGGTGGCCTGAATAAAGAGACCCAGGCTGCCAGTGTAATTCAAGAGTCATCAGCGTGTTAACAGTGTTCAAAACCAGAGGAGAGGGTAAGATCGCTCAGCAAGTTGGCATTAAAGAGAAAAATGGTCCAGGTCTCCCTGAGTCCCGAGCCAACCGGCATTTGGAGTTATCAGGACCTATGCTTCGCTTCTCCCCTGCTCCTTCTCTATCTGCTCTGACAGCAAAAGAAAATCAACAATTCTCCCAACTGCAACAGGTTCCATCTGCTATAAGCTCAAACCTCCCAAGCACCGTGCATCATTGGCGCAGAGGACCCTGCCTCGAACACCAGGCTTAAGCCGGTGACGCCCGTGGAGTCCGAGAAAAGGGTAATCCAGAACATTTTATTTTTCTAGAACGTTTATGTGTATTAGTGGGTAGGTGTGCCAAAGTGTGTACAGCTGTGCATGAGTGTGTGCGTATGCAGGCTGAGTAAATGTGCTCACGTGTGCGTGCACGCACGGTGTGTGTATGTGAATGAGGAGTGTGTGTGTGCATGAGTGAATAGGTGTGTGAGCCTGTATGTGCAACCAAATGACTGTTCTCCCCTCAATACGTTTACTCCTCCCTCTCGCTTATTTTTCCTATAGCCATGATTTCCAAACGCAAGTATATAAAAAGCTGGTTTCTGAGCTCTACTCCCTGCTTCCATTCGTTGGCCAAACTTCCCTTCAATGTAGACAGAGTTCTGTACCATTCAATGGTCCTGAGACAAAAAAAAAAAAAAAAAAAAAAAAAAGGATCAAGTTTGGGGACAAAATTTGTGCAATACCTTAATCATGACTTTAAAAAACAATAATAATGCTTAAACTTTTGTTCAGAAAACAATAAAAAAAATTTTAAAAATCTTTGGCCAGCAAGATGGCTCAGCATTTGCCACTGACCCTGACAACTTTGGGGGCCACATGAAGTCACTGTCCCGATATTCAAGAAACCCTGTGACACTTCACAAAATGACGTGTTCTGAGAAATATGCTGCTGGGCACTTTCATCCTTGAACGAACATCACAGAGTGTTCCCACACAAATCCAGGTGGTCAGGGTCAATCACCTGATGTGGCCTCCTGATGTGATCAAGAGACATGATAGACCAGGGACGGCTAAGGATGCTGCTATCGTAATATGGCATGCTGTTTAATAATGCTTTCCCTTTGGGACAGGATGCTATACAGCCTAGGCTGACCTTGAACTCTTGATGTAGCTGAATACGGCTTTGAACTTGAACTGCTTCTCCTTCCACCTCCTAAAAAGCCAGGGTTGGAAGCATGCCCCGCCACCTTGGTTTTGTGTAGTTCTTTGCCCAGTGGTCGTGCAGTCTAAAGAAACGTGATCAGCTGAGCTGTGTCCCCAGCCCTATCTGTGCTCATTCAAGTATATGTGCATGCCTGGACGTGCCCATGGAGGCTAAAAAGGGGCAACAGCCCCCCAGGAATTGGAATTACAGACAGTTGTGAGCACCGTGCCTGGGTTCTGGAAACTCAAAACCCTGATCTTCGGCAAGAGCGGCAAATACTCTGAGCCACTGAGCCATCTCTCCAGCCGTCACTAGGACACTTTTAAAAATTAGAAATGTAGTTGAAAACAGTGACTTAAAAGTACAGCACAGGGCCTGAGGAAAGGACTCTGTCAGGCAAGTACCATCACACAGGCATGAGGCCCTGAGTTCAAATCCCCAGCACTCAATTACAGATGGGGCGTGGTGGCTTCCATCTGTGGCAATTGATGGAAGGTAAGATGGGGAGACCCTCACAGCACACTGAGCAGATGGTCTGGGTAGTCAGTGAGCTCTATAATTAGTTGTGCGAGTGGTAGAGGAAGATGCCTAACATTGACCTCTGGCCTCTATCGAGCCCACACCCATGCCCAGCAACACACAAACACACATGCATATGCTACACAGAGACACGCAATATTATTTTTTTATTTTTAAGTAAAAATGAAAGACACATATAGCACAGGAGACGGACAACACACAGCGCTGTCGTTTATCATCACAATCAAGCATTACACGCTGTGTGCGCTGTGCTTTTTAACGCTGGCAGCATAGCAGGGTCTTTACGCCAGCACCGTCACAAACTTCCCGAGGAGCTAGGAACCTTTCAGCTTGTGTCATTGCTGAAGCATCGTCATGCCAATTCAACTCGGACACTAGAGAAGCATAAACGAAAGAGCAGGTGAATGGGCCCATGTTATACATCTAGTTTGGCACTTTGCTTTCTGGGTTAACCTATTTCTCTCTCAAGTACCTCATTGTGTCCTTCCTACTCACTGGTAGGCTCCATTTGCGTGTGTATGTGTGTGTGTGTGTGTGTGTGTGTGTGTGTGTGTGTGTGTGCGCGCGCGCGCACGCGCGCAAAGGCTCAAACTAAGGGCTATAGATTTGATCTTTACCACTGAACTGTATCCCCAGCCCTTGGGGGTTTTTTGGGGTTTTGGAGTTTTCAGGAGTTTTTGTTTTGTTTTGCTTTGCCTTGTCGGTTATTTGTTTGTTTTCGTTGTTGTTGTTGTTGTTGAGGCAAGGTCTTGTTATATAGCCGAAGCTACTCTTAAACTCAAGTTCTTTTTGTTTCAGCCCTGTAAGCATAGGAAATACGATTGTGTACCACCAGCGGGGCATGGTGGCCTGTAATCCCAGAACTCAGGGAGGTAGGGGTCGAAAAGCCTGGTCTACAGAGTAAGTCCAGGACAGCCAAGGCTATACAAAAACAAAAACAAAATGTGTATCACCATGCTTGGCCACAGTCATTCTTAACACCTTTAAAGACATGGATTCTGGCTTGAGAGGCAGGCAATAGGGCACAATTGATGATTCTCCAACAGTCCTTCAGCACTTACAGCTTCTGAACCCCAGCCTGTCCCAGGAGTATAGGCAGAAAGGTCCAGGGCCAAAGACCTCACGTATGCAGAGAAGCACCCAGAAGGGTGCTTCCAAGCCTTTGGCAGTGCTGACTCTTCCAAAATGGCCTCTAACGGCAGGAGCTAGCCAATCAACAGCCAGGAAGAATGTCAGTTATTTGAGCATGCTAGTTAGTCGCTGTCACATGCCAAGAACCCCTCCTGCCCAATCACACAGGTTCTGAATGTGAACATAAAGATCAGAGCAATTAACACAAGAGGCCAGAACCTAACCTCAGCTGTGGGCGTGTCTTAATTAGGATTACCAGTGCTGGGATAAAACACCATGACCAAAGCAACTTGGGGAGGAAAGGGTTTATTTGGCTTATTTTGTCATCAAAGGAAGTCAGAACAGGAACTCAAACGGGGCAGGAACCTGGGGCAGGAGCTGTTGCAGAGGCCATGGGGGTGGGGGTGGGGGGTTGCTGCTTACTGGCTTGCTTCCCATGGCTTGCTCAGGCTGCTTTCTTATAAGGAGTCTTAGCCCTCCCCCATCAATCACTAATTTTAAAAATGCCCTACAGACCTGCCTACAGTCTGATCTTAGTAAGGCATTTCCTCAATGGAGGTTCCATCCTCTCTGATAACTCTAGTCTGTGTTAAATTGGCCTAAAAACTAGCTAGTACAGGACAGGGAACACATAATGATCTTGCAGCTTCTTCCATCACACAAAAGCAGACTTAAGGCAGCATGCTCTGTCCAGGAGACTAAAACTGACTGTAGCAACAGCCTCTTCGTTGTCACTAAATTCCACAAAGGTAATCCCGGAGTTCACCGAGATCACTTGCATTAGATCCAAATGGCATCCAGTGACAGGAGTGCCTGTTTCAACAGTGACACCGTGTGGCAGGATCAACAGTGACAATCCAAAGTCAAGAGAGCACTGTGCCTTTAGTTTCCCCTACAGGTTAATTGGTAATACCCGTGAATCACAGAGTATCTTTCAGGAGAAACTTCTGTGGCATTTTCACAAAAAAGCGGACAGCAGAAAAGGGAAAACACATTCTCACTGTCAATGGTGTGGCATCATGGAATGAGCTAAGCCAAATGTTCAAAGTGAATCTCAAGCTACAGAAAAAAATAACACAACAGCCCTTCGTGTCCTCCTCTACATCTGTCATTCATTCACTCGAAGCGTCAAAGCCCACATGACATGTATTTATCTTCATTATTGGAGGAAGCTGAAGATCAGCAGTTCAACGCGCTCAAAGGAACACTGGCCAGAGGCATTCTCTGATCCAAATAGGTGTGGAACAGTTGAAAGAGCTAGGCGATTCCACAAAAGCAAGGTTGTTCTCCTAGTAAGTAGAAATTCCAGCTTCTAGCAATGCTATCTACAGCCTAAATTTCACAAAATTCCTACTCAAAGCTGGGCATGGTGGTGCATGCCTTTAATCCCAGGATATGGGAGGCAGAGGCAGGCAGAGCTCTGTGAGCTACATAGTGAGTTTCAGGATAGCCAGGGTTACATAGAGTTTCTGTTTCAATAATAATAATAATAATATCACATTTTTTAATTCTTTATTAATTACACTTTATTCACTTTGTATCCCCCCTGTGGTTCCCTCCCTCCTCCCGTCCCAATCCCTCCCTTCCTCCACCCTCTGCATGCATGCCCCTCCCCAAGTCCACTGATAGGGGAGGTCTTCTTTTCCTTCCTTCTGATCCTAGTCAATCAGGTCTCATCAGGAGTAGCTGCAGTATCTTCTTCTGTGACCTGGTAATGCTGCTTCCCCCTCAGGGGGAAGTAATTAAAGAGCAGGTCAATCAGTTCATGTCAGAGGCAGTCCCTGTTCCTATTACAATGGAACCCACTTGGATACTGAACTGCCATGGGCTACATCTGTGCAAGGGTCTTAGGTTATCTCCATGCATAGTCCTTGATTGGAGTATCAGTCTCAGGAAAGACCCCTGTGCACAGATTTTTTTTTTTTTTTGGTTCTGTTGCTCTCCTTGTGGAGTTCCTGTCCTCTCCAAATCTTACTATTTCCCACTTCTTTCATAAGATTTCCTGCACTCTCCCCAAAGGTTGCCCATAAGTCTCAGCATCTGCATTGATAGTCTGCAGGGCAGAGCCTTTCAGAGGTCCTCTGTGTCAGGCTCCTGACTTGTTTCCTCTTTTCTCCTTCTTCTGGTGTCCTCTTTGCCTTTCTGGGTAGGAATTGAGCATTTTAGCAAGAGTCCTCCCTCTTGATTAGTTTCTTTAGGTGTACAGATTTTAGTAGGTTTATCCTATATTACATGTCTATACGAGTGAGTATATACCGTGTTCATCTCTCTGCTTCTGGGATAGCTCACTCAGGATGATCTTTTCCAGATCCCACCATTTACCTGCAAATTTCATGATTTCCTTGTTTTTTTATTGCTGAGTAATATTCCACTGTGTAGATATACCACAATTTGTGCATCCATTCCTCCACTGAGGGGCATCTGGGCTGTTTCCAGCTTCTGGTTATTACAAATAAGGCTGCTACAAACATGGTCGAGCAAATGTCCTTATTGTGTACTTGAGACAATTTTGGGTATATGCCTAGGAGTGGGATAGCTGAATCTTGAGGAAGCGCTATTCCTAGTTGTCTGAGAAAGCACCAGATTGCTTTCCAGAGTGGTTGTACAAGTTTACATTCCCACCAGCAATGGAGGAGGGTTCCTCTTTCTCCACAACCTCTCCAGCATGTGTTGTCTCTTGAGTTTTTGATCTTAGCCATTCTGATGGGTGTAAGGTGAAATCTTAAGGTCGTTTTGATTTGCATTTCCCTGATGGCTAATGAGGTTGAGCATTTCTTTAAGTGTTTCTCTGCCATTTGATATTCCTCTATTGAGAATTCTCTGTTTAGCTCTGTACTCCATTTTTTAATTGGATTACTTGATTTTTTGATGTTTAACTTCTTTAGTTCTTTATATATACTGGATATTAGTCCTCTGCCAGATAGAGGGTTGGTGAAGATCCTTTCCCAATCTGTAGGCAGTCGTTTTGTTTTGATGACGGTGTCCTTTGCTTTACAGAAGATTTTCAGTTTCATGAGGTCCCATTTATGATTGTTGCTCTTAGAGCCTGTGCTGTTGGTGTTTTGTTCAGGAAGTTGTCTCCTGTGCCAATGAGTTCAAGGCTCTTTCCCACTTTATCTTCTAAGTGGTTTAGTGTGTCTGGTTTTATGTTGAGGTCTTTGATCCACTTGGACTTTAGTTTTGTGCAGGATGATAAATATGGGCCTATTTGCATTTGTCTACATGTAGACATCCAGTTAGACCAGCACCATTTGTTGAAGATGCTATCTTTTTTCCATTGAATGGTTTTGGCATCTTTATCAAAAATCAGGTGTCCATAAGTGTGTGGATTTATTTCAGGGTCTTCTATTCGATTCCATTGATCCACCAGTCTATTTCTATGCCAGTACCATGCAGTTTTTAGTATTGTTGCTCTATAGTACAGCTTGAGATCAGGGATAGAGATACCTCCTGAAGATCTTTTACTGTAGAGAATTGTTTTAGCAATTCTGGGTTTCTTGTTGTTCCATATGAAGGTGAGAAATTTTCTTTCAAGGTCTGTAAAGAATTGTGTTGGTAATTTGATGGGAATTGCATTGAATCTGTAGATTGCTTTCGGTAAGATGGACATTTTTACTATACAATATCACATTTTTAAAACAAAAAAAATGCCTGTTCATTTTTTCTATCAGTTCTCAGCAGGTCAGATTTGAAAAAAAAAAAAAAAGAAAAAGTATATCAATAAATAGTATTATTCTTACTATTTAAATGCTTGTCTAATTTCCTGGGCACAATAGCCAACTTGACGTAATTTAGCTTTGCAAGTGAAGATGGGGCTTTATAAAACACAGTTCTTAGATGAAGTGGGTGTGGCCCATCTATCTGTCACCAGCACAGAAAACTGTGAGGGTGGAGCTGGCAGAGAGTCAGATGCCATGGGGCACACCTGTAATCCCAGTACTTGGGGTTAGGAGGCAGGAAGGTCAAAAGTTTAAGGCCAGTCTCCATCACATAATGAGTTCAAGGACCACTTGGGCTATATGAAACCCTGTCTCTAAAAATGTGTACACACTATTATATACATAGTGATTTTAAAATATCAAATATGTATGAGTTTTGCAATATAGCTCAATGTGAAGAAGCCTGCAGATACTGACACCTTTTCTTACTTCTCACATGTTGGTCCCCAGGTGCTTTGGAGGGACGGGAGGTGTGTTGATCTGAAACTATGTAGACATACACTAAAGTTGGCCGTGGGGAGCTGTGACTGTGCTCTAAAAGAATGCTTTCTCAACTTTTCCCATAAGAACAACATAAACACTTAGAGTGAAGCCAGTGTCCACAAGTCTTTTCACAAATAAAATCTTAGTGAAATCAGACCTTTCTGTGCAAAAGCTACAGCGCCACTGATGAAATCAGGAGTTGGAAAGTGGAGGTGAAAGAAAATTCAGAATGAATTTATTCTATAAAATAAGAAGAGGAAAAAATCAATGGAAAGAAAAGTGAAAACAGTAACAAGAAGAGAAATTTTATAATATAACAAAAAAAAAAAGAGAGGGGGTGCAAAAAGTAGGCATTGATAGCTATTGCTATGTAACAAAATATCCTGAAGCTCAGTGGCCCAACACAACAGTTATTTATGATCACTCACCTGAGCAGACTTCAGCTGGTGTAGGCTGGAGCTGGCCTGGTGGCTTTGCTTCTCCCTATAGATCTAGGCCACCTGAGAGGACTTTACCCAACATCGCTTCTCCTGAAGCCAGAACTGAATTCTTATCTGCCAAAGCCGGGGCAAAGAGATAGTACTCTGTAAGACTGATAAGGAGTTGATTATTTAGAGAAGGGAATTAACACTCAGAGAACTGAGGGTTGGAGCAGTTAGTCTAACACGGGCATAACTTGAAGAAGTTTTGTTAAATGAAAGAAATCAATTACATAGGGTTCATAAAATGTCAAATTTATTGAGACATAATAATAATGGTTTCCAAGGGCAGGGAGAAGGTACGGAGAATTAATGTTTAAGGAACGTGCCATTTCAGTTGGTAAACATAAAGGCATTCTGGGAAGCATAGGATCCATGGCTGTGACTGTACTTAATACCACTGAGAGTCACACACTGGTAATAGCGCTTGTGGCCAAGTCTGACCACCTGGGTCCAACCCCCAAAATCTACTCAGTGGAAGGAGAGAACTGACTCCTGCAGGTTGTCCTCTCACCTGCCACGTCATGGCTTGCATGTGCCCACACACATTATAAATAAACAAGCAAACAAATGGCGGCTGCAGTCAGGATGTAGTGAATAAAGAAATAAGTTTTTAAACTTTACCTGGAGACAGAATAATTAATTAATTAATTAATTAATTAATTAATTAATAAGGAAACAAATAAATAAGTAAGTAGTAACAAAAATATTTTTTAATGGGCTGAAGAGATGGTTCAGTGTCTAGAAGTTCTTACCTCCAACCCTAAAGCCTGAGTTCCAGCCCTGAGCTCACATACTAGGTGAGAAGTGATTGCTGCTGCTGTCCTCTAACCTCCATAAGCAAGGCTATTGCACACACGGACATGCATACACACACACACACACACACACACACACACACACACACTAATTTAATTTCAATGATTAAAAGTATTGAAGCTTATGTTAAATTTTATAATGATGGGAATAAAAAAAGAAAAGATAGACGGCTGGATTGAACCTCACAAGAGCTGTAGAAAGCCCCTAGCCTGGAACCCTGTTACCTGAGAAACTGGGGCTCAGGACAACTGGTTTTCTGAAATAAAGGGAGTTTCCTTGGAGGGCTCTCCCAGTGTGGGGGCAGTGGCAGTAGCTCAGCTATAGGCGCAGGACAGCACAGCTGAGTACATCAGGTATCATTCAAGTAAGTGGGTGAAACACTAGACAATGCTCCGTGTTGCTATAGGAACACACATATTTATGTAAACACACAGGAGTCTGAGGCAATACTCCTCCCTGCAGCTGTCTTTTTGGAAAGGCATTAAACTAACAAAGGAGATTTTTAGCTTGATCAGAATGTTTTTCCTAGTAGTACCAAAGATATGTTTTGGTATTTGCCTGACTTAAAGTTAAAGGAGAAAAGGTTTTGTGCTAGCCTCCTGGCCTTTACTAAGGATGTTAACGCCACCCATGATGGAATGTTAATGGGTCCTGTCCCGTGCAGGTAACCACCACTGTTGGGAATCATAGCTACAACAACTGTGTGCAGAGGACAGCAAGGATGTCATAGCACCTCCCTCCTATCTTCAGGCTCTGGCTCTTCCATTCTTTCTGCTCCTTCTTCCTTAATGTTGTGTGAGCCTTGGAAGAGTGATTTAGATATTCCATTTAGGGCCGAGTGCTCAAAAGTCAGTTCTTTTCAGCCCTGATCAGTCAGGAATCTCAGCACCAACTTCTGCCCACTGCAAACAGAATGGCGCTCATCAGCAGACACTGCCATTACTGTTAACATACTTAGTAAAGGAACAATGGGCAGGTAATGACTGCAGAGATGGACATCACAAGTCCTCAGTAGTGTGGACTCTGCTAGGCTGCCCTTGCTGAAGCTACAACTCCCCTAACCATTCACGTTCAATTAAAAGCACTCAAACTTAAATGCAGCACGCAAACTTAAAAGGCATAAACCGCTTAAAACTTAAAAAGACATGGAAGTAGTAAAGGGACTTGTTGGGGAGAAGGGGGTTGACAAGAGGGACAGAGAGGAAAGGTAGGATAACAGGGGAGGGGCTAGGAACATGGTTCGGTGGGTAAGATAGCTCACCATGAAAACAAGACAGCCTGAGTTCAAATCCCGAGCCAGACATGTAAAAGAGCCAGACATGGCTGTTTGTGCCTATAACCCTAGCATCGGTAAACAGGGAAAGGTGGATCCTGGGAGCTTGCTGACCAGCCAGCCAAGCTGAAATAGCACTCTTCACGTTCCTTGAAAGATCATGTCTCAAAATAATAATTATGACAGTGATGGTGATGATGGTGACAGTGATGATGATGATGACGACAATGAAAATTATAGAGAAAGACACTCTTTGTTCTCCTCTGACCTCTACGTGGGCATGAACACCCTCCCACTTACAGGTGTGAACATACAGCACAAACACAAAAAAATGAATAGAATTAAGAAGGAAATGCCAGGCACGGGGGCAGATGCTTTTATTCTCACTACTCTGGAAACAAAGGGAGAAAGAGATTCTCTGAGAATTTGAGGCCAGGCTGGTCTACATAGTTAGTTTCTGGCCAGCCAGAGATACATAGTAAAATCCTGTCAAAAAAAAAAAAAAAAATGAACACGATAAAATTTAAATTTAAAAATTAAAAAGGATAGGGAGAGAATATGATCGAAGCGCATGAACTAGATGCATGAAATTGTGAAACAAACGTTTTTAATGGCACAGTCTATTTTGTTTGAGATAGGTTTAAGATACTTATTGGCTCAATTCTTTCAACTCCATTCTCTTTTTAAAACAGATGTTTTTCAGATGGGGCTGGAGAGGTGGCTCATCCTTTAAGAGCACTTGCTGCTCTTGGTTTGGTTTGGTTTGGTTTGGTTTGGTTTGGTTTGGTTTGGTTT
>NW_026596046.1:13739296-13763443 GCF_907164565.1 Psammomys obesus
TTTGGTTTGGTTTGGTTTGGTTTGGTTTGGTTTGGTTTGGTTTGGTTCTCTGCACCTCCAAGATGGCTTACGACCATCCCTCACTCCAGTTCCGGGATATCAACGCCCTCTTCGGGCCTCAGAATGTGCTGGATGGTACACATACATAGTCAGGCACGTAAAATAAAAATAACAAATGCCCTTTTAAATGTCTCTCAGAGGTACTGCCCTGACATGTCCGTGGGAGGCATGTGAGAAATTGTGCTGCCCCGCCCACCCCACCCACACCTACTCCCTGCCCTCCGAGGGCTGGGCTCCTTGGACAGCAGCCTTCCTTCAGGCACTGACCAGCTGCTTGGCTCAGCTCTCTGGGAGTCTCCCTTAACTTTATCTGCGATGACGTTGTAAGAAAACTGTATAACCAGGAGTCAAGGAAGTTTCTGATGTGGCTCAGCTGACGGCTTATGGTCACACTCAAATCTCGGTGCTTCCGTTTCATTTATAAAATAGTGGTTTTTTTTAAAAAAAAAAAAAAAAAAAAAAAACATTTAAAATGTAGCCATGGCTGCTCCTATAAAGTTTTTCAGCATATCGCTGTTGTATATGTCACAAAACCTGGGCTTCCCTGGTTCTTCGTGCTATAGAGGGCCTGTCCCAGCAGGTGGCAGAAGAGAGCTGAGAGAGTGGGGAAACCTGCTCAGGCATTTCACTCCATCTGTGCTGTGAACAGAGTGAGAACATCCTCATCCTAGCGTGTTATCTGAAACAGCCCTGAGTGGCAACGCCACAGACTTCCTGCATTGTGTAAACGCTTTTTGACCTCAAAGGAGGTCTCAAAGGAGATGCTATTTCCTTTGGGAAACTACCTCTGATACTATCTACAAGATTAAGTTAGTGTTTGTTTTATTTTTTTCTAATATACGCGTGTGTGTGTGTGTGTGTGTGTGTGTGTGTGTGTGTACACGTGTACACAAGCACACAAAGGAGTGGGGGGAGCGGGGGAGGGGTGGAGGACATCACACAAGAGCCAGCTCTCTACTCATGAATTCAAAGAGGCTACGCTTAGCTGCACAGAATCTAGCCGCCCACTACACCATGGATCCGTGGGTGGGGTGGCTCCTGCCCCACCCCTAGCGGAGGAGCCATTGGCAACTGGAGGCTGCTGTGGAAGGAGAAGTCGTTTTTCTTCTGGCCCTTGGTTGATTCGTCGTCCCCATGCGCGCAGAGTACTAACTGAACTCAGTATATTATTGAAAAGGAAAAAAAGAAAAAGAAAAAAATGAAAAGAACATAGGTGAGACGGACACGTGCTGGGGACTCTGGAGAAAAGGGAGGAGGGAAGAGCATTAATATTAGCGGATACATCGTCTATATTATGAAATTGTCAGAGAACAAATAAAATACATTTTTTTAAATAAATCTACAGTCCCTGGATCTTGCTCCCCGCTATATATATCTGTGTGGAAGACATTTGAGAGATTAAGTCACCATCTGACTTGAAGGACTTGGCCAGGACCTGGGCACGGTCAGGAAGGAAGACGAGGAGACAGACGCAGCTGCTGTAGCAGCCGCAGCTCTGGCTGCAAATTAGAGGGTGTGGCTTTCTGACATGGTCTCCCACAGCAGACAGGCCGCAGAGGCTTCTCAGGCAGGGCCACAGGCTGTCTCTACCCATAAGCAAGCTGCTTCCTGGATCCCTGAGGGTTGCTTAGAACACAAACTAATAGAGTGCGGGGCTCCGGTGAGGACCTCATGATGTAACAGATGAAAAGAGAGCAGGCATGCAGTGAGTGACTCTTACACGTTTTTGTGACAGATGCAAGAAGATGTCTTCCTGTAGGATGACATCTTTAGGATGACTGTTAATCCGGTTATTCTCTTTCTTATTATATAAATAATATACAGTCATTGAGAAAATTCTGGAAACACAGAGAAAAGAAATAAAACTGAGAGCAGGCTATTCTGTTACCCAGAAAACAATAAGCAGTGAAAAGACTTGAAATCTGGCCATGTGATACACTTAAGAAATTTAAGTGTGTTTTCAAAAATTACTTCATCCCCAGTGTTTACTTCAGCTCTGTCATCAATAATCTGATCACCCAGCTCTGGATCTAAAATCCAATTAAGTCTTCATCTCAGTTCCCCAGGTGTTTTGTTAGTAATAAATTCACATCATACCTAATAAGAAAAACATTTCAAATAGTTTCACACTTGGATGGATTTCCCGGGATCAGGGTTGGGGAACACTGCTGTCAACATTAGCTGGTCTTAATTAGTGGAAAACATCACTTAGCTTCTGGAAAGGTCATTTCCTCATCAACAGTGTGATGGTACTTATCTACGATAAGACATTTAGATTCTGAAAGGTGGTTCTATTCCTTATTACCCTGGCTCAACTGGTATAAACTGAGGCCGTTCCAGGAACTTCTGGACGTGGTCACCACACCCACCCGAAAAATATCTGAACCAGATGATCTCAGAAATTTCTTCCAGCCTTGTGTTTCCTTACCCTATAACTGAAAATCGGGGTAGATAACAGTTGGATTTGCTTAAACTCACTCTCCGTTCAGAGACACAAAAATGTTGTTTCTCCTCTGATACGGTTTCGTTTTTCATGATCTATGCCATGGTGAAATCTCTGATAACTCAGAAGAACTTTCATGTAGAAGAAGAGAGAACAGACAGGCTCGTGCTCTCTTCTCTTCTCCAAGTAGATGATCACAGACCATGTCATCAGTTCATCTAGCTTGTTGGAAGAAGGGCTCAGCTTTGTTGGAGCTTCTGGTGTTGGAATCGATGCCCAATAAATTCATTGAGATGAAGCTCTCTCGGCCCTCAGTCTCACAGCCTTACTCTCTTTGGCCCTGACACTGTTGGAAACTGTTAAATTCCCTTACCCACTACTATGAGTATTTGGGTAATAAGAAACCTGGAAACAGACCTACCATGTATGACTGACAACTTGGAGACCTGGGAAAGTGCCTCCGGAAAGAAAGCACATTTTTCTTTCTTTTTTAAAATTTATTACAATTTACTCACTTTGTATCCCAGTTTTAGCCCCCTCCCTTGTCTCCTCCCAGTCCCACCCTACCTCTCTCCTCTCCCTGTATGCCCCTCCCCTAGTCCACTGATAGGGAAGGTCCTCCTCCCCCAACCATTTGACCCTAGCCTATCAGGTCTCATCAGGACTGGCTGTATAGAGCACAAGCGGTGTGCAAATCTGTGGTAAACACTTGCCTGGCTCCCAAATTTGGCCTGAGTCAAAGCCCCAGAACCACTAGAAAAAAAAAAAAAAAAAAAAGGAGATTTTAGCTTGGGAGCAGTGGCTCACATCTGTAGTGACAGCACTTTGGGAGGTAGAGGCAGAAGAATCAGAATTTCAAGGTCATCCTCTGTTTCATAGGGTGCTTGAGGCCAACCAGATTCATGAGACCCTGTCTCATTCTCCCTAAGGATCCATAGACAGTTAAAGCTTGCTGGAGGAGAGACAGGGTAGGGTAAACAGCCTGAACCCACTTCCGGGTTTGAAAACCTACCAAAACCACCAATCCCTGAGTTCAAAATCCCACCAATCCCTGGGTTTGTCTTGAAATCCCACAGTCCCCACCCTGGAAAACTCCAGCCCACCCCCAAGAAGCCCTATCTAAAGCCTACCTCCTGCTCAGTTCCCTGCTGCTTCTCCCCTGAGCAGAGGCAGCCACCTCTTGTGTGAGGTTTGTTGTGCATTGTGACCGTGTGATATCCCTTGGCTCCCAACTCCAGGATACCTTTCCCTTCAGAGATGGAACACCTCATTGGAAAAGCCTTTCCTCTCAGAGCTGCAACACTTACAGACATTTTCTTCAGTGGTGTGGGCACTAATAAGATGTTCAAGTTCCCGTACGTAACCCCAGAGACTGTTGCGTAGCACTTATCTGCGAGTAATCTTGTAGAACCCTCCATCTTGGAGGGAAGCTCCTTAAAACACAAAGTATTAGAGGGGAGGTGAAAGAGCAGGATGCTTTAAGACGAGATGTTTACAGGGAGGTCCGACAACAGGATGTTCTAACGGGGTAGAAGTCTATCTTCAGGGAAGTGTCTTCTGCTCCAGAAGCAAACAACTCAAAATAGCTTCAGGAAGTCTCTAAAACTGACCAGAATCACTAGACGTCTCCCCAAGCATACGTAAGCTGTAAGAACTGCTGAGGAACACTCAGCTGAATAGAAGAGTGAAGCTCACATCACCCAGTCTACCTAGAAGAAACAGAGATCTGTCAAACCTGGAAGAAGCAGAAATGAGCCGAGATGCCTGGAAGAGGCCCACACCAACTGAGCCACTTCAAAAGAACACTCTCCAAACAATTGAGCTGCCTCTGGGCTGTTCAGTGTGCTCCAGGTTCCCAGATTCCCATCAGCTGACAGCCACACCAGGGTGCTCTTCGGTGATGTTTCTGTCTTTGAGACAGTTCTAGTCTTGTAAATAATGCCTCACTGATATCTCTGTAAATAACCCCAATAAAACTCACTGTTTCCGCAAGCTGGACTTTACCGGTGTCCTTACTTTGATCTGTCCTCTGTTCCCTACCTGGAATGAGGAGACATTTGCTCATGTCTCCTAGGAATCGTCTTACAGCATAAGGGGTTGTTGGGATGCTGTTGGGAAGAGGAAGAGAATCAGTGTGAGTGAGAGAGGCAAGAAAAGGTGACGGGGGTGGATGTAATCAAAATATTTGTTTTTTGATTCTTTTATTAGATGTCTTCCTTTTCTTTCACATCTGAGTGTTCCACCTGCATGTATGTGTGGGATGTGAGTGCTTGGTTCTCAAGGTAATCGAAATGGGCATCAGATCCCCTGAAACGACAGTTACAGACAGTGCTGAACCACCTCGTGGGTTGCTGGAAATCAAACTCAGGTCCTCTGTAAGAGCAGCCAGTGATCTTAATCACCAAATCATCTTCTCTCCAGCCCCTAAACAGTATATGTGTGTATACATATATATAATGAGGACATACATTACAATGTAGTCACATATAATTAACATACCCTAACAAAAACATTAAAATAGATAAATAGGGAAAAGGCCAGGATCAGGTGAGAATACTGTCAACAAAAATTAACCACTAATTTAGGAAAAATGTGAAATAATACAAGGTAGAATTTCATTTTACACCCGTGATTTGGCAACAGTTAAGAGTCTAATAATATTAAGTGTCTGTGAAAAGACCAAGTTGTTCTTGACTCTGGCGATGGTGTGAGTCAATTCAGCAGCTGTGCTGAGTGGTGTGGCAATGCTCGGTCTTATTGAAAGTAGCTCTCTCCAAACTCAGAAATATACATGGAGAATTACGAAATGGCTTCACATGGAAGTCGCATGAGCTATGTTCATTGCAGCACTGGCTTTAACCTTTTTTTCCATCACTTAGGCAATAAGCAAACTACATAATGAGGTCATCTCCAATGGTTTAAAATAATAATCATAACTTAAAATTTAAAAGAAAGTGCATGTAAAAAAATAAATTGATACAATGCTATTTTTATACATTAAAGAACAGAAACAATACCGTAAGTCATTTCAGATACATCGATGCCTGGTCCTATACACATATTTAGTATCTGCACATTCAAATACTTAAAAAAAAAAAAAGAGTAAGGGGTTGGACAGATTGTTCAGCAGATAAGGCCATGCACTGCTCTTTCGGAGGACCAGAGGAGTTCAGCTCCCAGCACTACTTCAGGTGGGCCACAGAGGCCTGTAACTCCAACTCTGGGAAATATGGCATGCGTATCTGGCCACCTCATGCAAACACACACACACGCACACGCGCACGCGTGAATAAAAAAATAAAAGTAAAGCTTTTTTTTTTTTTTTTTGAAAGGTATTGCCAGAGGGCTGAAGAAATAGCTCTGTAATTAAGAGGGTGTTGCTCTTGCAGAGGACACGGGTTCAATTCCCAGGCCCCTCTTCACAACAATCTGTAACTCCAGTTCCAAGGAATCCAATGACCTCTGCTAACTTCCATGGGCACCAGGCACACAAGTGTTGTGCACACATCCATACAGGAAGGCAAAACACTCAATACATATGAAATAAGATTTTAAAATCTAAAAAAAAAAAAAATAATAATTAAAAAGCATTGCTAGACATGATGGTGCACATCTTTAATCCCAGCACTCAGGAGACAGGGGCAGGGGGATCTCCTGTGTGTTAAAGGTCAGCCTGGTCTACAAAGTAGAATCATGTCTTTAAAAAAAAAATAAAATGAAATGAGTAGAAAAGGATGGAAATTATACACACAACAGGATCAATAGTTACTTCTAGGAAGAAAAAGGAAATGGAGTAAAAAGTCAAATTTTATCTTTCTCTCCTCTCTTTCCAACATTTCATTTATACCTACATTAAAATATCTACTACTCTGCCCTATATTTGGTGCGCTTAGGGGAGTTTTTCCTCTTTTTTTTTTTTAATGTTCTCTTTATATCCACGCTGGACAGCCACCACTGCTTTCTCTTTGGACTAATTTATTCTTCCCTCAGTAAAGTAAGTCTGCCAAGCTGCTCATTACAGAATTCTTCATCTCTATCACTTTGTCTCTTCTAAAGTAGTGTGATTTTTATTTATTTTTAAGTAGTTTTATTGAAATAGAATTACGCTACCTTCCCTCCTCCCTTTCCTTCTTCTAGGCCCTCCTAACTATCCTCCCTCAATCCCCTCCCCTACCTCCCCAACTCTCAACTTTATAACCTCTTTCTTTATTATTGTTGCATGAACACCTAACTGTATGTATGTGTGTGTGTGCACAGATATATATAAAAACAACCTACTGAGTCAGTCTTTGTTGGTGGGTATATATGGCTTCTGGGCCAACCTCTCTGAATTGCACAGCCAATAATGGTGCTCATTCCTGTGAGGAGCTAATTCTCCCTCTCCCAGCAGTCATTAGTTGCACAGCTGAGAGCATTTGTTACACAGGGAGCAGGTTCCTGAAGAGGTCACAGTCCTCTCAGTGGCAGCTACAAGAAAAAAAAAAGTTCTCCTGGTCTTCTTCTCCCATTCTGTCCTCTAAGTACCCTCAGAGGTTCATGAAGAATCAGATGCTAATGCTGGAAATGATCCTCACGTATGGAGAACTTGGGCTTTTTTTTTTTTTTTTTTTCTTTTTCTGTTTTAAGACAGGGTTGTACTATGTTGCCCTGGCTGGCCTGAAACTTACTCTGTAGACCAGACTGGACTGGAACTCACAGAGATCCACCTGCCTCTGCGTCCCAAATGCTGGGAGTAATGTCTTGTGCCACCACACATGGTCAGATGAGGTTTCTATAAGGTCAGTAGTCCATATCACCTTTACTAGTTATGCTAACCAATTTCACTTTCTGTCATAAAATCCCTAAATTTTTTTAACTTATTGTGTTGGTTGTTTTTAATTTTTTTTCTTATTTTTATTTAATCTTATTTTATTTTTTTGGTCAACTTGGCCCAAACTAGAGTCGTCTAAGAAGAGGGAACCTCAAATGAAAAAAAAAAAAAAAATGCCTGAATGGGACAGTGGTGGCACTCACCTTTAATCTCAGCACTTGTGGAGGCAGAGGCTGGCACATCTCTGAGTTCAAGGCCGGCCTGGTCTACAGAGCAAGTTCCAGGTGTGTGGGCATTTTCTGCATTAATGATTGACATGGGAGGACCCAGCCTACTGGGGTGTAGTCCTGGTTATATAAGAAAGCTGAGCAAGCTCTGAAGAACAAGCCAGTATGCAGTTCCTTCATTGTCTCAGCTTCAGTTCCTCCCTTGAATTTCTATCCTGTTTTCACCGGGCATATAAAATGTAAGCCAAATAAACACTTTCCTCCCCAAGTGGGGGCACTTACATTGATGAAAGGGTTTATTTTGGATCAAGGACATCCTTAACTAAAGTAAAGAGCTCAAGGGCTATGTAAGACCTTGCCTCCAAATGAGAATAAAAATGTAAGATGAAAAAAATTAACGATAAAGTTAGAATACTGCTAACTACTATGAGTATGGTAGAGAGGAAAGGGGAAAGACATAGAAAATAAGACGACAAGAAAGGAAAAGATCAATAAAATTAAAAATATGCAGGGGCAAATAGAATTATATGCACAGGGGCAAAAACACTATCAAGTGTTGGAGCAATGTCTCTCGAGGTCCTCAAAAACTGAAGAAAGTCAGGTATGTGTACAAGGTAGGAGGTCATTCAAACTCATGAGCTCTAATTTTCCCTATGGTCTGTGCTGGCTCATCCCTGGTAGAGTGGCTAATAGAGCCTGGAGGTGTCTCTCAAGTGCCCTAGGAACATGAGAAGAAACCACAGCACTGAAATCTGTCCTTGGGTCTCTTACGCTTCCTCAACTGGTGGTACAGGCTTGTAATTCCAGCGCTTGGGAGGTCGAGGCTGGAAGATCAGAAGCAAAGGGCTGGGATGAAGGCATGGGGATTGGAGCGATAACTCAGTGGTTAACAGTCACTTGCTGCTCTTCCAGAGAAGCCAACTTTCGTAAAGCAACACCCATGTAAGGCAGCTCACAACTCCAGGGGATCCAATGTTCTCTGCTGGTCTCTTCATGTACCAATATTCACGGTGCCTTGATTTCCTTACTATTGCTGTGATAAAACACGGATCAAAAGCCACTGGAGGAGAAGAGGGTTTCTTTCATCTTACACTCCCAGGTAACAGTCTGTCCCTGAGGGAAGTCGGAGTAGGAACACAAATCAGGGACCTTGAAGTGGAAGCCATGGATGCACCCTGCTTATAGAGGACTTCCTTTCCATGGTTTGCTCAGCTTACTTTCGTAGACAACCCAAGACCACCTGCGCAGGGGTGACAGCTTTCCCAGGAGTTCAGGAAATTTCCTCACTGAGTAGAAATAATACACCTTCAGCTTTCTATGTCCCCAGGGAGAACAGGATATATCTTTAATTCTTCATTTATTCATTTAAATGTTTTAGAGAGAGTCTATTTAGTGAAATGTTGAATCTGATTGGTGACTAAGCATGGTGGCATTCACCTTTAATCCCAGCACTGGGGAGGGGGAGGCAGGATCATGAATTCAAGAGTAGCCTGGTCTACATAGCAAGTTCCAGGACACTTGGTCATAGAAACCAGGCTAACCTGGCTTACATAGTAAGTTCCAGGACAACTTGAGCCATTCAAAGAAACACACAAACAAAAATCCAGTTGCTGCTCCATAGCATGACTATGGATATTAGCTAAGAACCTCATTATGTTGAATTAAATATTTTATTTCACACCTTCTATGCAATTAAATGTGGCCATATGACTAAAGTTGAGCCAATAAGACATGGATGAAAGTGTTATGTGAAACTTCCTAAGACACTGTTAAAGAGAAGGAGACATCCAGTGTTGTAGGATGTGGATGTGACCTCTGGAACTCCAACAGCCATTTTGTAAACACAAAACTACCCAGTAAGAGCAGAGCAAGGAACTAAAAATAAAGGCCATAATGAGGCTGTTTTAAGACTGCTGAATGCCCACCTATAGATAGGTTGTTTTTGTTTTTGTTTTACACTTTATTCACTTTATATCCCAATTGTAGTCCCTCATCTCCTCCTGATCCCACCCTCCCTCTGCCTTTCCCCCATCCCCCTTCCCTAGTCCAACGAAAGTCCTCCTCCTCTACTATCTGACCCTAGCTTATATCATCAGGACTGCCTGGATCCTCTTCCTCTGTGGGCTGGCAAGGTCACCCCACCAGGGGGAAGTGATCAAAGAGCAGGCAACCAAGTCCATGTCAGAGACAGACCTGTTCTCCTTACTAAGACACGCCCATGGAGACTGAGCTATGGGCTACATCTGAGCAGGGGGTCTAGCTTCTTTCCATGCATGGTCTTCGGTTAATGCATCAGTCTCTGCAGCCACCCCTGTACCCAAATTTTTTGGCTCTCTCTTACACCTCATCTGGTGTCTATCTCATTTGCCTTTTGAATGAGAATTAAGCATCCTCTCTAGGGTCCTCCTTGTTGTTTAGCTTCTTTAGGTCTGTAGATTTTAGTGTGTTTATCCTATATTATATGGCTAATACCCACTTATAAGTTAGTATATACCGTGAGTGTCTCACTCAGGTTCACATTCCTAGTTCCGTCCATTTGCCTGCTCATCCATTTACCTGCAAATTTCATGATTTCCTTGATTTAATAACTGAGTAGTATTCCATTGTGTAAATGTGCCACGATAGTCCTATATCCCCTAAGGAAATAGAAGCTGTCATCAAATGTTTCCCATCCAAAAAAACACATAATCATTTCTTTAGATGCTGAAAAGCATATGGCAAAATCCAATACCCTTTCATGTTTAAAGTCTTGGAGAGATCAAAAATATAAAGCACATACCTAAACATAGTAAAGGTAATATACAGCAAGCCTATGGCCAACATCAAACTAAATGGAGAGAAACTTAAATCAATACCACTGAAATCAGGGACAAGGCAAGGCTGCCCACTCTCTCCGTATCTCTTCAACATAGTGCTTGAAGTCCTAGCTAGAGCAATAAGACAACTAAAGGAGACCAAGTGGATACTAATTGAAAAGGAAGAAGTCAAGAGTATCACTATTCACAGATGATATGCTAGTGTACATGAGTGAACCAAAAAATCTACCAGGGAACTCCTACAGCTGATAAACACCTTCAGCAAAGTGGCTGGATACAAAATTAACTCAAAAAAAAAAAAAATCAGTAGCCCTCCTGTATACAAAAGACAAACAGGCTGAAAAAGAAATTAGGAAACAACACCCTTCACAATAGCCACAAAAAAAAAAAAAAATAGAAAGTACCTTGTTGTAACTCTAACCAAGCAAGTGAAAGACTTGTACAAAAAAGACATGTTTTGAGAACTCTGCACCAGAAGAAGTCCAAACCACTGTACTTGGTGACTGTTACAGGGGTTTTTCCTCCTGTCACCAGGCTTCTGTAATAACAATTCATGAGACTAAAATTACCTAGGCCATATAGCTATGTTGTTTTAAAAAATAAAAATCCCAAATGTTCAATTTTACCAACGAAGACTTACGAGCTAGATGCTGGGGTGAAAACCTGCTAGCTCAGAGAGGCAGAGAAAACACCCAGCTTTCACATCCCAAAGGAAAAAGCCAGAAACCAAAAGCTAAAAGCCAAAAGCTAAAAGCTAAAAGCCCAAAGCTAAAAGCCCCAGGCCAAAAGCTTGCTAGTTCAGCTGACAGCTCAAGATGAAAAGGCTTGCTAGTTCAGCAGTCCAGGAGGAAAACAAAGGTCAAAAGCTAAAAGTCAAAGAGCTCCTTCTTCATGCTGTCTTAAATACTCTTCTATCAAAGTCCCTCCTTTCTACTTCATCCCTGTCATCCAGTTACTTGCTCTGCCCCTTGACCTAGGGTCAACTTTATTAAATCCTGTGTACAGAAAGCTCTTCAATTAAAGGTGTATGTTATGACAGATCCACACCATAATCACCTGTTTACAATAAATAGAAAGTTCTTGGATTAAAGGTGTGTGTTGGGGCTGACCCACACTAAACAAGAAACAAGTTTCTACAGTTCGAAATCTCAGGGTTCACAATGGGCTCAAATATCCTGCAACATAGCTAAGCTCTTCTCTGACTAGTTCATAAATTAAAATAACCCATTTATACTAATCTACATTCTGCCAGGTGGCTGGTTACCTCTGCTCAGATATCATGCATCTGTCCTCTTTCATGTCATCCCAGGTAAATCTGGCTCTCTCCCAGAATCCTCTCTGCCTACTGGCTCTCCCACCTCTCATTTCCTGGCTCAGCTATAGACCATTAGCTTTCCAATGATAGGTGATGCCTCCAACTAGACACAAGAGATTCCCTCTACGGGTGACAACTTATTTTCTGTGTTCTTGAGTTAGTTCATAATTTATTTCTAAGTAAAGTAAAATTATATATACAATTTTTAAAAACACACATTGAAGGCATGGTAGTGCATATCTGTGATCCCTGCGTTCAGTAGGAAGAGGCAGAAAAATTGTGAATATGAGTCCTTCCTGGCCTATATAATGAGACCATGCCTCAAAAAAAAAAAAAAAAAAAAAGGTGAAATAAACAGAAATTAAGCATATATTGAAGATGAAAATATTTTATTACTTTTTTGCTCTGTTTTGTTTTGGGGGGGTGTGGGAGGGTTGAGACAGCGTTTCTCTGTGTATCCATGGCAGTCCTAGAATTCAATCAGTAGACCAGGCTGGCCTTGAACTCAGAGAACTGCCTGCTTCTGCCTCCCGGGTGCTGAGATTAAAGGCGTGGGCCACCACCACTCAGCTAAAATCTTATTACATTTTTACGTACTAATTTTGTCTGTGCTTGTGACCACAGGCCATGTATGTGGAGGGCAGAAGACAACATGTGAACACAGGTTATCTTCTTACACCTGCGCGTCTTCAGGCTTGATGACGAGTACCTTTACTGAGGAGCCATTCCAGCACCTACCTGCCCTCCCCCCAGAAATGTTTAAAATGCTAACACTGTTTCTTCTGGTAATAGGATTGTTTATGGTTGTTTTTATTATCTTTGCATACAGTCAAATTATCCACGTTGAGCCTTATTCATCTAAGTTCTTGTTCGTTGATGGAAGCTCTATGATTTTTCCTTCTTTGTGGTTTTCCTTCTTCTGACCACACATAGCCCCAGTGTGAAATGAGAACTATTGTCAACAAAACAAAGATGAGATTCTGCCTCTTTCTCAACGCTTTGTTGTTGTTGTTTGTTATTGAGACAGGGTGTCTCTGTGTAGACCTGGCTGTCCTGGAACTTACTCTGTAGACCAGTCTGGCCTTGAACTCAGAGATCTGCCTATTGTCTGCCTCCTGAGTGCTGGAATTAAAGGCATGGGCTATCACACTCTTTCTCCACTTTTTTAACCTTTTTATTTTATGTGCATTGATGTTTTGCCTGCATGCATGTCTCTGTGAGAGTGTCAGAACTTGGAGTTACAGACAGTTGTTAGCTTCCATGTGGGTTTTGGGATTTGAACCCGGGTCCTCTGGAAGAGCAGGCAGTGCCCTTAATTGCTGAGCCATCTCTCCAGCCCCTCTTTCTCCACTCTTCATTTTCATCAAGGATTTCTCCCCTCACCAACAATCTTAGCTTCTAGTTGGGCTCCTCAGATAGAACCTGCCTCTACCTTCAGTGTCTTCAGCACCAAGTTAGAGCCTATAGTTAGCATTAACCTGGGCCCCTTAGAAATCAATAGTCATTATTTCCTTGGATCTGAATGGTCTCATTCTTCACTGCAAGGTCCAAATTCACTATAAGTATCCAAAATCCCCAAATTTGGAGCACATCTTTGTTTCTCTCTTGATAGAAAAGCTTAAATTCTATTTGCCTCGTGTATTATTTCTCTAATGGTGCAACAAAAATTACTCCAATTTATCAGATTAAAACAATACCACATAGCCAGGCAGTGGTGGCGCACACCTTTAGTTCCAATACTCAGGAGGCAGAGACAGGAGGGTCTCTATTTCAAGGCCAACCTGATCTACAGAGCAAGTTCCAGAACAGCCAGGGCTACACAGAGAAACCCTATCTCAAAAAAAAAAAAAAAAAAAAAAAAAAAAAAAAAAAAAAAAAAAAAAAACACATTTATTGTCTCATGGTTTGGGGAGGAGATCAGAAATTCAGGAACCGCTTAGTTGGGGGCCTCTAATTCACAGCTCATAAGACAGAAATCAAAATTTTAGCCAGGACTGCCATCAACTCACAGTTAAAATGGGACAAGACAGGTGAACTCCTAAACTCATTCTCACAGGTGTTGACAGGATTCAGTACCTAAACTCTGTGTTGGGGGGTCACAGGATTTTACTGTATGTTGTCCAGAATCCATCACTGGTTCCTTGCCATCAAGCCTCTTCATCATGGCAGCTACCTTCCACAGAGCATACAAAATAAAAAAATAAAATAAAAATTAAAACACACACACACACACACACAGGCAACAAGAGTGAAACTGTGGTGTAGAGATTTATACCTAACAAAGCAGAAACCACAGCCTTTTGTGACCTAAACACAGAAGCGATATCCCATTTCTACTGTCCTGTCCTATTCATAAGAAGCAGGTCATGGTGTTCTAGATCAAGCACAAAGGATTTAGTCCAGGGGTTGGGCGAGGGCATGGAAACTCTGAGAAGTCTGCCTATCTTATTAGGTCTCACTCTCCAGTCCAAAAAGCCTTCTTACAGTTTCTTCCAGGAGGCCTACCAGTACCTCCCTGGACTCTGAATGACCTCTTCTGCTCCCCCTGTCTCCACTGAGACAGCCCAGGCATACTCATTCCTCCTTTCTCTCTGCAGCACAACCCAATTTGGCTTGGGATTTCAGAGGAGAAAAGTGGCAAAGAGCAAAAAAGGAAAGCTTATGTGAAGCTAAAGACTTAAAGAATGTTCTGGTTTGCAAAAGAAACTCTGCCCCCTGGTTAGAAAAAAAAAAATCTTCACTGGGCTTGTCCGGTACACTTGACCCTGGGCCCAACAGCGCATTATTCCTGTTCACGATTACTGAAGCCACACTGTCTTCCTGAAAGAGTTATCCTGGCCTTAGCTGGAGCTCAGCTCCACAGAGGGACTTAAAAGGAAACAACAGCTCTTGGTCCAGAGCAATAAAGAGACAAATGAGTCATAACAGTCTGGATTCTCCACCAGCATGAGCAGTTCCGTGAATCGCCTCCATAAAAGCCCTGCCCTTCCATCCCAAGCTGTGTTCCAAGTGCCAAAGCCTTCCATTCAAGAGTTTTATAACTCAGGCCTGTGCTCAGAAATGTCACTGCACATAAGAGGGCCTTTGATCTCGGGCCATACCCAAGCCCAGAGTCTGCAGCGAAGCGTGGTTTGATAACTATCTAAAGAGAAAAGTGCTTTGGCTTCCTCTCATCTATTTCTATTCTACTTTTAATAAGCTGCTTAGCTTTGGGCATCTGCCCTCTGCCCTTTGCCCTCTTGAGCTTTATCTGAATCAGAAGTAAAAAGGCCAGTGGTTCTGCATTCTGAGAGTAGAATAATGATGGTGTAGTCGGGATTTAAAAAGCCACGGCCACATCTCCAGCGTATATCTTGCCCCTTGGCAATGAGAAGGAAAAAGACTTCGTATAGACCCCAGTATAAAGGCATAAGAGTGTCTTTTTGTTGTTGTTTGGTTGGTTTAGGTTTTTGTTTGTTTTTTTTTAAGACAGAGTTTCTCTATGTAGCTCTGCCTGTTCTGAAACTCTCTCTTTCTCTGTAGACCAGACTGGCCTCAGACTTAAAGGGATTTGCCTGCCTCTGCCTCCTGAGTGCTGGGATTAAGTGCATGAGGCCCCGGTGCCTAGTATAAGGATGTCTTTAATAAGAGAGAAACTTTGGAATAAATGCCTACACCTAAAAACTCATTCTTTCTCCACATTAGAAATCCCTTCGGTAATGACAGTAAATGTACCAACATTGTACTATATGATCTTTCAATGAGTCCAGTTGAAGGCTCCAAGTCTGACTAAATTATGCTCCAAAATCTATCGTAAGTAAATCCATTGGAAGTAGATTTCTCTGGCGAGGTTGTCCATGCTAAAGCATTTGCCTAATGTGTGTAAAGCCTTGGGTTTGATCCCTAACACCAAAAATTTGTGAGATATGAGGGAGAACTTTATGACCGGGCATATTGGTACACAACTACAATCTCTGGATTCAAAAGGCTGAGTTAGACCAAGGCTACCCTGGGCTACATAGTGAGTTTGAGGCCAGCTTGGGCTACAGAGTAAGACTTTGCCTCAAAATAGTAGTAGTTACAATAACAATAGTAAGTTAAAACAGGAAAGACTTCCTGATTTAAATTAAGAGTCTGAACTTCTTAAAGCCTATTTTCATTAATACACAAAATACATCTAGATCGGAAAATAATGATTGTTGTCATAAATATGTTGTATAATCGGTCCTTTCAAACACATCGGTTTTTGAAAATCAGTAACAGTGAGTAAATTGCCTGCTGCACCCGCCATGAAGATCTGACTTGGGATCCCCAAGACTCGGAAAAGCCAGGGCAGCGGTACATGCCTGTAACCCCAGCAGAGACAGACAGAACCCTGGAGGCTCACTGCAGTGAACCTAGCTGAAATGTTGGACTCCGGGTTCAGTGAGAGACTCTGTTTCAAAGGCGTCAGGGCTGGCGAGATGGATCCGCTGATAAGAGAACTTCAAGCTCTTCCAGGGGACCCCCATGTTGGACAGTTCACAACTGTGATCCTCCTCTTCTAGCTTCTGGCACACACACACCCATAAATGAAACTTTAAAATATATATATTTATTTATAATTTTAATATGCTAATAGATAGTACAGAACAAGTGACTTTCTTCTGTCGGTGTGGCTGCTTTGTTTCCCTAGCCAAGAAACCCTATAGAGTTTCACAGAATTATTGAGAAACTGTGCATTTCATGTTGGTTGGTTGCTTGGTTTTGTTTGTTCATTTGTTTTGTTTTGGTTTGGGTTTGGTTTTTCAAGACAGGGTTTCTTTGTATAGCCCTGGCTGTCCTAGATGGAGCTAGCTCTGTAGACCAGGCTGGCCTCAAACTCAGAGAGATCCCTCTACCTCTGCTTCGAGAGGGCTGGGATTAAAGACGTTTGCCACCACTGCCTGCGTGTGTTTGTGTGTGTGTGTGTGTGTGTGTGTGTGTGTATGTGTGTGTGTGTGTGTGTGTGTGTGTGTGTGTGTGTGTGTGTGTGTTATTGTTGTTCTGCTGTTGGGGAATGGGACACAGGTCTTTTTTAGAGTGGAGCTGATAAGCAGGCAAAATACAAGCTTGTAGCTGTTCCAGACCACCCATTGTGGAAAACTGTCTGAAAGAAAGAGAGAAACTGGTTCTGGTGATGATGTTAGGACATTCATATCCAAACATACATGAATCCTCTTCAGTGCTGTGCAGCTAAGAATGCCCATAAAATTACTTTTCTGTTTAAATCTATGTATTGGGTTTCTGCCTCTTGTTATCTAAGGAGTCTGGACTAGTTCAGAGAAGGTTAGCTCCCAAACTCTGCTCCTGACTCTTGATAAGGACTCTTGCTACTGACCACAGCAGGTAGTCTGAATCCCACAAGAGGTGGGTATTTCACACCCAGGGCCATGAGCTGAGTATGTCAGCTAAAACAATCTGTCGGTCTGTGTATAGCTGGAGATGAATTAGGGAGCTTCTCAGGAGGCCTGATCCATCATTTTAGAGGTCATATAAATTAGTCTAGAGCAACAGTTCTCAAGCTGTGAGGCGAGACCTCCAGAAGGTCATTGGGAAAACCCAGAGATTTACATTACTGCAAAACTACAGTTATGAAGGAGCACCAAAAATAGTCTTATGGTTGGGGGTCAACATGAGGAACTGTATCAAGAGGTCACAGCATTTAGGAAGGTTGAGAACTACCGGTCTAGAGAGTTAATAAAGGACACATACCACCACCACCATGCTGCCAGTCAAAACCCCACACATTCCCTCCTTAGAGGAAATAACCCCGAGCAAAGTACAGTTATGAATCACTAGCTGCCTATAATTAGGGGCTTCCCCTGCCCCCACCCCGATAATATCTGAATTAAAGTAGAGAACAATGAATTGTTCCATCGGTTGGTTAAAAAATAGCCACATCTTTCCTGATGTTTCCCATGACTCAACTCCTGAAACACAGGCTGCTGCAAGTCAGGAACATGCTTCCTAGCAGAATCTAGTACCTAAGTGGTTGGGAGGCTCCTCTTCTCAGCATCAAAATAATTCTACCTTAGGTCTTCCACTTAGGACCCAGCATGACTCAGACATCCACGCCAGAATACCCACCTATTGCATAATTTCAGGGCTTGTTTCTACATACAGAGCACTATAGGAAATATATGTGTGTGTGTGTTTGAATGAGTATTATATTAAACCATGTGCCTGTCCACCCCAATTGAGAGGTTCATGACAAGTTATTTTCTTTTTCTATAGAATTTATTTTTTATTTCTTACAATTTACTTACTTTGTATCCCAGCTGTAGCCCCCTTTCTCATCCCCTCCCCCAGTCCACTGATAGAGGAGATCCTCCTTCCCTTCCATCTGACCCTATCCTATCAGGTTTCATCAGGACTGGCTGCATTGTCTTCCTCTGTGGCCTGGTAAGGCTGCCCCACCCCCCAGGGGGAGGTGATCAAAGAGCTAGCCACTGAGTTCATGTCAGAGACAGTCCCTGTTCCCATTACTAGGGAACCCACTTGGATAATGAGCTACCATCGGCTACATCTGTGCAGGGAATTTAGGTTATCTCCAATTGTCCTTGTAGTATTGGTCTCAGAAAAGACCACTGGGCCCAGAACCACTGGTTCTGTTGCTCTCCTTGTGGAGTTCCTGTCCTGTCCAGGTGTTTTTATTTCCCCCTTCTTTCATAAGATTCCCTGCACTCTGCCCAAAGTTTGGCAATGAGTCTCAGCATCTGCCCCAATACCCTGCTGGGTAAAGTCTTTCAGAGGCCCTCTGTGGTAGGCTCCTGTCCTGTTCCCTGTTTTCTCCCTCTTTCGATATCTATCCCTTTTGCCTTTTTTAATATTTATTTATAATTTATACAGTATTCTGCCTGCATTGAGCCTGCATGCCAGAGGAGGATACCAGAACTCATTATAGATGGTTGTGAGCCACCATGTGGTTGCTGGGAATTGAACTCGGACCTTTGGAAGTACAGCCAGTGCTCTTAACCTCTAAGCCATCTCTCCAGGAGGCCTCCCTTTTGCCTTTCTGAATGAGGTTGGAACATCTTACCCAGGGCCCCCCTCCTTGCTTAGCTTCTTTAGGTGTACAGATTTTAGTAATGACAAATTATTTTCAAGTTCACTTGTTCTACTCACTCTCCAGGGAATTAGTCACTCTCCTGTCTTTAATGTTGAATATTCTCTCCCATTAAGGAGAAAAAGGTAGCAATTGTTGCCTGGTGAGCTGGCTCAGTCAATAAAGTGTTTGGCATGCCAGCATGGGAACCTAAATTTCATTCCCAGGGCCCATATAAAAAGCCAGGCATGGCAAGACTAGCCTGGAATATCTGCTGGGGAGACAAAGACAGGTAGATTCCTGGACTTCACTGGCCAGACAACCTGACCATGTTAGTGAGCTCTGGATCCAGTACAAGACCTGGTCTCAAAAATTAAAGTGGAGAGCAAGTGAGGAAAACACCTGTGAAGACTGACATGCTCATGCATACATACACACACACATACCTAAATTGAGAGTAGCATGTTATGTCCACCCACTACGCCCCCACCTTGCTGTCACTTCTTCTAGGTAACAGATCCTAAGAAAAGTTCAGCTGAACAGAGAAGATGGCCTCCATGTCACAGTCTGACATCAGCTTCCCTCAGGCCTTATGTGAGCCCTCCTGTACAAATAAGAGGGCCAGGTTAGCGAGTTCCCAGCAACAAAGTGTTTGCCTCAGCTTCAAGGTGGACAACAGGGAGCGTCCAGAAAAAGGATGTCTCACAGTCTGTCTATACTGATGAGTTGCTGCAGCCCACCCTGGGGCTAGTGAGGTGGCTCAGTAGGTAAAGAGAACTTCCAAGCAAGACCGATAACCTTCATCCAACCCCTTGGACCCACATAAAGATGGAAGGAGAGAACCAACTTATAAAGCCATCTTCTGACGTCCACACACACAGCATAGCACATCTTGTAATAATTATTATAATAAAGAATAAAATGTAAAAGTAAGCTGGATGGTGCAGACTTTAATGCCAGCACTCAGGAGAGACACAGGCAGGCCGATTTCCATTAGTTGGAGGTCAGCTTGGTCTATATTGTGAGCTCCAACCTAGTCAAGGTTAGCCTGTGAGATCCTGTCTCAAATATAAAATAAAATAAGCTCACTGTGACCTATGCCCTCATTTTCTAGAACTCAGGGGTAACTGAAAATACCAAAAAAAAAAAAAAAATCCCTTTGGGTAACCTGAATGCCATCAACAGATCTAAGCAGCCGTATATGAAACAACTTTATCACTATCTATTAAGAAAATAATATGGGGGCTGGTTCCACAGCTAAGAGCTCTTGTTCATCTTTTAGAAGACCTCAGTTCAATTCCCAACACCTACTTGGCAGCTGTCTATAACTACAGTCCCAGGGGAACTGGTCCCCTCTTCTGACATCCTCCTGGACGAGGCATGCACATGGGACACAGACATCCAGGCAGACAAAACACCCATCCACATAAAATAATATCATGAGTTTTTTTTTAATTAAAAAAATAAAACAATATGAAACTCGGACACACTGTCTTCAAGTTAAAAGTGGGATAAATGGCAATGACTGGCGACAGCCCTCAGCCTGTCCCCAGAGTACAAACTCCGGGTTAACAGTTTGGTGGCCGGTGGCCGTATAAGCACAGGTACTTTCTGGAATCTTCCTTCCCGCTGCAGAGCCCTCTCTCATCTTTCCTAACCAGACCTCCCAACTGCCGTATCACGTTTTGTTTTCTTTCTTGGTTTGTTCTCTCATTTTTGGTGGGACGCTTCCTACTTAACATAGCTTGAGGGAAAAAAAAAAAAGCGGGGGAGGTGGCAGGAGACAGAGCTTTATATTCTACATGCTTGAAAATGGTTTGTTGTTTTTATTTCTCAAACTTACGTGACAGCTTAGTTATAGAGTTCTGGAATGGAAATAATTTTCTTCAAAACGATGGAAGTGCTGTACTTTGTTTTGCACATAATGTATTTTGTATGTGTGTCTATGCATATAAATGCGTGTGTGCGTGCCACGGTGCACATGTGGAAATCTGCTGATGACTGGTGAGAGTCGGCTCTCTTCTTAGACCACATGGGTCCCTGGAATTGAGCTTGAGTCATTAGGCTTGAAAGCAAGTGCCTTTGCCCACTGAGCCATCTCACACCCCCCCCCCCCCAAAATATGGAAGTACTATCTTCTTGCCTGTTCAGTTGGCTTTGAAGAGTGGAGCGCCATTTTGTTCTTAACCCTTATGTTTTCCTTCCCACTTGCCTTGGAAGTTTGAAGTTACATTTATGCCTCTGTGGAATTTCTGCAAGTCTATTTTTACCAATTTTACTGCATATTAAACAGGCCTTGGCCAATCTGGCAACTCGTGTCCTTCAGTTTAGAGAAGTTTTCTTGAATTATTTCTTCAGTAATTTCTTCTTCTATTATTTTTCTGTTCCCTCATTCTAGAAATTTAAATAACTTGGGCATTCCTGAACTTATTCTTTCTTATATTTATATCCTATTTTCCGTTTCTTTGTTTACATTCTGGATTTCTGAATATTTGTATAACGTATCTTTCCTTAGGTCCCTGTGTATTTTAATAAAAGGGCTTTTGTTGTTGTTATTGTTTTTTTTTTTTTTCCTCTGTCATATCTCTAAGCTGTTCTGGGGTTTTTGTTATTGTTGTTTGAATTGTTTATTTTAGTTGTTTTTTGAATTTGGGTTTTGGTTTGGTTTTTTTCTTTTGTTTTCAGATTTTGTTTGTTTGTTTGTTTGGTTGGTTGGTTGGTTGGTCAGTCGGTTGGTTGGTTGGTGTTTTGAGACAGGGTCTCACTATATAGCCCTGGCTGGCTGGGACTTGCACTGTAGAACAGCCTGGCCTTGAACTCACAGAGATCCATCTGCCTCTGCCTCCCAAGTGCTGGGATAAAAGCATGCACAACCATGTCAGCTTTTGGGTTTTTTGTTTGTTTGTTTGTTTTATCTCAGCCTATTTTGCTAGAGATTATTCCCACATATCGAGTACTTCTTTGAGTATCTCTTCGAGCACAAGAGATAAAGGTCTCCATATACTGACTTCAGGATTTGACCTCTATAGGCACCATCCACGCTCAGTCAGCAAGGTTCATTGTAAGCACAGAGCTTCCAAGCAGTTTTTGTTGTCTACTGTTGTTATACACCGATGGCCAAGAGGTACCGGATGGGCCAAAGTTTGTGTTTAGATCAGAATTTCTAAAACGTTATCCGCTTGCCCTTTTGCCCTAGAAATTTTTATGGAACCCTAGTTATATAGGTATATAAACTAGGCATGCAAGTCAAATATTTATTGGTAACAAAGTGTAAAGAGTCTTATTTTAAAATGAGTCTTTGTTACAAATATAGTTTTACCACTTATTAAAAATAAATCAAAGTGCACATATTAATAAGATGATACGCTTGTTTGTTTTTGCATAAAGAATTAATTTTGGCTGACTATTTGGTACTGCTGGATGTGAAGCATCTGTGCATGGTTTGACTGAGAAATAAGCCCCCATAGGCTCGGGTATTTGGACACTTGACTCTGGGTCAAGTGGGGTGGTGGTGCTGTCTGGGGAAGGAATAGGTGAAGTAGACTCATATCACTTCCAGTTCTCTCTCTCTCTCTCTCTCTCTGTATGTATGTGTGTTTCTCACTGTGTGTGTCTGTCTTTCTCTGTCTCTTTCTGTATCTGTCTTTGTCTTTCTCTCTCTGTCTTTTTGCTGTGTGTGTGTGTGTGTGTGTGTGTGTGTGTGTCTGTTTTGTGTTTTGTATTTTCCAGTAAGAGAGCTCTCAGCTTCCTGCTTCAGCTTCATGCCTGCTGCTTGCTGCCATACGTCCTGGCCATGATGGACTCATCTTTCAAAAACTCTAAACCAAAATAAACTCTTCTTTTATAAATTGCCTGATCACTGTTTTATCACTGGTAACTAAAACAGTCTTCAATGCTGTTCAGAGATGATAAATATTCTTATTTTATTTTTAAATTGTCTCTTGTGAATCCTGGCCGGCTTTGAACTCACTGAGTAGTCAAGAATGACCTGGAACCTCTGATCCTTCTGATTCCATCTACTGAGTACTGGTAGTACAGATATGTGACAATGCTGAGTTCTATAATGCTAGGGATCAAACCCAGGACTCCATTCATGCTACACATACACTCTGCCAACTAAGTTATATTCCCAGCTCCCATGATGTAGCTTTTTTTTTTTTAATCAAACCCAAGGCGGTAGCTCAGACAGCAACTTTTAAAATAAAATGTTCTAACACAATACAGTCTAAAAACATACTAATTTGACACATATTGAGGAGTGGTGTTAGGAATATATTTAAAGTGTTTGTTTAAATCCTAGCACTCAGGTGGCAGAGGCAGGGGATCTCTGAGTTCAAGGTCAGCCTGGTCTATATTATGAGGCTCTGTCTTTAAAAAAAAAAAAAAGCATTTGTTTTCCTTAATTATATGAGTTTGCATCTGTCAGATCATAAAGCTTTGAATATGTATTAGAAACAGCGCCATTCATAATGTGCAACACCCTCGAATCTGAGCCATTCTGTTTTAGGAAGGGTCTGTCATTCTTGGGTGCTGTGCTGCTTGTAAACTGCAAAGCAAGCATGTCGCATATTCAGACTGTGTGTGTCGCAGCTGAGGCCGGGTCTTGGTTGGTAGCCCTGTCTAGCCTGGAAGCCACTGTGTATCCTAGGCATGAGTCCCCATGCTCAGCCGATGAATATCATTTTGGATTACTCTTCCGTCTTTGTACATTCAGAAAGCTTTCTCTGTTGCCCAATGTTTCATGACCTCTACAGTCAGTTTCATGACCCCATGAAGTCGTGACTCACAGTTTAAGTCGCAGCAGAGCTGCGGAGAGCTGTGCGTCAAGACTTCGGAGGCCCATCCCTTATGATTTTACCCCACCTTATTTTTCCTATTTATTTTATGTGTGTGCATGCGTGCAGGGATACATGTACGTTCGCCATATGTGTGGGGGAGCCAGCAGAAGTCAGAAGAGGGAACTGCCAGGACGTATGGCAGCAAGCAGCAGGCATGAAGCTGAAGCAGGAAGCTGAGAGCTCTCTTACTGGAACTGAATCCTCTGGAACTGAAGTTCCCAGTGATCGTGAGCTGCCTGAGGATGCTAGGAACCAGGCTCAGGCCTTCTGCAAGAGCGACCATGCTTAAATGCTGAGCACCTCTCCAGCCCCGTGTTGTTTAAACGGAGTCTGCAGAGCATCTGAACATCCACATCCGTGAGAGACTCTTAGGGGATACTCACTGTCTGTGAGCTCTAGAACTCACTGGGGCACTGGAGAGACCACTCATGCTTATATGCTTGTTGTGCAAGCATCAGGACGGGAGTCCCCATCCCCAAACCCACATAAATGCCGGATGAGATTGGTGGCCTTCCTGTATTTCCAGCCTTAGAAATGTGGACACAGAATCCGAGCAAGCTGGCTAATGAGATTAGCCATATCTGAGAACTCGG
>NW_026596046.1:13763453-13818814 GCF_907164565.1 Psammomys obesus
ACAAACAATACACACACACTCAAACACACAACACACACACACACACAGGAAATGCCCACACATGCATATACTCACACCACCACACATACATACTCACACACATAACACACACTAAACACATACACACTCACACAAAACACACACATGAAGGCACATACTTGCATATATGCACACGTACACTCACACAGATAGTACACACACACACATCAATGAGATTTTTTTATACTATTATTGGATGGAGGTGGAGAGATACAGAGTTTTGAAAAGAAAAGAGAGAGATGTGGTGAGCCCCCAGGAAAGACAGCGAGGCAGAGAGAGCAGGAGAGGAGAGTAAGAGCACCAATAAGAGGTTTCGAAAAATTACCAGGGCTTTCCTCATGAGTCAGCACAACCCACGGCTAGCCCTTTTGCTTACTGCTCTGACTTTCATAGCTACTAACAGGAGATGAAATTCACTCCAGCTCCTCAAGGCCTGTAATTATGAAGGTTTCCTGAAGGAAGCCCCAGGTGAGTTCAGCGCCATGGAGAGACAATACCAGGAGGAAACAAATTCTCTCAACAAAGTTGCCCTTTTAGCACAGATTTTGCTTTCTCTAAAGGCAAACAAGACAAAAAACTCAGCAAGCGATGTTTAGACTGGAGGACAGAAGCAAAGAATGGGCAGGGTGGGAACAGCATGGATGACACAACACGATTGCGCACCCTCCATCTTCCTGACAGTGCCTACTGAGAAGGGTAATCAGCCAGTATGTCTCATGGAACTCTTACAGTGTGCTCAAATACAATGAAGCCCCGGGCATGGTTCTTGACCTCTTAAACTACTGTGATGCCTCAGTGAGCAGTTTCTTCCCTTCTAGGAAGCATGCCACAAAGTAAAATCCCCAAGGAAGTAAAACTGACTCCTTATATTTATGGTTGTGACCCTATAGCCTTTCAAGGCTGAGCCATCTCTCCAGCCCAAAATGACTCCTTAAAGTACTTCAGTTTTATTTACTTAAAGTACATGTTTTGGCCAAAGAGATGGCTGAGTGGTTAAGAGTGGCTTTTGCTCTAGCAGAGGGCCCCAGTTCAGGGTCCAGAATGCTAATCAGGTACCTCAAAAATGCCTGTAACTCCAGCTCCAGGGGGAACCTACGCTCTCAGGCACAGGCCTCAGGCAACTACGTCTTGCATACACCTAAGCACGGGGAGTTGCACACAGACCCACACAGACATAAACACACACGCACGCATTTTAAAAACATCCAATGTATGGGTATTTTTTTTTTAATCTTTCTGAAATGTATGCCATGGTAGCTTTAAATAGAAAACGTGAAATAAAGTTAAATTTGGCTTAGGGATCATAAGCCAACATTAAACATATTTACTTTTAGAATGTTAAGTAATAACCCATAAGACTTTAAGGGAGTTTGTGGCTATTTATGCCACACTGACATTAAAGAGAGCACAAATCTGGGCTTACTATTTGGGCTTCACTGTCCTCTGTCAGTTGTCACCTGATTTCTGCTTTTGCTGGTCCCACTTCAAGTTGTTCTACTTCCCTTCTTCTCTGCTGTTTCTTCTCTGCCACAGATTATAAAATCCATGACTTATAGGCAACAAACCTAATAAAATGAAACTCAGCAACAGCCCGGATACCCTGCCTGGAGATCAAGTGTGGGAGAGGGGCTGGTCTCTCTAATTTCATATCTGACACACTCCCAGCTGATGCACTTGGTGCCAGACCAGGGACCTCACTAAGAGTTAATGGAGTTTCCCAATGAGTCATCTCTTCAAATATCTTTTTCCTTCTTCCCAATTGCCCTTTCAGTGCGTCTATTTTGAAGGCTTCCGCACCTGCCTTCACTCTGAGGGAGTGTTTGGTTCAATTCTCCCAGATCTTTATCACTCCCGCCTATACATACTTTCATATCCTGAAATGATCCAAGTAATCAGCGAGGGCCATATTCTCCACCCTAACAATCTGGCCATTAATCTGTTGGATGAGTAAATAATGGTCCTCTAACACAGTGTGGCAGATCCTGTCTGAAGTTCCAGCGTCTGGGAGGTGGGAGCAGGAAGATCAAGAGTTCAGGGCCATCCTCCTATGTAGTAAGATTGAGACTAGCTTGAACTCCATGAGACCCTGTCTCAAGAAAACAAACAGAGCAAAACAGGATTGTGTAAATACTCATCAGTGATTAAACGCCATCTATAAGTCAAGTGCAATTTAGAGAATTTTCATTTTATCTTCTTTAATCTTCATGCTTGTATATCCATCTGGGAATAAAGAGTTCATGCATGTTCTAAGCTGAGGTGCAGGATAAATAGACCCATTCCTTCAAGGTCATATTCACAAAGTGAGGTCACTGGGCTTCAAGTAAAGACAAAATATATTTCACTGGACTATGGCTACTTTCCCATTGAAAGTAAGATGAACAGTGATGCACAAGGAAAAATGTCAGTCTGTGGTTTATAAGGATACACAGGCATGTGCACGCATGTTCACACACACACACACACACACACACACACAACAATAAGCTTATTGGTACCTCCACAAGCTGCACCCACACCCCTGCCAGTTCTTCTTAGAAACATTTCAACCCACGGTCTCTAGTAGCCAGAACTACTCAATTAAAGCAAGCATAAATTACAAACCTGTGTGTCTTTGTTTCACTTATTTGTAAATTTCATCTAACCGCTTTACCACTTAGAGATATCAAACTAAAGGGAGCTGGAAGGGCTGGAGAGATGGCTCAGAGATTAGGAACACTGGCTGTTCTTCCAAAGGTCCTGAGTTCAATTCCCAGCAGGCACTTCTGGTGCCCTTCTCTGGTCTGTAGGCACACATGCAGGCAGAATACTATATAAATAATAAATAAATATATCTTTAAAAAAAAAAAAGGAAAAAAAAAAGGGAGCTGGAAAGATGAGCCTGTGGTTAAGAGCACCTGTTGCTCTGGCAGAGAACCTGTGCTTAGTTCCCAGCGCCCACATGGTGGTTCACACACCCAGTCCAGGGGATCCAACTTTCTCTTCTGATCTCCCTAGGCATCAGGCACACATGTGTTATACACACATACGTGCAAGTGAAGCAACCATACACAAACAAATCTTTTTTAAAAAATCCAACTAAGGAAGCAGAAAATCTGATGGAATTTAGACAAACAAGTAAGGAAAATGGGGAAAGATAGACATGCAATAGAACTGAGCAGCAGTCTCCTATCTTATCCTATACCGCTGGCTTATAGACCAGGGTAATTACACACAGACACACTCACTCACGGACATGCACATGCTCACACATGCATGCACACATGTACACATGTATTTTTTGGTGGTTACAACTTAGAGATGCTCCAGCATTTGTTAGTAGAGGATATGGATGATGCTGAACATCCTACAATGCATAGGACACCCTGCCTTCTCCACAGCAAATACTATGCAGCCCTCAACGCCAATGGTGCTGCAGTACAAAAGCCCTGACTGAGTAATAAACACAAGTAAAGGAGGAAGGGGGTGATAGTTCCTGCAGAAGCAGATATGGGCCACCTCTCTGTCACACTGTCAAAAGAAAGCCAAGAGCTGGAGATGGGCAGCCCTGGCTTGGCTCTGTTTCCCATTGGCCACACACAGACTGCAGAGGTCACATCTGGCTACAGCACCCTTGTTTTCTTCTGCTCAGAAGACCTGAAGAAGCATCTGCTACCCACAAATCCTTTCTTTGCTTGGCTTTTGGCTGGTTTTCTTGGTTTCTCTCCAATCACAAAAGACAAAAGACATTTACAAGAAAAGTGAAAGTGCACTGGCAAGGGCAAGAGTTGCCCAGAATCAGCCAGGAAAACTCTCACCCTATCCTCAGCAGCCAGCCTGGCTTTCACTGATGGCAGTGGGTGTTCTCAAAACCCTTTTGTCCTTGGCTTTAAATGACCTCATCTTCACGGCAGTATCCAGAGCAGCAGAGCTGGCACCAGCTGGCATCTCCTTAGAACTGCAGCATCTCAGCCCTCCTGGCTCTCATCTCTTTATTTTACCAAGATCCTCCAGTGATTCAGAGACAGTGAATGGTTGCAAAGCTCAGCGATGGGCTTTCTAAGGGGCAAGATAAAACTTCGAAGTGAACAGCTGAAGACAGATGCAAAGCTAGCTATGCAGCATGATACACAATTTCTCTAAAGGATGTAGGATCCTCCTGGATGATAGCTTTTATCACAGAAATGTGAGAGAATATGCAGAGAAAAAAAGGGAGTAGATGTCATGTTACAGTATTTTAAATGTTCTGAAGGGGTTCAGTTTCACCCTGAGATACAGGAAATGTAGCCAGTATCTGAACAGCCATACAACCATATAAGACATGAGGTCTGTCTCTGTAGCCCAGGATGACCTTGAACTAATAGCAAACCCCCTGCCTCAGGCTTTTAACTGCTAAGTTTACAAACATGAGCCACCACCTTAACTTATTTGTTAAATAGAGAGTAAGATTTTAATCTCCCACTAAGTGAGAAAAACTGACTTGATCAATATCTCCAATACAGCATTTCACAACATCAAATTTGTGTAAGAAAACAAATATACATAGTGATATATATCACTATGTAGCATAGGCTGCCCTGAAACTAGCTATGTAAATTACACTGGCCTCAAACTCATAGAGATCTGCCTGCCTATGCTTCCTGGGTGCTGGGATTAGAGGCCCATGCCATCATGCCTGGCAAAATTTATATGTAGATAGATAGACAGACAGATAGATAGATAGAAATATCTTAGGAAACGAATTAAGGTAGATGAAGCAGATTCAACTTCAGATTCACTCTCAATTCAACCAAACTGGCTTAGTTTGATTTATTCAACAAACACCAGTTCCCTAGTTTATTCAGAGTTGCAAATTACAAGGAATGAAGCCATCCACACAGCAGCCAGTGCAAAAGCTTCAAAACTGCAGGTAGCTTCTGAAAATTCAGTTTAAAAAAAAATAAGGATGAGCAGAATTTGTGGCATGGACAGGAGCTGTGGGTACATTTATAGAATATATTTATTATATCATGTTATGTTATATTACATTATATTATATTACATTATGAAGCTGGAGCTCCTGAGATTCTGGCATGGCCCTGATTTCTGGACCCACAGTTCGCAGAACACATGTCCAGCCTGACTTGGGTATTTATCTAAAGACCCAGCCATGGCTCATGGTGAAAACAATTTGTTTTGTTTATGTTTGAGAGTTTTGCTCTGTAGCCATGGCCCAAGCCTTGAACTCAAAATCCCCCTGTATCTGCTTCCTGAATGCTGGCCTGCACCACACACAGCTCTGGTAAAAGCTTTCAGAGGACAATGTTACCCAGTCTTGCCAACCTCTTTTTGTGGCTTAAAAGCTCTCCCTGGCCTATTCCAAAAAGAGCAAGTCCCCAATTCCTGAGGCTCCCAGACTTCTGACAGCATGTCTAGAAATGGCCACTAGAGGCTGCCCGTGGTCGCCTCACCCAAGAACTAAAAGCCCTGGGCATGTTTGGGGCGAGCTATGTTCAATCCTGAACATTCTGTTCTGGCCTAACATCCCCATACTCTGCTGGGAGAAATCAACCAACAGGGAAATAAAACAGAGGTTTCTAGAAGCTGCCCCACCCACAAAAGAGTTCAAAGGTCATTGAACTTTCAAGCTCAGGGAACATTCTGAGCTGTGGGGTGAGGACTCGAGTGTCTTGACAGAGGAGCAGGAGAAGTTGCCCCTGAAATATGTCTGGAGAAATGTGAAGCAGTGAATCACAGCCCTGCCCAGGGCGGGGACCTAGGCATTTGTCTAAGGAAGGGAAATGGCCTGGCAACGCTCTTGAGCGCCCTCCCCACACTGCTTAGGACCTGTTTCCCCTGATTTCAAAACTTTGGCTAACAGATGTTAAACAACTTGACCATGGAAAGATGATAGCAGTAGCAAAGGAAGGATGCTTCTTTGATTTGATCTGTAAATAGATCGTGCAATCATGTTATTCAAAAACTATAGAAAGAGAGGCTAGAGAGATGGCTCAGCCACTAAGAGCAGTTGTAACTCTTGTAGAGGACCTAGGTTACATACATGGTGGCTCATAAATATTAGTAACTCCAGTTCCAAGAGGATCTGACGCCTTCTGGATTCTTTGGGCACTGTGTGTACATGCAAAACAGATACAAGCAGACAAAACACCATCATAAGTACATATACATAAATATATATACATTATAAGTATATATATTTAATCTTAAGTATAGAATACTAAGCGATAACAAGACTTCTGCCCCATGCACTGAGTTCTCCAGCTTTCTCCATCTTCTGCCCCACAAACTGTGGTAACCGTCGCCATTTTAACCTCATTGCATAATTTTAGCACTTTTTTTTTCTCTGAAATTGGCTCTAATGTACCCCATACTGGCTTCAAACTCGCCATGTAGCTGAGGATAACCTTTAACATCTGATCTTCCTGCCTCCACTTTCCTATGTGCTACGATTATAACCCTGCAGCACCATTTCCCATTTATACACTTGCTGAGCCCAGGGCTTCAGACCTGCCCTCTACAAACTAAACTACAGCCTCAGGCTCCTTTTACCATATCTTCATGCATGCACCAGTAATCACGATACATATTCTTCCTTTTTCCCTCCATACCACACATACTGTTCCAGGTTTTGCTTTAGTCCCATGACAAAATATCTCAAAGGCTTTTTTGCACCCAGTACATAAATGGCTTCCTCATTCTTTGCCTCTCACAGCTGCACAGTGTCCCATTGTATAAAATAAAGTGATTAAATTAGGCAGCCTTCTATTAGTGGAAATCAGGCCATTTCCCACCTTTTGCTTCTCTGAACAATGCTGTGGTAACTTCATACCCACATCCTCTTTCACAAGCCGGAGCCAAAAGCCCGCACCTAACTAACTCTCGTTTATGTTCCTTGTGCTTTCAAGCCAAAGTAAGACAAAACAGAGAGGAGCTCTGGCCAATGAATTTTTCAGTCACTGCCCTCTGTCCATCTCCTATATCTCCACTTGCTTATCTAGTTATAAAGCCTATTTATATCTGAAACAGCCACAGACACTCTGGACAAAGAGATTCTTCCATTTTCTCTCTTTCTATGATTGCTTCACTCCATTCCTTAAATACTGTGTGACTACAACTGGGCTGGAGAAAAAATGGGAAGGTGGTCTGCATAAAATGGGATTTCTGCTCTTTTGGATCACACTGTTTTCTCCATGCCTTAGGGAAGCTCAAATCTTGCATACTGTGCTGGCAGTTTTATGTCAGTTTGACACCAGATAGAGTCATCAGAGAGGAAGGAGCCTCAATTGAGAAAATGTTTCTGTAAGATTGGGCTATAGGCAAGACTGTAGAGAATTTCCTTAATTAGTGATCGATGGGAAAGGGCTCAGCCCATTGCGGGTGGTACCACCGAGGGCTGGTGGTCCTGGGTTCTAGAAGAAAGCAGGCTGAGCAAGCCATGAGGAGCAAGCCAGTAAACAGCACCCCTCCATGGCCTCTGTATCAGCTCCTGACCTATTCCTCTCCTGCTTTCTTCAGTGATGGAGTATGGATGTGGAAACATAAGCCAAATAAACACTTTCCTCTCCAATGTGGTTTTGGTCATGGCTGTAATAATAATAACCCAAACTAAGACACCTACCAAAGCCTACGACAGGCTCGGAGCCCAATTTAGACTCGAAGGAAGACCCTGAGAAGCTACCTGCTGCCACCATCTTCCACTATCATTGGCCATAACCTAAAGGCTGGCAAGTGACAAGAGACAACACTAGACAGACCCAAGGAAATCTACCTCCTGAGAGAAGTAAAAACCATCATCCAGGTTTTCATTCTCATCAGCGGAGGTCATTTTGTCAATTCTTTTTGTACTTAGTCTCAGATTCAGCTTTCAACGTGTCTTTTATTTTATTTTAATTCCCCAAAATAGAATTCAGGATTAAGAGAGTCTTCAAAAAGCAAAACCAAGAGAGACAGGTTTGTTTTCGCCATCAGATTCAGATGATCAACTGCAGGCTTTGCTGGGAGACTGGGTTCATCTGTTTCAGAGGCATTTCTTTAACTGCTTGCCAGTGATTTTTCTGGGTCAATGGCATAAGGCAAAGTGGGCACTCTTGCCTAATGGAGATGTGGGGACATACCAAGTGTTTCTAATAAAGCAACAGGCACAAGCCCAAAGTTATCTGGGCTATAATATAGCTAGAAAAGTGCCTGGGTCTCCTCAAGAGAAACATGTAGTGCAAAGCGGGGGAGAGAGGAGGAAAGCCAGGCAGTTCTGGGATTCCTTGAGGACATGACACTGAAGTTTTAAAAATCCCTCAGTCAGAGGAGGTCAACAGCATGAGCAAAGGCCCAGTTGGGGGCATGGTGAATAAAAGCTGAGTCTAACTAAACACTTGGGGTGTGGGGTGATGAATAGCAAGCTACTAGCTCCCAAGAAACAAGATTTAAGGGGGAGAGTTGAAACAGAATTGAATTAGATCTCATAGTCCTTATGTATTAGCCATCCCTCTAATCTTACCTTAATTAGACTCTGATCTTACTTTAATAAGTTTACCCTGACTCTCTTCAGCAATTTGAGGGATGTTTCAGCAGAGTTCCCAGCAAGCCTTCCTCAACCAGTTCAGCCCTTCTGTCTTATCTCTGACCCATGACCGTGTTCTGCTAATCACAACACAGGCTTAAGCTGACTTTTAAAATCCACCAGCTTCACACTGCTTTCCTATAATTCCTGTGTCTTTCCCTTAGGTTACTGGCTGTGAAAGAGTAGGCCATAGCTTTCTAGAGATCTGAAAGTTCTGGTTTGGTTTTGTCAACTTGACATAAACCTAAATATACATATCTGGAAAGAGGGAACCTTAAATGAGAAAATGCCTCCATAACATAGGCAAGTAGTGTATTTTCTTAATTAGTTATTGATATATGAGTGCCTAGTTAACCTCTGGGCAGGTGGTCCTGGGTTCTATAAGAAAGCAAGCTGAACAAGCCATCAGGAGCAAGTAAGTAAGCAGCACCCGTCCATAACTTTTGCATCAGCTCCTGCCTCCGGGTTCCTACCTTGAGTACCGTCCCTGACTTCCCTCAGTGACGAACTATGACCCAGGAGTTGTATTGAAGATGAGACATCCTACATCTCATAGATAGAGTGTACAGTGACAATACATTATTTATCCATGCCCAAGGTTACCCTGTGAGGAGGGTGAAGCTGAGAGTCAAAGCCCAGCTTCTCCAAGCCTGAACCAAGCCTGCATCATGCTGAGCGTCATCTCATTTTATTGAAATCTCACCTAGGGCCAAGCTCTTTATATCCTCTCTTTGAGCTATAACAGGACCGAGCCAAGTGAGAAAGTGTCAGCATGTCAGCATTTCAGAAACTTGCCACTTCCTTTCAGCTCCAAATAAAATAAAGGGAAATAAACCCTTTCTTCACCAAATTGCTTTTGATCGTGGTGTGTTATCACAGCAACAGAAACCCTAAATAAGATACCATAGGATAGCACCTCCCCTGTAAGAATGGAGACACAGGAAGACCTTCTCTCAAAAGAAAAGTTCGTCTCTTTTTGACCCTCTGATAATGCTCTCAAAAGCTACTCAAATTTCATGCTGACTAATCAAATTCGAATATCTTACTTCTGCCACTGGCTCTTCTCAGAATGGCTCCAAACCTCAGTTTTCTCATCTATAATGTGAGCATAAATTAAATATCCCCTCCACAAAGTGATCAGACTAAAGCACTTGACACATCACAGGCGCACAGCGAATGTGGGTTTCCTTCTTCTAAACAGCCAATGTCTTTACAAAAAAGGAATCTAGGGGCAGTAGGATCGTTCAGCAGGTGAAGGCGTTTGCCACTAAGCCAGACAATCTGAATTTCATCCCTAGGACCCAGATGGTAGGAGAGAAACACCTCCTGTAAATTGTCCTCTGACTTCCACACGTATACATATGTACACACATACACATGCACACACACACACACACACACACACACACACACACATCCGCACACAAAGAAATGTAGTAAAGATAATTCTATTTTCATGTTACCTAAAAAGCAGAGATTCAATATAAAATGTTTTTACAGAAAGCAGTTGAATTGTTATCATTTCTCCAAATAAGCACAAGGAAAATCCATGAACTGTTTTCTTTTCTCAGATGGATATGTGCGTGTGTCCATCTATATATGTGTGTGTATGTGTGTATATCCATACATCTATATGGAGCCTGGGAATGGTTACGGAGATTGACTGCCTTGAATATGCTAAGCACAGACTCTACTGCTAAGCTCCACCCTGCACCCCTGAGCTCTCTAAGTCTTAAATTACAGCTGTGGATATTTAAAAAAAAAAAAAGGATATGTGAGTGCGAGCTAAGGGCCTATTTCCTATTCTGGACTCTGTGCACTCAGTGTTCCCTCCCCTACACCATAAAATCACCAGGAAAGGAAAAGGATGCCTGAGCTCCCAGCTCCTGTCCAATTTTAGCTCTAGGTGTTGGGGTCATGTGAAAGTGGCAGGTTTCTGAAATGCTGACATGCTGACACTTTCTCACTTGGCTCGGTCCTGTTATAGCTCAAAGAGAGGATATAAAGACCTTGGCCCTAGGTGAGACGTCAATAAAATGAGACGACGCTCAGCATGATGTAAGAGGTGAGGCTCAGACCTGGAGAAGCTTGGATTTGACTCTCAGCTTCACCCTCCTCACAGGGTGACCTTGGGCATGGATGAATAATGTATTGCCACTGTACAGTCCATCCGTGAGACGCAGGCCATCTCATCCTCAATAGAACATGCTGTAGTGTACGGTCCTTTCACACTTTCTCTCCCATCAGCCTTTCCCTTCCCAACAAAGGCAGATTCTAATCTTTCCAGGAAATGTCTCCATCTCCAACTGGGACTATCTCATTCTCTTTAGTGCACAGGCCTAGGACTCTGAGTGTCTGTCTGTTTTTCACCCTTTCATCTTTGCTTCCTCTTGCATTTCCTGGGGCATTTCCTTCTCTTTTCAATGACTTTTTTGGAGTCTTCTTTTGCTTTGTGTTGCTCCTTTGCTGTGTCTCAGTGACCAAGGTTAAAAACTCCAGTACTCTCTCTCTTATACATTACTCATCTAGTTTGTTTGTGTTTACTGTGCCAGGGAAAAATCTCAAGGACCTCCCATGCTAGTCAAGGGCTTGCCTACTGATTCATACCCATAGCCCACATAGATTATTTTTATTTCATCATCTCATCTCTCAAAGTAACATAAGAAAAAAATCTGACTTTAAAATCATAGCCATCAGGTAAATGCCTTAAGATTCAGAATTAGTAAGCAACTAGGTCAGCAACAGTATTAGTGCTCAAAGCAACTGACACACAAGCAAAGCAATTATGTATTTTCAGTATTAAACTTTCAGTTAAAAATCACACTGCCATAAAATTAAGGCAGCACGGGGGGAGAAAGTAACTGACTACAAGGTATGGTTGCAAACACCTATAATCCCAGTACTCAGGGAGCTGACGCAGGAGGATCTCAAGTTTGAGGATAGCCTAGACTATATGAGGATCTTGTCTCAAAACAAAACCAAAATGGACGTGGTGATGGTATACTCCTACAATCTCAGCACTTAGGTGGGTAAAGGCAGGAGGGAAAGGACCTCAAAGTTGGCACAAGACACCCCAACACCAAGTTCTCGGCACAAAGGAGATTTATTTGCTCGAGAGGGACAGAGGTAGGGGAATGAGAGACAAAGACAAAAAATAGAGGATGAGGGAGAAGGGGAAAGAATAGAGAGGAGACAGACTGGGTCTATTGGCAAATGGCAGCTTATAAGTGTAAAAGAGGAACCCCATGTTAGGATGAGGTGTTTAATTTTGATTAGACATATTAATTAGGGCAGCCAAAAAGGGGATTTTGATTGATAGACTTCAATGCTTGATAGCTGGACCTTGATAGTCAACCTCAGGGGGAGAAATAACTTTAGGAATGTAATCTAACGGATTTGGACAAGGAAGAGGGAATGGAGGAAGAGCAAGGCCTGCCAGAGCCATGTTTGCTATGCTCAAGCTGGCTACAGCCTCTTCAAGGAGGATTGCTGAAAGGGATTCATAAGGAGTTCAAGGCTAGCCTGGGCCACATAGCAAGCCCTTTAAAATAAAACAAACCTTGGCCAGATGTGGTGGCCCAGGACTCAGGAGGCAAAGGCAGGCAGAGCCCTCTGAGTTGCAGGCCAGCAGGGTCTTACAGAGTGAGTTCTAGAGGAGCCAGGAATCCCTAGGAGACCTTGTCTCAGAAACAGTAACAACAAAACAAATAACAACAAAAAGATTGCAATGCACACAACATGTAAACATACATGCACGAAGGTATGTGTGCGAGAGCGCGCACACACACATCCTCTTTCCCCTCTGAATTCCTTGCATCCAAATCATTTCTTCCATCTTGCACCTGATTTCCACCTTGTCACATCATGGTTACTTTCACATTCTTCCAAGGCTTGAACGTGGCAAGTGCCCAGATTTCTGTGATTAGTCAGCTGTTGGAGCGAAAGATGCTAACTCTATGTTCCTCTAAGTCTGGCTTCTCACTTTTCAGAGAAAGAGCCTAGCATTCTCTAAAGAGATAGTAATCACTTGAAAAAGAACAATCAAGGGGCAGCTAGCCAGTGCGATGTGTGGGGAAGAACTGGAGGCAGAACCTCCCTCACAGGGACTCCTGTTTTTAGAAAGTATCCATTGTGAGTCTGAAGGCTGAAAGAGCAGGACTTCAGAGACCAAAGTAGAAAACCAGAAACAGGATCAGCAGATACTGTAACTACAAACCACTTCCAGAAACAGCCTCCTCTCTTATCCTCAGAGATCAGAAGGGAAGTAACTCCTCCGTTTGGAATCAGAACTCTAGGGTAAAGAGACACCCACAGCCTTGATCCAACCTCAGCAAACTCTACATGTATGCCGTGTAGACAGCATTAGACCCTGGAGAGCCATAAATGGTAAATGAATAGACGAGTGAATGTATGAATTAGGGAGAAAGACAGAAAGAAAGGAGTAAGGAGAGAGGAGAAGCAGACCCAGAAAGAGGCATTAGCAAAAATTCTTCTTTAAATAGGCAATAAACTTCTAGCTTCTAGACAAGTTCAATTTTTCTAGAGAATTCTAATAAGTCTGGGGATGGTAAATCCTTGTTCAACTCCGTGTGCCGGTTTTTACAGGCTTTATGTCTATAAACCCATTCACCCACAGGATCCTTCATGTCCATCCCTTTGTCATCTCCATTTTGGGCCACAGTCTGGATTGTGAAAGTCCCCCAAACATCCATGTGTTCAAGGCTCAACTTCTAGTCCATGGGGCTATTAGGAGGTAGTGACACCTGCAAGAGGCAGGCCCAGTGGGAGGAAGTTAGGTCATTGGGAGTGTGCCCTTGGAGGGGATATTGGAAGCCTGCCCCACTTCCTGCATATCATGAGATGAATAGGCTTCCTCTGTTACAGCTCTCACTGTGATGTACTGCACCATTCCAGGACCAAAAGCAATGGACTGAAACCCAAGGCCAAGAGCCATAATAAATCTCTTCTCATTCTAAGTCGAGTCACTGTAGCTATTTCCAGTAATGGAAAGCTAGCTAACATATTCTGTAAGTGGACATATTTAAGTACAGAGAGGTTGAGCGACTTCTCCAGGTCTACACAGCTAGTGAGGGCTGAAAGAGAAGGGAGGGATGTAGAAATTAAAGTAAGAGAAACTTGGGGCAGAATCTTGGCCCAGTCATCCGTTAGCTCTGTGACCTTTAGGAAGTTATTTCAAGTTCCTGAATCACATTTGTCTCACTGGAAAAAAAACAGGCTGCATCTATAACATAGTGTTGCTGTGTAAGACTTTGTTGAATCTTGGACCCTTGGGTTTCTAATAACTGAAGGACTAGTGATTTGGACTAAACTTCCTGCTGAAAATATAATTATTCTGGCTAACTTCCCTTTCCCTTCCTTTTTGTTTCTCCCCTTTTCCTCCTTTCCTTTCTCCTCCCCTCCTTCCCTTCCTCCCTCCCAGGGAGAGAGAGCACACACTATGGAGCCAAAGATGACACTGAGCTTTTGATCCTGCCTCCACCTCCTCAGTGCTGTGATTATAGGGATGTACTGCTGTAAGAAATGTTTTGTTGTTTGTTTGTTTTCTGTCAAAGGAAGTTTGTCCACCAAGGTTCAAGTCTATGTTAATCTCCTCAACCCTGTAAAACTTTTATGCAAATTCTTCCTCCGGACCTCTAGATCACCACCTCTAGAGTTCTAGGCTTACCATACCCAGTCGTGGGTGTGGTTTCGGGGCTTAAACCTAGTGCTTTTGTGCATGCCAGGCAGACACTCTACCAGCTTGTCTATGCTGAGAGGCTGCAACACAAGGGACCAGATCAGACCAAATTGGCAGCAAACAAGCTCAGGTTTATTGATGAACTTCTCAGAAGAGGTTCACAGGTCCCAGGGCATAGAGCCAGAGAAGATGCTGAACCCAAGATGGACCGGTCTTATAGTCCCAGGGAAGTGGAAGGGTGACTTATCAGGCAAGAGCTGGCTTTTTTCCACACAAGGGCCTGGTTTGAGTCCTGGTGGGGGGAGTGGGCAGGGGGTACTTACAATGCAGGCAGAGCTGTAGCAAGCAGAGCATGGGTCTTTCCAGCCTGTGTCATGCTAGTCTTTGTCCCGAGCTGTCCTAGCCTAACATACACTACTTGACTCTCAAGCTAAATACCTAGTTACTAAATGAATACGACAAAGTGAAAAAGTACAGAAAAGCAGATTGAAAGATAACAAACGGGCATTTGTGGACCATTCTTAGGTCACATTAAAATGTTTCCATTTCTTCATTCAAACATCCACATTTTAGTCTTTCCACTAATTTCTTCTTCTATGACAAGTATTCCCATTGTCCACCACAAGGTCCTAAAGATGTCCCAGGTTTAAATCTTGACTCTGCCATTCCATCCCTCTGGTCATTTTCTTCATCTCAAAAAAAAGGGGGGGGGGGAATTAGTACAATATCGTCTTATGCTTTATTCTGAGGATCAAACAAATAAATGCACAGGGAATTCTCAGAGCAACAGCTGGCCAGTAAGAAGTCCCTGTGTAGGCTGGGTGTGGTGGCACATCCCTTAAATCCCAGAATTCAAGAAGCAGAGGCAGCTGGGTAGAGCTCTGAGAGTTTGACAACAGCCTGGTTTACAGAGTTCAGGTGAACCAGAGCTCTATAGAGAGACCCTGGTCTCAAAAAACAAAGTCACTCTATGATGGTGGGGTGGTGATGTTTTTCTGAAATGCTCATGATGCCTTTCCTTATTTGTCAAGTTGTATCAATTCTTTCCAGTGTAGGTCAAATATTACTTGCCCCTTCATACTTCTTTGCTTCTAGGCACTAAAACACTTCACACAAGTCTTTCCTGAAGCTCTTAGCACAAAGGCTCTCAACCTGTAGCTTGCAACAAATATCAGATATCCTGAATATCAGACATTTACATTACTATTCATAACAGTATCAAAATTACATTATGAAGTAGCAACAAAACAAGTTTATGATGGGGGGGGTCACCACAACATGAGGAACTGTATTAAAGGGTCTCAACATTAGAAGGTTGAGAACCACTGCTTTAGTACAATGTGTTGCAATAACGCATTGACATTTTTATTTCATCTGTGTTTCTATTCCTATACCTGTTCATAGACCCTTTTCACTGTAAAAGCAAGAGTTGCTAGAACAGAACTTGACACATAAGAGGTGCTTAGCAATGTTTGGCAATGGCGTATATTGATCTCACTTGCCTCAATGGAAAGTGAGCTTCTTTTACAATCATCTTCCCTTCAAGGCTCCCGCCCTCTGCTTTGTGCTCGTATTAAGACCAAACCATACACCGCTGCCCAATCACTTGAATTGTTACTATAAAATAGAAACTTCCTAGTAGCTACCCCAGTACCATATCTGCCTGGTTTTATTCTGCATCAGCCACCCAGTGTCTGGAAAATGACTAAACCACCATAAAAATTCTATTGGCAAACATATGGAGCTAATGAATCATGAGGTAAGTGACCAAGAAAAATTTTTCCTGCTTGTGTGGGAATGTGGCTTAGAATCGATTTCCTGGTTCTGCTGCATTCATGGGAAGAATACTGACTTTGGGGTGAGAAGAATGGAATTTCAGGTCCCGGATTCACTCCTTATTTGTTATGTGACTGCACAAAACTTAGCCTTCCTAAACAAACATGACACTCCTCTCTTATAAGTTGGGTTTCCTTGTACATACCAGACTGTGTTTGCGGTGAGGTCAGTAGGTTGAAGCAACTATCAATGGCTAAATGTTTTTAAATTATAAAGGTAGCTGATTAATCTGGGTCCCAGTGTTTGGAAGGTAGAGGCAGGAGGATCAGGAATTCAAGGTTGTCCTTGACTACCAGAGACCCTTCTCAAAAAAAAAAAAATGCTTTGATACTTGACTGTCATTGCATATGTTAGAAAGGGCCAAGGTATATTCCAAATCAGGAACTTTCCCTAGAAACAAAGTGATAGAGGGCTTGCCTTCCCAGTACAAGGCCCTGGCTTTGATTCCCAGCACTGAAACAAACATAACAACCCCCAAAACAACAACAACAAATAGGCCTCTCTGGAATTTGAATGGCATTTCTGGTTTGAAAGTTTGGCACATGTCTGAGCTCAGTTCCAGAGAAAACAGCCCTGGAGGGATTTGTTTGGGGAGCACGTAGGAGGGCTCACTCATGCTTTTTCCATGACTGGACGTGCTCTGACACATTCATCCACACTCATCCATGGTAACAAGTAAAGAGGCGTGGGCTGCCCCAGCTGAGGCCTGGGAACATCGAGAAGACAAGAAGACGGTAGAATGACATGGATTTGAATGGCAGCTCCGAAACACCCTGGCTAGAGAGTGAAAACAATTTCTCCTAAAAGGAGACCCATGTTAGGCCATGAGAGTCAGAGCATTAGGGGACTCTGGTGGCATCATGTCTAAATCACTCAAGGGCAGAGTCAGGCTTTAGAGATCGGTTTGCTCATCCTAACCATCCATCTAGCTGAATCCCAGTGCTCTCCATTTCGAAAGCCAAAGCAAGTTCCTAACACGATGAGGCCATTCCACTGTGGCCCTTTTTCTGTGCTGGAAAACCGTTCTGTTTCCCTAGTTGTATATTCATGAAATTAAAGGACACTAGAACGTAATATTTATACAGTATCAGTAGGAATCCACAGATGAAACCCAAAGAGAAGTATCATGCCCCAGGGAGGCAGTGAGTGGGACCAGAGTCCAGGTGTCTTCCTTCCTAGCCTAACAGTCCACTCTCTCATCCTCCACCCTCGGAGACCAGTGAGCCCGGAGAAGCCAGATGTTTCCATTGATTAGCTGTGCTCCAAAGGCAGGGCAGAGCCAGGTCAGAGGGAAATTTGTTAAGTAAACAACCTAGCCAGCTGCAAGGCAATTCAAACCTCCTACTAGGATAGACTGCATGACCGTCATCATCTAAGGGAGGCGCAAGATGTCAGTACACTTACTGGAGTTGCATCAAGATCAAATATGTTTGTCCAACCAGTTCTCTTCCTCATTAGTTTTCCCCAAGCGAGTTAGGCATTGAAACAAAGGCTTTTGTGCCTGCCTCCCAAGCACTCTACCAACTGAGCCACAGCTCCAGCCTGGAAGCCAAGACCTTGATGACAATGGTCCAAGCCAGTTCTTCTCAACCTGTGAGTCTCGGTCCCCTTTGGGTTACATATCCTGCCTATCAGAGATTCACGTTATGATTCATAACAGCAGCAAAATTACAGTTACAAAGTAGCAACAAAATAATTTTATGGTTGAAGGTCACCACCTGAAAAATTGTATTAATGAGTCGCAGCATCTGGAAGGTTGAGAATCAACTGCTCTAAACCCTTTTTAACTGTCCTTTAACATTTGTCAGGCGTCTCCTTTTATTCCCCACAACTCTCTGAGTTACGCAACAATAAGAGTTTACAATGAGAAAACTGAGGTAGGAGGTTCAATGATATTCTCCCAATCACAGGTTTAGGAAGTGCTAGAACCGTGTGGAATTTGGTCCCTGTCATCAGTGGCATTCGGTCCATCAAATTGAAAACATGTTGAAAGCAACGGAGTACGGCATAGTTTACATTTACCAGCTACTTACTTACAAATATAAACTATCTGCGTGTATGTACAACAGATATAAATAAATGGCCCATTTCTAAGCAATGCCTTGAAAAAGAGTAATTGTATTCTGAACACTCAAAAAAGTTAACATGCACATGTACACACAGACAGACATGTTTCCCTGGCACTTCCACATTCATGTGTAACCAGAAGATTAAAGGAAGACCGTCTCCATTTCAGCACCCCAAAATCACACGTGGGTTGTTAAGTTCCAGTCTAGTCTGCCCTTTGTGCTCTGGAGAAAATGTGTCTCGATGTCACTAAACTTCATACTAGTTTAAGGTAATAATAAGTTCTATTTAGTCCGTGATTACGAACCAAGCAACTATACTAAGGCTTTTAAATTAATTACCTCCCAGCAATTACAGGAGAGAATTACCATTATTAGCATCACTCCTAGCTGGCTGCATACATCGCCTATGACCAGTGAGAAACAGAGCCATATTCTTAACCATCAGGCTGTGATGTCACCCAGCTGTGACAAAGATACTTAGAAGGTGTAGAAGGTCCCAAACCCCCCACCTCGGCTGAGGAGGCAGCTGATCCAAGCTACAGCATGCAGTGGCATTCCTGAGATGCAGCACTAGATAGGATCCTGGTTCTGGTCATTATCTAAGAATTGCCAGGGGGTTGGGACTCACATAAAAACAATGATCATAGGACTAGTGTCTATCTTGTGGATAGATGAGAGTTTTAACTCTTTTTTTTTTTTTTTTTCCAACAAGCCGGTTTGGGTAGATGGCTAGCATTTGTTTATGTTTCCAAGGCCAGTAACAGGTAGTAACAACCGATTTAAGATTGACCTCATTCAATTGCCCAACAGCCTCTTCCCTTGTTATCTCATTACCTGAGTACAATACCTTCCTGGTGTGCAGATAGTTAATGAGGTCACCATCCCACACAGGAGAGCTTTTATTCCTGGGCTGGGCTTCTGCTAGGGCCTCTTCTCCTGTCTTTAGAACTTTTCAGCCACCTCTGGTCACTCCTTCACATCTATTGGCTGTTGGTGAACAGGCTGTTGTTCTGTGGATGTTTTCAAATGGCCTCTTTTGAGCATTTTTATTTCTTCTAATTAGGTCAGAAGTTTCTCAGGGACAAAGATTCTTTTACTTATTTGACATCTCACCCATAATGCATAGCATTCTCTTTGTGTCCAATAGGTCGTCAGCAGCACTTTCTTGGCTGATTTATTTTCTCTACCTAACCTCCAACAAAAGGGGGGGGGGTAAAAATTAAACAAGCAGAAAGGGAGGTGACTGAACAATGGTCTGGGCGTCCCGGGCTTCAGAAAGATCAGTAATTCTCTCTGGGCATTTCTGTGGAGAATTCTTAATTGTCGCTCACATTTTATCTACACACGAATGACTTTTTTGTTTTGTTCCGTTCATTGTTTGTTGTTGTTTTCATTGAGGCAGAATCTCACTCTAAACCCAGGACAACCTGTGGCCCACGCTAAGCTAGAACTCAAAATTATCCTTCTAAATGCATCTTCCCAAGTGTTTACATTACAGCTATAAAATCAGCCACCATACCAGCATTTTTTTTAAGGTTAGGTTTTTTTTTTTTTTTTATAGTCCAGGATGACCTTGAACTCCTGATCTTTTTATTGCATGCTTGCAACACCATACTCAGCTATAGCAACTTTGTTTTGTTTTGTTTAAGGCCGGGTCTCATTATATATCTTTGTTTGGCCTGGAACTTGCTCTGTAGACCAGGCTAGCCTTAAACTCAGAGTGATCTGCCTGCCTCTCCCTCCAGAGTGCTGGAATAAATGCTGTGCACCACAAAGACCTGGCAGCTGTGCTGATTTTGTTGTTGTTGTTCGAGACAGGGTTTTTCTGTGTTTTTGGCTATCCTAGAACTCACCCCATAGACCAGACTGGCCTTGAACTCATGGAGATCCATCTGCCTCTGCCTCCTGAGTGCTGAGATTAAAGGTGTGAGCCACCACTGCCCAGCTACATTGAATTTTGTAAACATAATCTCAGCGAAGGCCTAACTACTAGGCTTCTTGTAGACAACGCTATTTTATCTAATCCTCACAGTAACAATTACCAACAATAAATGTTTTTAATCATTATGGAGAGTGACTGTCTGGAATATGAAGGAATTTTTCCAAAGCTTCCTGTCTGACAATTAATGGGACTGAGATTCAAGGCCAGTCTAACTCCAAAGCCTAGGATTTTCTACTCAACTACATGTCCCCAGGCTCTGTCTCATGGCTTTCTTGCCCATCCCTTTCATTCCTTTTCTGTTTGACTGGCTTATCTGTAAGTTGTGTAACTCGTACTCAAGGGAAGTCTGATAATAGCTTTGAAAAGGGAGCATGAAGTAAGAGAGAAAAAAAAAAAAAGACCCAACAGCAACAAAGGGAAAGAACTTAGTTTGCTGAACCCCTATGGCAAGCCTTTTTGTGTTTTTGTTTTTGTTTTGTGTTTTGAGACAGAGCCTCCAATAGCCCAGGCTGGATTCAACTGGCTGTATAGCTGAAGACCCTAGATTTCTGATCTTTCTGACTCACTTCAGAATTGCCAGGCTTGGGGACCACACCCGGTATATTGACTCAGGTTACAGTCCTCAAGGTGCAAAAGAGAAAGCCGGAGCCCAGGAAGTCACATGACTTGTTCTAGGTCCCACAGCCCGTAAGTAATAAAATCACAACCTTGTCCCAGAATTAATACTGAAGCCGAGCATAGCGTTATAGAAAACAGGAGTTTAAAAAAAAAATGCACACTTCAGGGTTTAGGATGCTGTCTTCACAGTGTCCTCATGTCTCCTGGGAAACAGGTTAGTCTGTGTGCAGCAAGACTCTAAAAGCCATGAGCTTCTGACACTGAAAATGTCAGACACTTTCTCTGATGTGGTTCACTGAAGCTCAAGGAGGAAGCACAAGGGGTCACAGGCCAAAGACACATGTCCAACCAATCTCATGGTCCTGAGAACATTTAGAGATGCTGCTGCTCACACATCCTTCCTGGCGACAGGAGAGCCCAGCAGGCCAGTTGCACTGAATGAAAATGACGTTGCACTCTCTGAAGAACAAGTCCCAGGGAGAAATCTAGTCTGAAACATCCTTTGGCTATGGAGCACACTGGATAGACAGCATGTGTAACAAGATAAAAGAAATTGTTTTTAGATGAGATACAGACGATGCTTGTTTTCTCTATTCAGCAGTCATTCATTGCTCCTGGCTACACCCCACATGCTGCCGGACCCCTTTTGTGTACTGTTGGTAAACTGACAGTTTTCACCCTTGGCAGGTGACTCAACCTAGCCAATTACAGACGTATGTTCCCTATCGGTCTCTGTCTCCAGTAAACCATAAGGACAGATTATAATTACTAGTATAATTGGTCTGGGTTTTTTAAAGTGTGTGTGTGTGTGTGTGTGTGTGTGTGTATGTGTGTGTGTGTGTGTGTTTGCACTCATGTGTGTAGAAGTCAGATGACAATTTTGGGTGTCAGTTTTGTTAAAAACTAAGAATAACTTCAGTGTCCCACAAATGAACACAAAAAAAATGCAAAAGAACCTTGGCAAGCCAATTCTTTTTGTGAAATGAGTGCTTCAAGACCCAAACTGGTTTAGCCAGCACCTGCGGCCAAGAAGGTCTTTCATCCCTGATGTAGAGGTAATTCACTTTGGTCGGAGCTCACCTTCTCAATCTAACTCCATTGGCCTAACAGTTGAAAGGAAGAGGTTCAGGAAGTAGGGGTCCTTGCCTTTGATAGATGAAACCTTTGATAGAAAACAAACAAGCAAAAAAACTTTTCTCACAGTTCTCCCCTTCCATATTGTTTTTGAGGTAGGGTCTCTCCTCTTTCTGCCTCTTTGCACATTACTGGCTAGCTGGCCCTGGGCTTCCAGGGGAGTTTTTTCTGTCTCAGCTTCCTATCTTTCCAGGACCCCTGGGGATTACAGATAAGACTACTCCAGTGCCCAGTCACTCCCTCACTCCCCCACCCACCACCCACTCCCATCTCTGACTCCTTCTTCAAATCCCTCTCCATCCCCTTTTCCCTTTCTTCTACTCCCCCCTTCTCTCTTTGAGGAAAGGTCTCACTATATAGACCAGGCTGGCCTGGAACTCATAGAGATCCACCTCCCTCTGCTTCCTGACTGCTGGGATTCCAAATCCAGGCCTGGCTTGCATCTGTTTTTTGTGTTGTTGTTTTTGTTTGTTAGTTTATTTTTTATGTGAGTCTTTTTATGTTTATAATCATCAGCTTGCACAGCAAGAGCCTTTACCCATGGAGCTACCTCACCAGCAGAGCATTAGTCTGTTTTTTTCAGTGTTGTTGTCCATATAGAGCTTAGCATATGGTAATGATTCAGTGTATATTATTTCAATGAGTGAGTGAACACTTAGAAAAGCAATACAGGAAGAGACTCCAAAACTTTTTTTATTGAGATTTGGGTTCAAATCCTTGCTCTCTTTTTCTTTTGTTGTTGTTGTGAGTATGTGTATGTGTTTGTTTGCTTGCTTATTTTGAGAGAGGGGCCTTCTTTGTAGCCCAGGCTTTCCTGGAACTCACTGTATAGTTGAGGCTGGCCTCAGACCCTTTGTGATTCTCCTGCCTGAACTTCCTGAATTCTGGAATTGCAGCATCAACTATGAATTTCTTGATGCTGGGTAAATTACTTAACATTATTGAGGTTCAGTTTCTTACCTAAAAACAGGAAATTAAAAAAATCTACCCTTGGGATTATGAAGTTAGATGAAGTTATCTCATCCAGCCTTTGTCTGCCATATTGCAGGGTCTTGTTATACACACAGGATGATGAATGAACTTGTTCAAATGTTACCTCCATGTTGGCTAAGGGACAACCAATGGCATATATTTGGTTCAGTATGAGAGCTAATATTTTTACCCCATGTTAGCATGCTCACTTGGTTTTAAAATGGCTAATCCAAGGGATGGGGGAGGGTCCTGGTCTGGAATTCTGATGGAACACATCTGATAAATTTCTAAAGAATGAAGAATGGTAATATGACTTACATTGCCATGTATTATAAGCTGAATGGTGTGACAGAATGAACATTGTGTTCTGCAAAATTTATATGTTGATGGACCAGCCTCCATGTGATAGTATCTGAAGATGGCACCTTGGTGTTCTTATAGAAACACCCGATTGCTCTTTTTACCCTACTCTGTGTATTTCCCTCACTTTCTCAATGTCCAGCTCTGCCATTAAAACAAACAAGAAGACAGTTGTCTGTCAGTCAGGAAAAGAGCCTTCACAAAAACCTGCCCATGCTGGCTCTCTGATCCTGAGCCTCAAACCGCTAGAATTGTTAGATAATTAATTTCTGATGCTAAGCCAACCATATATGAAACTTTGCTAAGGAAGACTAAACTGATTAAGACTCTTAGGCATGATCCCTTTTTCCTTGAACACATAGTAAAATTGAGGCTCCATCTCATGAAGTAGTAAAGTGAGAATAAAAATAGTAAGGCAGAAAGAATACTTCAGTATAGAATGTGTAGAAGAACAGGAAGAGTAAATAGTATATAAGGGAAGCCAAGTTCAAGAATTGATCTGTGAATTTAAATACAGACTTCTTGTTCTCCAAGAGAAAAGAGGGGAAAAGATGGAAAGAGGAGAGAGGAGTTAGCAAAGAATATCTTGATTGGCTTAATGTCTAGGGAGTAAAGAAACTCCTGGAGTTCAAAGGTAGCATTAGTTTTTTAACATTATGTAAGGTGTGACTACTTGACTCCTTCATTATATGACTGATGCCTTAACAGACATGCTCCAGTGAATAGGTTCAAATTAGCATGTTGAACCTTCACAGCAATCACTGAGCTGCCACTGTGTGCTCATCACAGCAAATGAAATGTCTGGGTTTCCCTTTCAAGCTGATGGCAACTTGCTCGCACAGGCTCTGTATCTTTGTCTTATGAGCACAGAAGTGATTTAAGGGAAATATCTTCTCACTCTAGGGCTTTTCAGATGGTCTGCTGGGTACTCTAAAACCTTATTTGTGCCCACTGCTGCTGCTCTCTCGCATAGAATGAGTATGTATGGCTGGGAGAGCGAAACTGGCCCATAGGCTCCTAGCCAACAAGGATAATGACTAGAACCCAAGAGCCCTGCCCTTTTCTTTCTATTAGAGTGCGTCACACTTTAATCGCTCTTGTCAACCCATCTAATCTTTATCTTATCCCCATGACCTGGATTATTGTTTAATATTTTTCAGCAAACATACTCACTATGTTTGTCTGTAGTTCTAGGTTTCAAGCCAGGGCTTCATTCATGCTAGGCAAGTGCTCTGCCACTGAGTTATCTATCCAGCTCTCACTTTAGTTTTGTTTTAATAAATTGAGATTTTCCTTAAGTAGTATACATGAAATTAGACATCTGACGTGCTTATTAGCTGTTTTTAGTTTTCTAAGATTATTTTTAATGTGTATGAGTGTCTGTTTGCATGTATGTGTGTGCACCGTATGGGTGCAGGAGCCTGCGGAGGTCAGCAGAGGGCATCAGATTCCCTGGAACTGAAGTTAACAGATGGTTGTGAGCCTGCATGTGCGTGCTCAGAACCAAACCTGTATGCTCTGCAATAACAGTAAGCGTTTAAAAAATGATTTTAATTTTTTGGTGTTTGAGTGGTTTGCCTACATGCATTTATGTATGTATATACACCATGTGTATGCATAGCCTTGACAAAGTTAGGAATGTCAGGTCTCCTGGAATTGGGGTTTATAGAAGGCTGTAAAATACTTGGATGCTAGAAACTAAGCCTGGGTCCTCTGCAAGAACAACAGGTGTTCTTTCCTGCTGAGCCAGCTGTTCTATTAACAATATACAAAACAAATAATGGAGCTATTAATTTTCATTGTAGATTTGTTTTTAAATTTATTTTATTTATTATGGTCAGATATGTACAGTGTATGTGTTCAAGGATGCATATGCCTTGGTACATGGGTGAAGGCCAGCAGATAATTTGGTTTTTGTTTGTCTGTTGTTTGGCTGATTGCTTTTTCCTTTTCTTTCTTTTTGTTTGTTTTTTCAAGACAGGGTTCTCTGTGTAGTCTTGCTTACCCTGGACTTGCTTTGTAGACCAGTGCTGGGATTACAGGTATGTGACACCACACCCAGCTATTTGTTTGTTTTCCAAGACAGGGTTTTTCTGTATAGTGTTGGCTGTCCCAATTCACTTTGTAGACTAGTCTGACCTCAAACTCACAGAGATCCACCTGCCTCTGTCTCCCCGAGTGCTAGGATTACAGGCACGCACCACTGCACTGGCTCAGAGGATAACTTTGTGGAGTCTGTTCTTTCTCCTCACGTTTACATAAGTTCTAGGGAGCAACTCAGAGAATCAGAATACGATCAAGTTTGGGATAGCCTGGACTACACAGTATTTATTTCAGGCCAGCTAGGGCTACACAGTGAGACTCTGCCTCAAAAGGGCAATAATAAAAATGTAAAAACTCCAAAATATTTCAACTAGCCATGATGCTATCTCTGTCAGATATAGGGTTGGTGAAGATCCTTTCCCAATCTGTAGGCAGTCATTATGTTCTGACAACAGTGTCCTTTGCTTTACAGAAGCTTTTCAGTTTCATGAGGTCCCATTTACTGATTGTTGATCTTAGAGCCTGTGCTGTTGATGTTCTGTTTGGGAAGTTGTCTCCTGTGCCAATGAGTTCAAGGCTCTTCCCCACTTTTTCTTCTAACAGGTTTAGTGTATCTGGTTTTATTGAGGTCTTTGATCCACTTGGACTTTAGTTTTGTGCAGGATGATAAGTATGGCTCTGTTTGCATTTTCTACATGTAGACATCCAGTTAGACCAGCACCATTTGTTGAAGATGCTGTCTTTTTTCCATTGTATGGTTTTGGCATCTTGTCAAAAATCAGGTATCCATAAATTGTAGGTTTATTTTAGGGTCTTCTATTCAATTATTCTAACAGGTTTAGTTGTCCAGTTTTATGTTGAGGTTTTTGACCCACTTGGACCTTAATTTTGTGCAGGGTGATAAATATGGATCTATTTGCCTTTTTCTACATGTAGACATCCAATTAGACCGGCACCATTTGTTGATGATACTGTCTTTTTTCCATTGTGTGGTTTTGGCTTTTTTGTCCAAAATCAAGTATCCGTAGGTGTGTGGGTTTATTTCTTGGCCTTCTATTCGATTCCATTGATCCACCATTCTGTTTCTATCCCAGCAAGCATATAGCCAACATCAAACTAAACGGAGAGAAACTTAAATAAATACTACTGAAATCAGGGACAAGGTAAGGCTGCCCACTCTCTCCGTATTTCTTCAACATAGTACTTGAAGTCCTAGCTAGAGCAATAAGGCAACTAAAGGAGATCAAGGGGATACACATTGGAAAGAAAGAAGTCAAAGTATCACTATTTGCAGATGATATGATAGTATACCTGAGTGACCCCAAAAATTCAACCAGTGAACTTTTTCAGCTGATAAACACCTTCAGCATAGTGGCTGGATACAAAATTAACTCAAAAAAATCAGTAGCCCTCTTGCATATGAAAGACAAAAGGGCTGAGAAAGAAATTAGTGAAACTATGCCCCTCACAATAACCACAAATAACAAAAAGTACCTTGGTGTGACTCTAACCAAGCCTGTTTGAAAAAAAATTTCAAGTCTCTGAAGAAAGAAATTGAACAAGATATCAGAAGATGGAAAGATCTCCCATGCTCATGGATCGGTAGGATTAACATAGTGAAAACGGCCATCTTACCAAAAGCAATCTACAGATTCGATGCAATTTCTATCAAATTACCAACACAATTCTTTACAGACCTTGAAAGAAAAATTCTCAACTTCATATGGAATAACAAGAAACCCAGAATCGCCAAAACAATCTTCTACAATAAAAGATCTTCTGGAGGTATCTCCATCCCTGATCTCAAGCTGTACTATAGAGCGACAGTAGTAAAAACTGCATGGTACTGGCATAGAAACTGACTGGTGGATAAAACCTACATTTTTAATAAAAATGGAATCACATCACCTCCCTCCTCCCTTTTATTTCTCCAGCTCCTCCTCTCTCCCTCAAACCCTTCCCATGCCTAGCCCTACTCTCAAGCTGATAGCCTCTTTTTCTTTTATTACTGTTGTTATGCACATATATATATATATATATATATATATATATATATATATATATACCTATAAGTACACATAGTATACCTATATATACATATAAGTTAAATACAACCTGCTGAGTCCATTTTTGTGTATATGGTTGCAAGGCTGACCACTCTGGATTGGTCAACCAATGAAGGGTTCATCCTTGAGAGAGGCTAACCCTCATTCTTTTATCAGTTACTGGATGCCTGTAGTTTTTTTGACTAGGGATGAGACCCCAAGACAATTTGTCCCTTCCGTGTTAGCATGTCCACTGTTACTGCTTTTGTTCCAGTCTTGTTTATGCAGACATTTCGAGAAGAGACGCTTTCAAGCCAGACTTCCTGATATTCTGGCTCTTATGATCTTTCTGCCCCCACTCCCTTCTTTGATGTTCCCGGAGCCATAGGTACAGGATCTGTAATATCAGTGCATCCAGTGCGGCTGGGCTCCCTACTTATCTGTTGATCTCTGGATTATATCCAGTTGTGGTTTTCTACGAAGGTCTCCATTTGCTATAAAGAGAGGCTTCTTTGATGAGATAGCTACACGTAGGCAGGAAAGATGGCTTGCACACAGAGTGAGGGAAATCTTTTCAGCTAAGCAAGTAAAAAAAAAAAACCAAAAAACAAAAAACACCCTTATTAGGTCTAAAGCAAAGAAAACATTATTTGCTCATTTATCCAACCCATTTGTGCTGGGTATTGTGCTGAATTTAAAGAAAATTTTATGATTAGGAAATGGTAGTGTATGCCTTTAATCCCAGAACTCAAGAGACAGAGGTTGGGGGGTCTCTGTGAGTTTGAGGGCAGCCTGATCTACAAAGCAAGCTTTAGGCCACCCAGGGCTATATATCGAGATCCTGTCTCAAAAATAAAATAAAATGAAGAAAATCTCACAAGATTTGGTACTCACCCTCAGGAGCTGATAGTCTAGTTGGAGGAGACCAACACATACTACAAGGAGTGATGGGTTGGTGGAGCCTAATGGGAGGAAAATGTAATTTGGCCCAAGAGTATCAAGAAGTGTCAAGAGTGTCAAGGAGTGAAAGAGTCACAGCCACATTTTTTGAAGAATGAACCGAAGTTAGTAAGGAGGTAATTCCAGGTCAAAGGACCTAGTCACCTGACTGTCTTGGGTACAAGGTTCAAAGGAACACTGAGACTGAACTTTGAGAATGGGAAGTGTATTGAAACCAGTTGTAAAACCATAGTCAGAGAGACCGTATAGCAGGGGCTCTGAGCAGTTTCCAGGCCCAGCACAAATGGCAATGTTGGTTGGGGAGTGGGGTTCTGAAGAGGAGTTAGGCTTACTTGGCAATCAGGGTCCCTTAATGTAGGTGTCTGAGGAAGGGGAAAGGTTTCATGGCACAAACCTGGCTAAAACTGGGGAGATAGGACTGCAGGTATTGTGGCCAGAGCAGCTGTTCGTCACAGATAGGAAAAGACCTTAACTATGGGCAGTGTGATGGGGTCAGGTTACTCACAAGAAGTAACCAATTCAGTAGGGTCTAGGTGAAGGCAGTCCGGGAAGAAATACTCAGTGTGATGATGATCAAATAAAGACAAGTAGCTGAGAGTTAGAGCAGCCATTCCAAGGTTTTAAGCTGAGGAGATAGATGCCTTCTTGATGTGGTTGCCAAAAATACTCTTCGAGGGATGCTCATCTCCATTCTTGGGACTTTCCCTAGATGCATTTGGCCCCAGAAAGCAGCTGTTATGGCTGACTGCTGGAAAACAAGGTCTTGCTGGTGTGGAATTCAGGCGACTATAATTACAGATAATCGGTCACAATTTGCCCGTCAGGAATTCGCACAGTCGGCTCTCTCACTGGAATCTAAATGTTTTACATCCCGCTTGCGCATTGAAGTAAGACAGCAGATGAAGCAGAAGTGGTCTGAGATTCTCATCACTTCAGCGAGGTGGCCTTGGAAATGGCTGGGACATCTCTGAAACGTGACCTTTTCCCCATCAAGGGAGCTTTTCCTGAGCAAGCTCAAGCCACTGCTGTGGGTCCTGAAGTCGAAGAAACAGGGCTTGCTGTTAAGGTGATGACAGCATTTTCTTGGAGTCCACTGCATGCTAGGCTTTGATTGAGTCAGGGTCTTACTCTTTAGCTGGCCTGGAACTCACTATGTCACCAGCTACCACAGTCATTCCAGTGCTGGGGTTACAGGTATGAGCCATAGCATCCAGCCTGGAGATAGTATTTTGATAAGTATTTATGTCTGGTAGACACTTCACTCCTGTGACTTCTGCTAATCCTCACAACAGACAGATACATAAAGGAGAACCAAGTCACAGTAATTTACATGCTTTATTTGAAGTGACACCGTCAGAAATCAGGGGAGCTGCTGATGGAATAGTCCTTTATCTCTGGTTTCTTTTGCTTTACATTGGACCTGGGTTTATCCTTAGCTATATAGACTGTTTTGTATATTCTCAGCCTGAGTCACTCCTGGGAACCCAACCACCATGGCACCAGATACACTCCAATCTCTACTCAGGAGGGTCCTGCAACAATCTGCTGTCATTCAGAAGCATGAGCTTTCCATCTTCACTCTGTTCTCTGAGGCTACATTCTAACGGTTCCAAAGGGAATCTTAATAAACATGGCTGTAGTAACAGTTACTGTTTATTGAATACTTTTTAATATGCCAAGCATTGTATATTATAACATTCCTAACCATCATCACAGCCCTACAGGTAAGTATCATTATTACTGTTTCACAGACAAGGAAACAGGCTATAAGAGGCTCAACAACTTGCTTGTGAGGAGCTGGGGCTGTAGCTTACTTGATAGAGTGATTACATGACCAGAGCCCTGGGTTCAAACCCCACAACTGTATTAAACCAGACGTGATGGTTCTTCTTTATAATCCCAACACTCAAGATGTGGCAGCAGGACAACCAGAAATTCTAAGTCATCCTCAAATACATGCCAAGTTCAAGACCAGCCTAGGGTTTATGAGGCCCTGTCTCAATTTGCCCATGAATATACAATTATTCAATACGCTGACTTCAAAATCTATATTCTTTCTGTTGTATCTTCCTGTTGTGTATATTTGATCTAAGACAAGCTTTTCCATGAGCTTGAAAACCTATGAAAGGGTGGGAGAGAATTTGAGCCAGTGGGATATTTCTTTTCTTTCTTCCTCCCCACTTCCTCCACCCTTCCTTCCTTCCTTTTTTTTTTCTTCCTTCCTTCCTTCTATTCACCCAAGAAAAATCACGCAATGAATAACAAAAGCCAGCAGGAGCACTAGACTTGGCCGTCTGTGCTCTTTAAAATCCAAGCCCCATGCATAAACAACTATGACTGCTGACAATAAAATCCCAACCCAGTGTGAATCAGCTCAAAGAAAAAGCAAAAGAGGGCAGGGCCGGGGCTTGGTGCTCTGAGTTAGCACCCGAGTTATGAGTCACACTAAGTCTCAGAACAAGCTCGCTGCCAAGTTAATTCCAGGCCAGTACTTGCTGAGGTACAGCTGGTTGCACAAACTCTAACTGACTGAAGCGGAGTCCTGGGGAGCAAGGGCCGTGTAAAGTACTGCAGGGAGACACAGACTGGGCCCGTCATTAGATTTGCAGCCTTTGCACCCAACCACTCCAGCCACTCCAGCTTAGACACGCCTAAAGCCCAGAATGAAAGCACCTGCCTAACTCAGCCTCACCCTGTTCCTAGGACCTTCAGGAAAGGTGTATATAGGACGTCCAGAATGGAAACACAGATTTATTCTTCTCTTCCTTTTCTTTCTTCCCCTTCCCCTCTCTCTTTCATTTAATTTTTCCTCCCTCCCTCTCCCTCCCTCTTTTCTTTCTTCCTTTTGAGACAGGGTCTCCTGTATCCAGGATGACCTCCAGATCACTATGGCCCACAATAGTGCTAAACTTCTGATGCCCCTGCCTCTACATCCTGAATGCTGGGAGTAGAGATGTGCGTCACCATGCCCTGTTTTACATGGTACTGGAGACTGAGAAGCCAGGGCTTCCTGTATGCTAGGCAAGCATTCTACAAACTGAGCTACATCTTTAGCACCTACATTTATCCATATCGTTAATACTACTTGTAAAAATAAACTGGCCAAAAAACATTGATTAGTACATGCTCTACTAACTATATGAGTTTCTAGAGACTTAAGCAATTTAAATCAAATGAAAAAAGTCAGTGTTTGACCCTCAGGATCCAGGCATGGTGGTGCACACCTATAATTTCACTACTTAGAAGGTAGAGGTAGGTAGACCTCTGTGAGTTCAAGATCATCCTGATCTACACAGTGAGCTCCTTGATGGTCACAGCTACAGATGCTATCCTGTCTCAAACTTCTCCAAACCCCTACCAAGGCCAGGTTCAGTGGCATAGTGTTTAATTAGCATTTGATGAATCCCTGAATTTTACCTCTAGCACTACAAACGTTTAAATAAAAAAAAGTGTCCTTGGTTTATGTTCTCCCTATCATTTCAACTTGTTTGTCTGAACTTGAACATAACGAGGGAACACGGGGATGTCAGTATTATTCTGTGCTCTATTCCCAGACATGCCTAGTCTCCCAGGGGTTCCAATTTTTTTCCAAAAGGCAGAAACTGGGAATGCTCCTCTCATTCTGATCCTCCTGGAGAAGAAAGTGGTGGTTGTAGATACAAGTTGTGTGGAAAGAGAACAGGACTTAATTTTTTTTTCTTCCAGGGTGCTGGGATCAAACCCATGCCTTGGACATGTTAGACAGGTACTCTGCCACTGAGCTAGACCCTGCCTAAAAACAGGATTTCAGCTGCTCGACCTGGACATGGAGCCCACTTATACAATTTTCTGACTATGTGGGCTGGGGCCACATTTTATCTGTACAGTGGAGAAAATGAAGCTTACTTACACTGGGAAGTTATTGAGAACATTAATTTAAACAACAACAGTATTTTGTTACCGTTGGGTTGGGGAGATAGCTGAGTCAGTAAAGGGTTCACTGCACACGTATGGGAACTTGAGTTTGGATCCCCAGCACCCATCTGGGGTGTGGCAGTGCACTCCTGTAAACCCAGTGTTAGACAGGAGAGACAGAAAGGTTCCCCAGGGCTTTCTGGCCAGACAGTAGAGCTGACCTGGCGAGTTCCAGATTCAGTGAGAGTCCAAAAGTAAACAAATAACGTAGAGAGCGATTGAGGAAGAGATTGAACCTCTGGCCTTCACCTGCCTGTACACTTGTACATAGGTGTCACATGCCCTGGCTGGCCTGGGTGTGAGCATGTGCACGTGCGTGTGTGCGTTCGTGTGCATGTGTGTGTGTGTCTTATTAGAAAGTCTTTTGAGAACACCAGATCCACTTATTCTGTTTGTCTGCTTGAAACCTGGCCTCATGTGGCTCAGGCTGGCCCCGAAGCAGAAGACAAACTTGAATGTCTGAACCTCCTGCCTCTATCTCCCTAAAGCTCAGATTATAGGTATGTGTCACTGCATATCATTTTGCACGCAGTGTTGGAGATCACACTTAATACTTAATATGTGGTTGGTAAGCACTCTATTCAGTGAGCTATTTCCCCAGCTCCTAGAGCCATCTTCTCTTCCCACACAGGATTCATTGATCAGAAATATGCACAGAAATAGGCACAAAAACTGCCCCAGATATTTCAATAGCTTATTATTATTACACTTAATACTACTAATAATAAGCAATAGTAATAAACAGTAGAAATGGGCACCAGGTTTTTTTTTAAACAACTTTAGTCCTCAAAGATGTCTAAGTAAAGCCTTCATACTTTTCAGTTCATTTATTGTTATTATTATTACTATTATTACATTTAGTTTCTTATTTGTGTGTGTGAGAGAGAGAGAGAAAGAGAAAGAGAAAGAAAGAGAGTAAGGCAGAGAAGGAGATAGAGCAGGTGAGATCCTGAACCGACAAGTGGGAGCTGATTAGGTGCAGAATGGACAGCTCGACAAGCAGAGAGAACAGTATGAAATCAAGATTGGTTCTGTCCAGCAAGACCATGGGCACGGGTGTGTGTGTGTGGGGAGGGGTGGCCGGGGAATTGTGTGTGGCTGAGGTAAGTCACAGAGGGTCTGGAAAACTCCACTGTATAATCTGGGTTCAAACATGAAATGTTTGGAGCACCTCTGAAGCATTGCAAGCAGGAGGGTGAAGCGGTCAGACTCGCTGTTTCAGACAGCCGGAAGACTTAACATGCGTGGATTTGACTTGGTTTTGTGAACTCAATGCCTCTTCCTCCACGGACAGAGAAAACACACCTCTGAGACTAAAGTAGTTTAAAAAAAAAAAAAAAACTTGTTAGATGGAATCTTGCTGCAGGTGGGAGAGACTTCTGAGGCGTGGGGAGGACTGAAGACACCGAGAGCCAAATTCACGTCTCTCGGGAACACACAAACGACCTTTGGGATTTTTACCTAACAGAAGAGACAAAGGCCTTCACCTTTACAAACAGGATCTAAACAACTTCTCTGCTTTGGACAAGCAGGAGGCTTTAGCCCAGCCTTGAAACAGATCAACAGAAGCAGCTTAGGACCCTAAGGTTCTGCTGTTAAGGCACCCCAGGGCTTGTTCCATTTCTGGCCAGCACTAAAGGTGCTAGTTTCTCACTTTCAAATGAACTTAGCTCATTTAGTTAAAAAATGTCATGTTTGCGAGAAGTCTGCAGAAGTGCCTTGAATAGTTGTGAGCTCAGTTTTGGGAACCCTATGACGTTTTTTGAACATTTTATTTTAATCGTTGGTATTTAATTTATTTGGGGAGCATGCTGACTATAGGGAGCGTATGAGGTGTGTGGAAGTTGGGGGACAGCTTTCAGGAGTTGGTTTCTCTGTGTAGCTCCTGGGGATAGAATTCACATCACCAGGCTTGGTATGCGTCATTACCTGATGAGCCGTCTCACTGGCTCCCACTGTTTTTTGATCAGATTTACTGTCAGGGCTTTTGAGTTTCAAGAACAGTTTGAGGCTGGGCTGATGGCTCATGCCTGTAATCCCAGTACTTTGGAGGCTGAGGCAGAAGGATCTCTGAGTTCAAGGCCAACCTGATCTACATAGGGAGTTCCAAGCTAGCCATGGCTACGTAGTGAGACTGCCTCAAAGCAAAAAAAAAAAAAAAAAAAAAAAAAGCAAGCAAGCAAGCAAACAAACAAACAAACAAAAAAAAAAAAACCCAAACAAACAAAACAGAGAAGATCAGGTATGTTGCTGCACCCGGGAAGTGAAGGCAGAAGACACAAGTTCAGTGTCAGCCCTGGGTACATAGCAAAGTTGAAATCAGCCTGGGCTACATGAAAACTCAAAGGAAGGAAAAAAGGGAAGATTCAAATAGGACAGTTTGCTTTACCAGCCAGTCAGAACTCATTATTAGACGTGCTGCCTTCAGCCAGTAGCAGCAACAGGCAAGATCCAAAGAACAGAATTGGAAAGAAGGAATGCGCCCTCACGCAAAAGGCCCGAATTTCTGTGTTGCAATCTCTGATTACCCCCATTCACTGGAAGGCTTTTCTAATATGACATTTGTCTTGGCAGATGAAGTGTCACATACTGAGCAGGTGATAAGCGGCATAACTCCATGGAGGCATTCAGGGAAGCAAATCAGAGACCAATGACAAGCCGGAATGTTAACTGTCAGCGGACACAGGCCAAGGTCCCTACATAAAAGTTATTTTGAAGGCTCTTTTGTGACTTGGCAACTCTGTTAAAGTTCAATTGGCATGAGCTCACTCTTAAAAATCTCTCTCTCTGTTTGTGTGTACTTGTGTGTGTGTGTGGTGTGTGTGTGCTGTCTCTGTTGCCGAATATTTAAAAATAGAAAAATCAGGAGGTAATGTTGCACTTAAAGTGAAAAGGAGAGCAGAGAGATCTTGAAGAGGAAAACAGAGAAATGAAGCAGACTTCCAAACAGAGCTGCTATCCGCTTCACGAGATCAGCTAAAATTACCCCAGCTAGAGTGTCTGGTGTCACAAGCTTTGTTCCCCGTGTATGCTAAGGCCAAGTTGGTCCCCACGTGGTACTCCAGCCACAGCTCAGCGGGGAATTATACACCCACTGGGGTCCCTAGGTCAAGATGTAAGTGCATTAACAGAGAACCTCTTCATGCTAATGTGATGGAGAACTGTCAACCCCAGGTAGAAAGCTAACCAGGTGGTGGGTGGGGAGAAGAAAACAAAATTAAACCATCCTTTCACCAGCTTCAGTGAATTTTCACAGACTGGGATGCAGACGTTCAACTTTTAAAACATTTTCCTAATGCCTTAGCTCTGTCTCAGTTTTCCAGTGGGTTGGTTTGGATGTTGGCAAAGCGCTTGCTTTGTGTGACAGGAAATGAGTGTGAGGAGAAGACAGGGAGGCAGAAGAGGTAAAGGATGGCTTTTCCAGCCTGTATCTGTTTCCAGGGTTTCCTAAGCCATGGAGGTCTTGGTTGTTCAAGCTATATTTAGCTGTGAGAAAAGTCCCTGAGTAAAAATGAGACCCCATTGCACTTCCCTACAAGATGGTGACTGACTGGAATCCTCCCAGTAAATAAGTAGCAGACTTCAGTGTTGGGAGTGTTCTTGCACTCGTCTGTTATGTGTAGACTTAGCTGGCCACCTATGTTGGAGAATATGGGTAGAGGTAAATATATCAACAGGCAGGACAGAGGGAACTCAAGGACATATTCTGGACAAGCAAAGCTGTGGAGTCAGCAGAGAGTTGCAGCCGTCAGCTTCAGTCTGGATGACTGGAACAGGTGTCGGGGGAAACCGGAAGCTCACCAGACAAGATACAGCTTTCACTAAAGGATGGATAACAGGGAAAGGAATGAGTTTGAGAAAGAAGTTATGACTAGGGTCACATTAGTAGGGGCTCATGGGGGAACAGGACCAATAGAACGAATATATACTACAAAGGGGATTTATTAGAAAAGTTCACATAGCCTGGCACTGGATGCCTCAGCTGTTCCAGTCTGGTGCTGCAGTCCTGGAGGATTCCTGGAGAGCAGGTGTTTTCAGTCCACACTGGAAAGCCAAAGAAGCTGGTTTCCCATGACAGCTTCACCATAACCCCACGACAGACCCCGAGACAGAGGCCTCCTGTCCGAAGAAAAACTGCTAAAAAAGGAGCTTTTCATTAAAACAGCCTACAGATTCCTAATCTTCAGAAACTTTGTAAGCTAATTTATACTAAATCTGGAGCAAGATATCATTATACCTTGCTAGAGGCGTATGCTCTGCACTCCCATCTACATGAACTTGTGGGAAGACAAAGCTTTTGTTTTGTTTTGTTTTGTTTTGTTTTGTTTGAGACAGGGTTTTTCTGTGTAGCCTTGGCTATCCTGGACTTGCTTTGTAGACCAGGCTTGCCTCGAACTCACAAAGATCTGCTTGCTTCTGCTTGGAATTCACTTGTGGTAGAATGAGAAGGCAGGGTGCTAGCAAAGTCTGGCTCTGGACTGAGAGAGGAGGAAACGAAGCAGATGGGGGAGGGGAAGGACTCAGATTGGAATTGAGTATGTGCACCTGATTCAGTGGTTCCGAGTTAGGTGGGCAGTAGCTAAGGATGCAGACTGACATTTTCTGAGAGTGGTCTGATTGATCGGGCTGAAGATAGGATTTAGTAAGTATCTACTTTCCTTTCTTTAAAGAATCACGAGCCTTTGAAATAGATGGGACTGTTATGTGTCCTAACCTAGGCTGGAGAAGTGGGAAGAAGGCATTAGATTCCCTGGAACTGTAGAGGCAGACGGTTGTGAGCTGGCATGTGGATGTTGGGAATCCAACCCAGGTCCTCTGCAAGAACAAGCATACTTATCTTCCAAGCCATCTTTCTAGTCCCCTTAACATGTGATTTTTGAGGGGACATGAACATTCATAACAGTGGGTAGATGAGAAATGGTGTTTCAGAATCAGAAACGCCCATCCTGTCCCTTCTAGGAAATGAGTAGAATAGATTCAGGCAGCGTTTCTCAGAATGTGTCCTTAGTACAACTGATAAATTAATGTATTTCTCCAGAACAATTGATTGAATGTTTAAATGGGTTTGGGACATGAAAGACCAAACCATCTGAAGCTTTGATTTTATGCAAAACTTCTCAGAACTCTAATTGGTAATGCTACTGTGCACAGTGAATCATCAAGTGGAAAGGGCTACGGAGTAAAGCTCTTCCTGCCTTCTCTGTAATGAGCATCCTTCTTCATTTCTTTCATTACATTTTATTTATTTTGTGTATGTATGCCCCTGTGAGTTTCACACATACAAGTGTACACACACGTACACACCCACACCCACAGAGGGAGCAGGAGACAGAAAGGGAGAAAGACTGACAGACCTCATGTGGCTATCAGAGGAGAACTTGTAGGAGTCCATTCTCTCCTTCTATGTGGGATCCAGGGATTGAACTCACATTGTCAGGCTTGGTGCCAAGTGCTTTAGCTCACTGACCCCTCTTCCCATCCCCATAATGTAATTTCTAAGGACTAGCTCCAGGACCTAATGTTCTGAGTAAAGTATTTTGAGCAAAGCTGGCTTGGGGCTGGGGAGATGGCTCAGTGGTTAAGTGGTTGCCATGCAAGCATGAGTACTGGGGTTTGGGTAGCCAGAAACCACTTAAATGCCATCAATTCTGCATGAGGAAGGCGGGCAATTTGTAGTTTTATTCTGGCCTCTGGGCTCCTCAGAGCCATCCAACTAGAACAACTAGCCATACCTTCAAGCTTTGAGACTGATTGAGACCCTGCCTCACTGGAGACTGTGGAAGACCTATGAGGATGGTTCCTTACATCAATCTGGACCCCCACATGCACGTGTGTCCATGCACATGCCTAGTCACACATGCTCCCACATACATGCAGAACATGCACTGTACACATGTTCATGAAAAACAGGAAAAGAGAACAGAAACATAAAAACCTGGCGAAAGCTGTGCAGTAACTAGTAATTTTTAACAGTTTGGTGTACATGACTTTTAAAAATTTTAAGTTTTATTGCATTAATTGTGTGTGTTGTGTGTGTGGGGGGAGCATGCACATGCTAGTGCCACAGCATGTGTGGAAGTCAGAAGACAACTTTTGGCAGTCCATTTTTTTTTCCTCCCACCATGAGGATGAAGATGAAACTCAGGTTTTTGGGTTTGACAGGCAAGTACATTAACTTCTCTCCTTTTATTTAATTATGTGTCTACTTATCTTCATATTTACGTATTTAAGAGTGCTGGTTTTTTGTTTTGTTTTGTTTTTTTTCTGTTTTGAATGCCTTAAAGTGTAGCTCAGGCTGGTCCTAGACTTGTGGTGATCCTTTTCCTGTGCCTTGAACTCCCGAGTGCTAGGATCACAGGTGTGCGTGACCACACCCGTCTCAGTGTCTCAGCTTTAACAGTGCAACCCCTGTGAAGCGTCAGAAAAATAAAACAGTAAAGATGAAAGCAAATCCAAAGAAGAAATTCCCCAGGAAAACCTGGGCTTAAGCTTCACGTGAGTTGTTGGAGTCCATTTCCACTAAGTGATGTTTAAGGCTCAAAAAACATGGTGTTTCTCTAACTCCAGCTTCAGAAGCCTACCATTATAAATAATTGGGCATAATTATGAGAGCAGCTGAATAAACTGGAAAAGGCTGGGCATAAAGAGAAAGGCAATAGGAGGAAATGTGTAACGCGGAGCCTGCCCATAAATCTCCCCCGAGTCAAAGTGACAGCCCCCATCTTCTCCACGCTGGAACCAGCTTGGAGGAAATCCCAAACCGAACCTAACCAAATAAAAATGTTATTCCCCAAAAGTGACCTTTTATCTCTGCAGTTAGTAGGAACTAGTAGAGACTCTTTGGACCTTTTTCTACACTGAAAATGCACCCTGCCCCCAGACTGAGAAATATAGCAGTAACGTTGAGATCAGGGTGGTCCCTTAATCCTGGAGCAGTTGTGATTTTCTCCCTTCATCAGCCCAGCAGTCCCCACTCCTCTATCACTGACAGTATAATGATGGTAGAAGGTTAATGGGGTCCCAGGGGCAGCCTTTAAGCAAACCTATTGCTAGAAAGGTTGTTACAGAGAAAAAGCATGGGTTTCAAAAATTAAATGAATTGTTCTGTCAATAAGTGGTACATCTGGTGTGTATTTATCAAAGGCTGAGATGCTTCTGAGAGCAGGAGTCTGGGTGGCTGCTGGGTGTATGGGAGGGGTTACTACAAGACAAGGGACACTTTGGGTTAGAGAGTCTACTATAATTGTGATACACTTGTGGTCCATACTTCTTGGCATTTTGCGTGTGTGTGTGTGTGTGTGTGTGTGTGTGTGTGTGTGTGTGTGTACATGTGCAAATATGGGTGTGGAGATCAAAGGGCAAATTCTAGCATCATTCTTCTAGTACCTTCTCACCTATTGTTTGTGATAAGGTCTTTCATTGGCCTGGAACCTTACTGGGTAGGCTACGCTAGTTGGCTAGTTGACTGGGGTGTTTTATGGGTCTGCCTGTCCTTCTTCCCTATCCAACCATTACTAGGATTACAGATGCGTGTGTGCCTGCTTTTTACATAGGTTCAGGAGAGCTGAACTCAGGTCCACATCCTTGTGAGACAAATGATTTATTGACTAAGCCACCTCCCCAGTCCTTCATTTTCTTAACCTGACCTTTTCTACAAATCAAATTTGACTCCAATATATTGTCTCCAACCAGGAAAATTGAAGAAGTTGAAGTGGGCAAAGTATTTGCCCTGTAGCAGATAGCATGCTAAAGGGTATTTGCAGGTGTTGTATCATCATAGTGAGGCTGTCTACATAGTGGAGCCTCTGCAGATAAAGAATTTGAGAATCCAAGGCTCACACCAAGCTCCAGTTGCTTCAAAAGCCCCCCTCTTCTTTCCATTTTCTATGAGAAAAACTTAAATCAAAGAGGTTAGACACCCGATGCCCTGGCAGGAGGGATATAAATCAGAAATCAGCACTACTCTGGAGGGCCATGTGTGATAAATGTAAACCAAGTTCCCTAAAAATATTAGTACTGTCAGACCTGAAGGTAATAATGGTAATGCTTTCACTGCACATTTACTGCTAAAACAGCGTATAAGCCTAACCATTTGTTTACTCAGTTAACAGCTTTCACAGAACATCCACTCTGCAGACAAGATCAACCCAGAGTCTTAGGTGGAGTGTTGTTGTAAATAAAATTGTATCAGGCTGTATATGTTTGTTATTAGCCCCATAATTAATCTGGTGTTATTATTTAACCTGCTATCACAATCAATAAGACACAGACTTACATTTTGTAATTGGCTTAACACCTTGGGCTGGGCAGATATTTCTGCCTACACTATCTCAATAACCTCCCCATCTACCTCCCAGTCCCCATCCAATGCCATCTGACTTAACCATTCCTATCTGGCCTATCTCCCATCCATAACTCTGCAAATACTTGCTTATCCTTTATCTGGCTCACCCCTTTCCACACCACTTTTGGAGTCCTTCCTCCCTGCCCATGTGGTTCCTTCTCCACACTAACCCATTGTGGCTTCCTCCTCTCTCCTCTCTTTCCATCTCTCTGTTTCTTTCCCATGATTTTCCTGCTCCCAAGGCCCAGGAAACCTTAGCCATGCTTATCTCCTCCCACCCTGCCCAGGTACAGGCCTTGTTTATTAACCAATCAGAAATAATGTCTTAGGCAGGTTCACAGACAATGAAAGGGCAGTAACCAGATCTTGAGGACCAGTAATTAGCATCAACATATAAGCATCAGACCAGCCCCCAACAGTGGAGGAAACAGGAAGAGAGAGGCTTCTCTGAGGGAAGACCTGTGCCTGAGCTCCTATAGATTAGGAAGCCTGGTGCATAGCCAAGCAGATCTCTATGAGTTACAGGACAGCCAGGGCTACAAAACAGGCAAGACCCTGTCTCAAAAAAAAAAAAAAAAAAAAAAAAAAAAAAATAGGTTTGGCAACTTTTCCCTAGTCTTCAGTTTTTGGAAGATAAACTGTGCGAATTGTTTGCAGTGGGACTTCATCTCTCTAAACCTACACAACTTGTAAGATGGCCCCTGATTTGTCATGGAGCCAGTGTAATGGTTATTGTGAACAATGAGTGAGATAAAAATGCAAGTGAAACAGAGGCAGAGTAGTCGTGGCCTTAAGCAAATGTTTAGTCTTGAAAGGAGGTAGCGGGGTGGTAGAATTTGTTCTTAGCATGTGAGAGGCTCTGGGTTTGGTCCTCAGTACCAAAACAAAAACAAACAAGTTGAACAAACAACAAAAAAACCCACAGATCTGTATTTCCAGCTGGTCAGGCCATCAGAGTAAATTTAATTATAAAGTGCTAGTTTCACCCATGGGTTAGTCCACTGATCAGTTAGTAGATGAATGGAGTATTAGGAGGTGGAGCATGATTGGAAGAAGCAGGCCACTGGTCACTCCTTTGAAGGGAATATCTTGATCCCTGGCTCTTTCTTGTCCGTTTTTCTACTTCCCCGATGCTGTGAACTACTTGCTCTCCTGCTGTGGTGTTGGGCCCCACCATGTAACAATGTACACAGCCACACACTGAAGCCTCTGAAATGCTGAGTCAAAATAAATCTCTTTTCCTTCAAGATCTCACTGTGTAGCCCAGGTTGGCTTGCGCTTACAATCCTCTCAAATACTGGGGTTCCAGTGTTTTGTAAAGCAAGGAAAACCTAAACGGTACAGAATCAATAACTGATATTTGTTCAACAGTACAGTAGCTTCCAGCCTTTTGAGCACTAAGAATATGACTGCTCTGAATTGAGATGTACTACATATGGGAAAAACACAGTGGATTATTTTGAAGACTTGATATATCAGAAAAGGATGTAAGATACATAATTAATGCATTTTATGTTGATTCCATGTTAAAGTTATATTTAGACTACATTTAGATACATAAGATAGTATTCATAGTAATTTTATCCTGTTTTTTTTTTTTTTTTTTTTTTTTTTTTTTTTTTTTTTTTTTTTTTTAGTGTGGGTACCAGAAACATTTCAGTAATATACATAACTCACATACATTGGAGATTGTTGGGCTTGACAAGGAAGGAAGTTCCTTGTACCCACAAGAATGGGAAACTCAGCTCTCCACAGCCAACTATCCTTCCTGCTGCCATGTTCCTCTTGAAGAGTCCCCACACCCATTCTCATCACCTCTCACGTCCTGATTCTCAGTACATTTAATGGCAAGGTGATTCTTGTTAGGAAAGAATCTTTTGATCAGGGATGCATTGCTCACCGTCATCTAAAAATTCCTCCTGGCTTTCTAGATAAAAGGCCAGAATCCCTAACACAGCAGCATACTGGGCAGTTTACAGCATGGCTTCTGCTACCCTTCCTCAATTTCACCTCCTGCCCTTTGCTTCTTTAGTTTCTTAGGTTTGTTATATTTGTGTTTCTGACACTTCCGTGCACTCCAACCAGAAGTTCTATTCTTTGTGCCTCCTACCCTCTGAGTTTGCTTTAAAGTGTTTTTATTGTTTTTAGCTCTATTTCATTTTATGTGTGTGGGTTTTTTGTTTCCTTTTTGTTTTGGCCTATCTGTGTGCTTATGCAGCATGTGCATTCCTGGTACCTGCAGATGTCAGAAGGTGATCCACTATAACTGGAGTTATGGATGGTTGACAGTTACTATGTATGTGTTGGGATCCTAACATAGATCCTTTGGAAGAGCAACAAATGATCTTAACCACTGAAGATCTTAACCACTCTCCAGACCTGTATTTGCTTTTTAAAGCGCTCTTACACATTTGGTCTTTGGTTTGCCTGCTTGTTCCCCTTGCTTGACTGTAAGTTTCTTGAGGATAAGACTCTTATCTTTTACCTGTGCTCCCAGACCAAACACTGCCTGATATACAGAAAATTTTCATCAGTTAATTGCCAGCAGGTGACAGAACTGACTAGACATCACCAGTTCACCATAGTGGTGTATCATTTAATACCTGTGGGTGCAGAACACTGGCAGCCTCCACTCTGACTTGATAGGCTTATGGAACTGAAACCCTGGACGTTGTTCCCACCTCAGGTACTGCTGCATTTATTTTACCTTTTTATTATTGTGGGTTCCTAGAGAGTTTAAGTGTCCTCTGCTCGTGGCAACAAGATTTGACAAGCATTTCCTAAGACTAATGTCAAAGCAAAGCTTGTATCCAATTAAGGCCCCTGATAGTACAAGTGTGTGTGTGTGTGTGTGTGTGTGTGTGTGTGTGTGTGTTCTTTTTGCCCCTGGTTGGAATGTGTTGAGCACTAAGACCAGGGGAAGTTGGGGATGTGGTAGGGTTGGCTTCACACTAAACAAACGACCAAAAGGAGAAGTAGAAAAAGCAACATCAAGATTCTATTTCTACCACAAAAGCATGAAAATGTCCAGCGCTGCACAACGAGAGCTCTGGATGAGTTTGTTCCAGTGTTATCTTTTATGAGAGTAAACGTTCAGGAACCATGGTCTCAAGAGAAACTTGTGTTCTTCCAACTGTGTTGACTTTTTTTTTTTATCCTTTGCTTTCGTATTGCCAGGGACTGTAAAATGGGGTTTATTTTTTGTTTTTAGGTATAACAGCCTTATAAATCAATTTGATAGATATGAAGTCCTCCTACTACTTGATAAGGCCCTGACATCTTTCCTGGCTTACAACTTATTCAGGAGAGTGAGGATGATTAAACCCCAAACTACTTCCTGTGAAAGTGAGCACCCTCTGTAGAGCTATGCAATGTACTCTGAAGACCACACATTTAGTATCCAGGACATTTAGATCAAAGTAGCTCTTTGTGTGCAAAATCCCTCACGCACAACTTTTATTGAGTTCTTGCTGTGTACCAGATACGGTTATAGGCACAGGAGCAGAAGGGTAAAGGAGCTGTTGCCAGGTAGCTTACATCACAGTGAAGGAGATGGCCGGTAGACGCACTACCTAACTACTTTCAGGTTGGAATATTTGCCATAGAAAAAAAAGAATAAGGGCTGGGTGAGCAAGAGATTCTTATTTGTTATTTTATATATTTTTTCTTCTTTTTAACATCAAAATACTGTGCTTAAAAAAAAGCTTTATAAATGTATGTGGGAGAACCTGCATTTATGTGTGCGCAATGAGTGTATGTGCCTAGTGCCAAAGGAGGCCAGAAGAGGGCACTTGATCCCTCTGGAACTGGAATTACAAGTTGCTGTGAGCTGCTATGTTGTGTGCTGGGAACTGAACCAAGGTCTTCTGCAAGAGTAGCAGATGCTCTCAAATACACTGAGCCTTCATTCCAGCTCTTCATTTTTCTTTTAAATTAATAGGCATAAGAACAAACAGATAGCAGATAATAATTGTACATATTTGTAGGTGAAATGGGATCATTTCTTCCAAAGATTGTGTGTGTGTGTGTCTGCATGTGCAGGTGTCTAGACAGGCCAGAAAAAGACATTGTATTCCTTGTAGCTAGAATTGCAGGTGTTTGTGAGATACCCATGTTGTATGCTGAGGTCTAAATTCTCGTTGTCTCAATAGAAGAACAAGCACCCTTAACCATTAAGCCATGTCTTCAACCTCGGGTTCCATTTCTTTTTAAATGGCTGAATAATATTCACATATATATGATGCATATTTTGTCCATTCATTTGTTGATGAACACCTGTGTTTATTCCATTTCCTGACCACTGTGAAGAGTACTGCAATCAATGTAACTGTTCAGGCAACTGCTTTATATGTTAATCTCATTTCTTCTGGATATATTCCCAAGCAGTGAGATAGCCAGGTCTCACGGTAGATTAGTTTTTAGCTTTCTGAAACTTATCTTCCATTATGCTTCTCATGCTGGCAGTCATAGCTTCCATTGGGAAATGGGTTGCTTTGGAGGTTTCTAGCTAATTTTCTGATATTATAACATGATGTGGCCATCTACAAATGCACCATGTTGCATTCATAGCTGTTCTGCCCAACTGGACTTCCTGCTTCAGATGAGCATGGCATGGTAGTAGCAAGGCCAACCTGCAACAAAGATGACATGTTTCAGGCAATATTCATATACACAAGCATGTAAATGGGTAAAAACCTTCAAAGACTGTAATTGTGCCTAAATGTGTAACAGGTGCTTATAATTTCTGTCCCATAAAAAGTGTGTGTAAAGCATTCCAACAACGCTTTTGCTTTAAGTTATATAGATTTATCTGTGTGTTTATGTGTGTGCCTGTGGGCACATGCATATGCCAGGGCACTTGATTATACAGAGATCAGAACACAGCTTTCTGGAGTCACTTTTCTCCTTCCTTCCAACACATAGTTCCATCAGGCTTGGTGGCAAGAGCTTTTGCCTTGGTGGTTTTCAACTTTCTCAATGCCATGAACCCTTCAGTACAATTTCCCATGTGGTAGTGACCCCTAACCATAAAATTCTTTTTGTTGCTACTTAATAACTGGAATGTTGCTACTTTTATGAATTGTAATGTAAATGCCTTATATGCAGGATAGCTGATATGCCACCCTTGTAAAAGGGTCATTTGACCCCCAAAGCATTCTCAACTCACAGGTTGAGAAGCACTGCTTTACCTGATGAGCAATCTTGCTGGCCTTAGAAAAGAGGGGTTGTTTTTATTTTCACATGCATTTAGTGTGTGTATAGGTATTTATTCCAAAAAAGTTTTAATAAAAAAAATTTCTCCATCCATGATGTTGCTTGCTCAATGTATCATTTTCTTAAAAAAGAAACAAACAAACAAAAAGAGCTGTTATGGAGTTGTGGTGTCATACAGCTGTAATTCCAGGACTAGAAAAGTAGAGGCTGGAGGATCAGGAGTCCAAGGCCATCTTCAACAAGTTTGAGGCCAGCCTGGTCAACATAAAATCTGTCTTCAAAAAAATAAAATAAAATGAAAGAAATAACAAAAATTGAGCTGTGTTCAAGTTAGTGTGCTATGAGATCATCCTGGCAAATTTTCTGAACAGTGAATTCCTTCAGGGTGGCGCCAGGCTGAAAGTTATTTACAGTCTGCTTGGGTGGAGAAACCATTTCTCTTCAGAAATCTTATGTTCTTGAAACAACCCAAGTGAAGTCAGAGAACTTGGTTAGGAAAATAATTATTGGACTGGGAACATAGGTCAGTGGTGTGCTTGCTAAGCATATGCAAAGCCACGAATTTTGATTCCAACAAATGGCACAAAAAAAAAAAAAAAAAAAGAAAAAGAAAAAAATTTGGTACACTGAACTTAAATTGACTAATGATACTCGATAAAATTATATATGAGAACAAAGTCTGCAAAACACCCATTCTTGTGTGAATCAATACATAATTTAATGTTCTTGAGTAAAAGATTGGGTGGCTAGCCAGGCATGGTGGCTCAGGCCTTTAATCCCAGTACTCAGGGAGGAAAAGGCAGGCAGATCTCTGTGAGTTAGAGGCTAGCCTGGTCTACAGAGGGGGTCCGGGACAGCCAAGACTACACAGAGAAACCCTGTCTCGAAAAACAAACAAACAAACAAACAAATAAAAAGAAACAAACAAAAGACTGAGTGGCCAAGGAAAGTTTCTCTGAGTTGAATCTGAACAAGAGACAACACAGTTTAGGACTTCCCAAAGTGGGCCTACCTGTCCAACAGACAAAGTGGGGTCCTAAGACACAGCCAGGAACTTGTTCAGAAACACAAAATCCCAGAACCTCGGATTTATTGAATCATAATCGATACTGAACAAAGTCTTCTAGGTGATTCATAGACATGGTGCTGGGATTTTGGTACTTAGTACCTTCTGCAGTCCCCTAAAAATCCCAGTGAGGGGTCATTGACTGCCATGATCTCTAATCACAGAAGCAATGACACAGGAACATCACTGCTGTCTTTATAGCAAGTAAGCCAGGTTCTAAGAGAAGGCTATCCATCAGCAGACACTCAAATACTGGGGTACAAATGACTTCTGGTTAGACTGCCTGCTTTAGGGTCCCTGAAGGAGTGACCAGCAGCTCATAGTGGGCCCTTTGTGGGCCCACCATGAATTATGAGTAGGATTTATAAGTAGAAATTATAAGTAGGACTCTCCTTGTACCAGCTTTTCACTTTTTCCTCGTGTGGCCAAGGCTCATTTTGACTTTGCTACATAGCTGAAGTTGCCCTTGAACTCCTGATCTTCTGGCCTTCATCTACCAAGTGCTGAGATTACAGGAGAATGTAGTCTCAGCCAGTTTTAAATACTGACAAAGAGAGGTTAGAGTGAGTGTGGGAAGGGGTGAACAGTGGTTTAGAAATAATTTCACAAGAAAGAGAGGAATTGAAAATAATCACCTCCTAAGGATGAGCTAAGAAAATATATGTGAGAAACAGGTGTACTCAAAAAGAAGCAAACCTTAGCCAACAAGAGGAGCATTTCTAAGAGAAAGAGATGGACGCCCACCCTTCCTTTCTAACCCATCTCCTTTCCTTTCTGTCAGCCACCCATCTCCAGAAACACTTTCACCTGGCATGCTCCCCACAACAAGCGCTGCACCATAATGCGGCTCAGGGGATTTTCATTATCTTTCCTGCCCTTCATCATTATCTCCCCAGTCACACCCTCAGCCCTGCAGCAGCCTGTTCTCAGGTACCCCTTCTCCACCCAAACTAAAGATTCACTGGAGACTCCACCTCTTGTTACAGATGCAGAATACCCTTAGCCCTTTCCACCTTGTCTCCCCAAACATATTCTTGGTACTAGTGCAACCTACTTGTAGGAGCCCTAACCCCACCACAAACCCAACATCCAGGGCCTTGCCCTTGGTGTGGACAGGATCTCTCTAGTTCTTTCCCATAGTCTCTCTCAGCCTTTCCTCCTAGCCTATCTACATTCCTTTGTATCACCCACTGACCCACAGACACAGATGTGCTCTCTACAAGGGACCCATAAGCACTACACTTGCCTAGGATCCCATGTGGAAAACAGCAACCAAGGAATGGAACACCTAGCCATCAAAAATGAGATATTTACAGCAAGAAATACTTCCGTCATCATAATCCAAGATGCCTAAATCCCAGCATAAAAACATAAACATGACATGCCTTCTCCCGAAGCCATTAGCTGTATTATAATAGGTGCCAAGAAATGTAGGTTAGCTGAAGTACAAGATGATAACTTCAAAACAGCAGTTGTGAATATGTTCAAGGATATTAGAAATAATATGAATAATTGCCTTAATGAACACTTGTGAAAACAAAGTTGAACAAAATAATGAAAACATTTCAAGACTTGGAAGTAGAAATAGAATCACTAAAGAAAACTCAAACTGAAATGAAAAAATTAAGATGTCAAAACAAAACCCCAACAGATTAAAAGGCATGGAAGAGAGAACATCAAGTCTTGAAAACAAGGTAGAATAAATGGATAGCCTGGTCAAGGAAATGTAAATCTAAAAAAAAATATCCAGGCACAAAACATACAGGAAGGCTCCTGTCCTGTTCCCTGTTTTCTCCCTCCTCTGATGTCCATTCTCTTTGCCTTTCTGAATGGGAATTGAGCATCTTAGCCAGAGTCCTCCTTCCTGATTAGCTTCCTTAGGTGTATAGATTTTAGTATGTTTATCCTATATTATAAGTCTAGTGTCCACTTATGAGTGAGTATATACCCTGTGTGTCTTTCTGCTTCTGGGATACCTCATTCAGGATTATCTTTTCCAGTTCCCACCATTTACCTGCAAATTTCATGACTTCCTTGTTTTTCATTGCAGAGTAATACTCCATTGTGTAGATGTACCACAATTTCTGTATCCATTCTTCAGTTGAGGGGCATCTGGGCTGTTTCCAGCTTCTGGCTATTACAAATAAAGCTGCTACAAACATGGTTGAGCAAATGTCCTTATTGTGTACTTGAGCCTCTTTTGGATACATGCCTAGGAGTGGTATAGCTAGATCTTGAGGTAGCACTATTCCTAATTGTCTGAGAAAGCGCCAGATTGATTTCCAAAATGGTTGTATAAGTTTACATTCCCAACAGCAGTGGAGGAGGGCTCCCCTTTCTCCACAACCTCTCCAGCATGTGTTGTCACTTGAGTTTTTTTTTTTTTTTCTTAGCCATTCTGATGGGTGTAAGGTGAAATCTTAAGGTCGTTTTGATTTGCATTTCTCTGATGACTAATGACGTTGAGCATTTCTTTAAGTGTTTCTCTGCCATTCAATATTCCTCTATTGAGAATTCTCTGTTTAGTTCTGTATCCCATTTTTAATTGGATTACTTGATTTGTTGCTGTTTAACTTCTTTAGTTCTTTATATATATTGAATATTAGCCCTCTGACAGATATAGGGTTGGTGAAGATTCTTTCCCAATCCGTAGGCAGTCGTTTTGGTTTGATGAAGGTGTCCTTTACTTTACAGAAGCTTTTCCCAATTACACATCTGATAAAGGGTTGGTATCTAAAATATATGAATAAAAAACTGAACGTTAAGAAAACAAATCATAGTCCTAGCACTCTGGGTGGCAATGGCAGGCAGATTGCGAGGCAGGTGGATCACTGTGAGTTTGAGGCCAGGCTGGGCTACAAAGCGAGTCCAGGACAGCCAAGGCTACACAGAGAAACCCTGTCTCTGAATAAAAAGAAAAAAAAGAAAGAAAACAAATCATCCAATTCAAAAGTGGGATACAGAACTAAGCGGAGAGCTCTCGAAAGATGAAACACAAATCATTGAGAAACCCTTAAAGACATGTTCAACATCCTTAGCCATCAGGAAAATACAAATTAAAAGTACTTTGAATTTCATCTTACAGCAGTCAGGGTGGCCAAGATCAATAAAAGAATGCACAAACTGTTATGGATGCAGGGAAAGGGAAACATTTATTTATTGCTGGTGAGAGTGCAAACTTGTTTAGTCACTATGGAAATCAGTGTGGTGGTTTTTGGATCTATCCAAAGGATTCTAAAACCATACTACAGAGATGCTTGCTCATCCATCTTCAGTGCTGCTCTATTCATAATAGCTAGAAAATGGAAACAGCTTAGATGTCCACCAAATGATGAATGTATAATAAAAATGTGACAAATTTACACAATGGAATATTATTCAGCTATTACAAAAAATCATGAAATTCACAGGTAAATGGATAGAGCTAGAGAAAAATTATTCTGAGTGCAGTAACAGACCCCAAAGACAAATATTGTATCTTTTATCATAGACGTATATTTTAGATTTTAAGCTTTCAATATGTGTGCTACAAACCAAATAACCAAAGAAGTTAGATACTTCTTGGTTAGTAAGAGACTGGGAGGATGTGAGACTCTCACAAGGAAGGAGCAATAGAATATATTGTTACAGAGCGACAAAGGGGAAACTAGGAGGGTTAAATTGTGAAGGGGATAGGAGAGAAGGATAAAAGAGGGACTTGGAGAGGGACAAAGTAATACTAAAGGACTTTTGAAAAACCGATGTGGAAACCTACTACTGTAGAAGCTTCCTAATATACATACACATATGAAAGGAATCTAAATGGAATCATCAAATAATAGGGGTGACAACTAGACATCTTATGCTACCCCGTAAAATCTCCAGTGACAGGAATGAGTGATACCTTGTTCAGGTGTTGGCCAGAGGGACCCTACAGAAACACTCACATCGGGCTATTTTCAATACTACTGATTACTCTCCACAACCTGATGGTATAGCACTATTGCTGAAGATAACACTGATGTCATCAAACATGAAACAGAGGACTTGTGCCTAACTAGAAAGCTTCACCTTTATGGATTAGCTCTCATGGTACTGTAAGGTACCACGAAAGATCCCAGAGTAGAAAAGTGATCATTCATACTCCCTGGCAAGGAAACCTGTGACTTACAGCAGTGACCTGACTGCGTGACATACTAGTTTAATAGTGGCACAAATGCTATGGGAGAGACCGACTGCTTTGTGATTCCATGAGATGGAACTCAAAACTACCCTTCTAAAGTGGCTAAGAACCTGAAACTAAATAGGTCATGGGTCTTGGGGAAACCTCCTATTATTATTTTGCCAAAGAAACATAGCAATATGACCCCTAATGACTATACCCATAGATAAGTGCCTTGCTCAGTCCACATCAGGGAAACTTCGTGTAGTAGATGGGAATTAACACAGAGACCCACCTGTACACAGTGTGAAGAGAGTGTCAGACATTGGCACATTCAGTCCTAGGTGGGACATTTTGATTAAACTCCTCCCCTCACGGCTCAGTGGGTATGAGGAAGAGGAGGCAGAAAGATTGTAAGAGCCAGAGGTGATGGATGATTTCAAGGAAACAGTGACTTTCAGACACAGTGGGACTGCTGCACATATGAGTTCATGCAGACTGTGGCAGCACACCACACACAGGATTTGCCTAGGTTCAAGCCGGAAGGAGTGCTGGCACCGAGAAGGGGAAGTGGTCACCGGCTTCCACCCCTCAGAAAGAAGCTCTACACAACTGCTGTGCACTGGCAAAGGGAAAGTCCGTTTTCTCTAATGCAGTCTGTATGTGTATCAATCACACTTCAGGAATAATTGGCCAAAACAATGAACTTAGCCGTATCCTTGTGGACTTTTTTTGTTGTTGTTTCATTTTGTTTTGTTTTGTTTTTGTCTTGCGATTTGATTGTTTGATTTCTATTTTTGTGTTTCTTACTTTTTGTTTTTGAAAGATGAGAGGAAGAGAAAAAAAGAACATAGAGTTGGGTGGGTAGGGAAGTGGGAAGATACGGGAGGAACTGGCAGGTGGGAAAACATGATTAAAACATATTGTGTGAATTTTTTTCAATTAAAATAATTAGAAAAGGGAAAGTGACATTTAACAACAGAAATGCATGGTACAATTAGCAGGCATTCATACCCTCTGTTAGGTATGTGGGTGATGGTCGTGAGCTTGCCTGAATTCAAACTTCCCAAATGGCAATGCTTTTCACTTTTACTTTTTTTTTTTTTTTTTTGGCAGGGCCATATCTTGTACTACTATTTTTTTTTCTTTTAAAAAGCTGACGTTTAGTAATGAGATTAATCTTTTCATATAATTCTTTGAAAGTTTCAATAAGTCATATATTTTGGTCATGTTCACCCACCCCATCCCTCTCAACATTCCTTTTTTTTTTTTTTTTTGAAACATTATAATCCACCATATTAAACTTGAACTGTCTACATATGTATGGCTGCTGGGCCATCCACTGGAGTATGATGTGTGTGGGGGGGAGTCGGTCCAATTATTAAAGGAAATTGGCTCTCCCTTTCCTAGAAGCCCCGTCCTATAAAGGGGCATTCATCTTAGGGGTTCAGCTCCATGACCATTTTTATATTCCTATGTTTTAATCACTTAAATCAAAATACAGGGCCAATACTGCAGTGATTCTATCTTGTTCCTTTCCAGTCAATACCCTTTTCTCCCTAGGAAACCACCTTTCTTACTCCAACCAGCATAAATTAATCTTGAGCTGTACAGGAAGCCTCGCGTTTCTTGCTTAATATTTATACCCCCGTCCTTTTCTCAACTTTCTATTGACCGAAGAAACAAGATCTGTCAAAATAGTTTGGCATGATAGGCGTGTTTTTCCTTAATAACACATTATAATATGTAACTATCAAAGAGAAGTTTCTTCTTGTACCAGTTAATATAATCTCTTGGGTCACCATTGGCACATATCCATTCTTTGTTTCTCCGAATGATGATTTCTGAAGTCCACAGCAACTCAGAGGCGATGCTTTCTGTGGCGATCGAGTAGCTCAAAGTCACAGGATACACTGCGACAACCTTGATCCCGCCGAAGGACCATTCACCCATCCAACACACTTGTTGAGTACACAGTGTCGCTCCACCCCAGAGGACTCCATTTCTCGGCTGGAAGTGAAACAAGAGTAAATTTTGTCAACCTGTGGTTAGTGCTCCGACTTAGGTAAGCAGCAGGCGCACGGAGGAAGGGCGGCTTCCGGAGATGGGGCGGATAGGAGAAGGTGGGTGGGCATTTCCCCAGCAGCTGCTGCCAGCCACCCGACTTTGATCACTTTGCCGCCTGGCAGCAGTGGCGGTCAACCTCACCGTTCCTTAGCAACGGGAGCCAACAGCCAGCGAGCACTCCTATTGGTCGCACAGAACGTGATGGGCAGTCGGGCGGTCCACTGGAGAGTCTCAGACCCGGCCGGTGGCCCCGCCCACCCCCCCGTGCAGGCGGCGCATGCGCGGGTGGGCAGGGCTGTGTTGCAGGGCGGTCGCGGAGCCGGAGCAGCCGCTGCTAAGCGTTTGGGCTCGGTCGAGACCGCCGTGCTTGCTCCTTGTTCCAGCCGCCGCCGCCGCCGCCGCCGCCGAGGGAGCGGCCGCCTATTGTCCTTCTCCGCGGCCAAGGCGCGGAGCTGCTCCGGCTCGGCCCGCGGGGGAGCCCGGGGAGCCGCACGGTGAGAGCGCAACTTAGTTGAGGGAGTTGAGGGAAGTTCGGGCGTCTGAGGAGGGGGTGCGCGCGCCGCCGCCCCTCCCCCTCGGCGGCCCTCGGCCGCGCGCGCGGGCTGCGGGGCGCGGGAGCGCGGGGGCGCGCGGGCGCGAGGCGGGTGGCGGACCCTCCTCGGCAGCGTCCCAGCCTCCTCGGACCCGCATTCCCCCGCTGCCCGCTTCTGTGGGCGCCTGCCGCTCTGGCTCTCCCCGGAGGGAGGGCTGCTCGCTGGGGCGCGCCGCCGGGACAGAGTCGGCGGTCGCGGGAGCGAGCGGCTCCCCGGGGCCGTCGAGCCGGGTAAACAGTGCGCGCCCCCGCCGCCCTCGGGGGCTTTTTCCGCGCCTTCTCCTGGGGTCGGTGGGTGGGGGGCGCGGCCGGCGCTCCGGGAGCCGGGCAGCCCCCCGAGCTCTGGTGCAGCCGCCAGCGGTTTCAGAACTAGCGAATCTCTGCTTTCGGTAAATAGGGCTCGCTGACACTTTGCTGGGGTGCGAGGGGCATAAGACTGTTGGTGGGGGTGGGGGGGAAGTGTGTACTCCCCGCCTCATGTTTCAGCTGAAATAAATGCTGGGTCGCTTTAGGTTTCTAGACCCCACTGTGAACTCAGGAGTTGACAATGAAAATGGGATTGAGCACTGCTGTAGAGTTCGGTCTTTGCTTTTCCACTCCGTAGTGAAGTTGTTTCGAGAATGCTTTTTCTTCTTTTTTCTCCCTAAACCTTTGGCTTGCCTGGATCAGGAGAAGCACTCCAGTTCTTGAAAAGGCCATTGTTTATAAAGGAGTTCCCATCATTTGAGATGACTTTGAGGCAAACCAGTGTCACTTTCGTACACCTTTGTTTCTAGGGGACTCACAAACTGCGTTAAGCACTTGCCTTCTCGAGTTTTGGGTGTATTCATTCCGCTGCAGTTCGTTGACTGGACATAGGCTGTGATGGCAATTCTGTTTTAGTTCTCAAGTGGAACTAGCCTAAGTGTCTGTCATTCATAGTGAAACACAATGGCCATGTCACTTCATGTTAATTTCAGTTGTATTTCTTTGGCATCTGTTAAACTTAAATTTTTCTTTGAAAACTAACTGCAAATGGTATTTTGCTTTGTACTCTCTGTGAATAGTATGAAGTGTGTTTGTGTTTTCTATTTTGTTTGGTTTTTCTTTACTTAAAATCCGGCTTCCTTTATCCGATGAAACCAAGGGAAAGTATTCTTAAGGCATAGAGATTCAGGATTCACAATCTTTGTTCTTAATTTTTATTTCCTGGGTGGGTTTGACAGAAGTTGGAAGTTATCAGGGAGTTACATAACATAAATATTGCCTACAGAATCAGGTGGCTAGGATACCAGTTGCTTCTCTTCCCCGGACTCTGTTAACATGTTATATACTTTTGTTTTGGGGTTCTTAGAATTTATTTGTGTCACTAATTGGTAACTATATGTAGTATAAATGGTCTTTTCTAGTTGTTGTTTTACTCCTTAATGACCGTGGTGACATGTTTTGCTATGTACTGTTTTTTTCTAGAAAAGTCTCTACACATAGAGACTTTTTACTGGCTGTTGATGGTGTCTACAGGAGAGACCCATTAATTCTGGGGCCTTGTACAAAATGATAATGAGCTTTCACATTAGTGGTGAAAATGAATTCATTTTAGGAGAATTTGTTAAATCTTCTCTCTTTTTTTGAGATAGAATTTCACTGTGTAGCCCAGGCTGGTCTTGAACTCATGGAGACCACTGGCATGCATGCATCTATCTATCTATCTATCTATCTATCTATCTATCTATCTATCTATCTATCTATCTATCT
>NW_026596046.1:13818824-13904730 GCF_907164565.1 Psammomys obesus
TCTATCTATCTATCTATCTATCTATCTATCTATCTATCTATCTATCTTTTTTTGAGTCAAGGTTTGCCTTGGAGTATACACTGGCTTTGAACTCAAGGCTTCACTGCCTCAAGTTTCTTTAGGGCTTGATAACAGGTGTGTATCACCTTTCCCAGCTTTAAAAATGCTTTAATTTGTTGATTTGTCCTTGAAAATAAGTGAGGTTTAAATAGTAACTACGCTGTTAGGTAGTTAGCTGTTAGTTAGATTCCCAAAAAAAGATTGCAGTTTTGAAATCCATCCCTCACACTCTCCCTGGTTGAGACTATTAAAGTGCTGAACAGATTCGTTCATAGCTCTTCCCATTCCTTTGTTGTGAAATTTAGGGAGGGAGTATAATTTAGAAGAAATTCACTTTTTGTAGTTATGTAAATTTGGGTTCAGATCCTTACCCTTTCTTTGACTGGTTTTGAAGCTTTAAGCATTGCACTTAACCTCAACTTTTTCTTTTCTTGTAAGGGCTAGTAATATTACATATTCTTAGGAATGCATGAAATGGTATAGGGGACTTAGTACACTGTCCAGTATTATGTAGGTGGCTGCTTCCTGGGGGCTAAAATGATAATTTTTATGTTTTACATGACTTTTAAAAAGTGTTCTTAAAATGATGTCTCTGGACAGAAGATGACTCGGTGGCTAAAGACACTTGCCACCAAGCCTGATGACCCACGTGCAGGTCCCAGAACCCCACATAATAGAAGGGGAGAACCAACTCCTGAAAGTTGTCTTCTGACTGCCACATTCATGCTGTGACACTTAAATTTCACCCCCACGCTAAACTCACAAATGAATGTAAAATTTAAAGGGTGTCATTTGAACAGAAAGATGAAACTCTGTTGTTTTCATCGTTAGCCTTTTGTGTGAGGCTCTAGGTGACTTGGTAGGAAGGAAATCTGTACAGCTGAATAGTTTGGGAAATGACAAGAGATGGATTGTGTTCAATACTAGCAATAGTGTATCTCTTACTCAGTGTTCTGTTGCTGTGAACCGACACCATGACCGTGACAGCTCTCATAAAGGAAAGGATTTAATCGTGGCTGGCTTACAGTTTCAGAGGTTTAGCCCATTGTCATCGTGGCAGGGAGCGTGGTGGATGTAGGTAGACATGGTGCTGGAGAGGTAGCTCTAAGTTCAACAGCTGGAGTATCAGCCAGCAGAAAGAGAAAGAGAGAGTGGAAGAGCAAGCACCTGGGCCTGGCTTGGATTTCTGAAACCTCAAAGCCCCAGTGACGTACTCTCCATCACGATCACCATTTAAACGCAAGGCCATACAAGGACCCCAATTAGGCCACATCTCCTAACCTCTCAAATAGTGCCCCTCCCTGGTGACCATGCTTTCAGATCTGTGAACCTATGGGGCCATTCTTACTCAGACCACCACAGTGTCTAAGTTATAGTCAGTTTAACTTTTTCTTTATTTTACTTTGGTCTTGAAAATAATATGTATGACTTTATATCGTTTCTCAGGTTTGCTTAAGATAGAACCGGATGGTGTGTTAACAGAATACACAGTTTAGGTAGACTTAAGCGCACCACTCACTTGTCTTTTCAGGTGCCACTATTTACAGAAGGAAGCAGTGGTTAAAGTTTGTTGTACCAACTTAGTTCAGAATGTTTAAAATGCTAAGTGGAGTAGATATGTCTTAGAACTCTTCACTCCGTCAAACTCAAAGAATGTGGGTATAAATATCCCTGACCAAGCTACCAGAGCAAGTTTGGCTTTTGATGCTTGCTTCTCTTAAAGTCATCTTTTAAGTATACTTCAACAGTCCTTGGCTATAGTTATTACTGATAAGAATGAGTATTCATAAGTGATTGTCATAGTGTTGTGTATTCTGCCCAGCTTACTACTTTTGGGAAGAGAGAAGTAGGAAGTTTATTTCATGAACATGTCTTCAAATTTATAGTTTTCTAGTCTACCTTTGTGTTGATTGGGTCATTGTAAGTAGATCAGACCCATTTTTATCAGCCTTTGCTATGGGGTTAGACCAGCAGATTAAGTACTGAAATACTGTGTTGGGAAACAGGGGTGCTTTATTTTTATTTTTATTTTATTTTAAACCTCTTCCGAGCTGTATCTTGGGAGGTTTGTATGAGGTGGCTAGTGAGTGAAAGAAAGGGTAAAAGTGTGAGGTGTTTATTTTTTATGCCATGATGTAGGTGTCTTGTCGAAATTTTTAGTTTTTGATCATAAGCCTACTCTTGGGTATTCCGCTTACCCAAAATAGTGAATTATTCTTGAAATGTTAGGAATTAGTTACTGTGGCACAGTGTCATCAGTTGGTCTTTTTAACTTGAGATGTCAGCACAGGGAGATGCCCCTAGAAATTAAAGGCTGAGTTTTGCAGAACCCCAAGATGGTTCTCTTGTGTGCTCTCTACTAAAAGCATATGGTGTGCAGCCATATCCACACATTGCCATTTATTGGCCATCTCATCTTGAGCCAGCCATTTTATCGTTCTCAGACTTAGCATCTAGCCTTGCTTATCACCCCCAACCCCTATTATTCTGTCAGCTAAATGCTGTGTTGTAAGAAATTCATATGTCTCCCTTCCTTTTGCTTAGGAAAACTGACCTGTTTTTATTCGCTATCTGGTTCTCTCATTTTGTTTTACTGAATATTTATCAGGGAATATTTATTAAACTAACTCCTGGTTCAGAGTGCTTGTTGTTAGAAGTTACTGTCGACTCAGCAACTGACCTTGGATGCCAGGGCTTAATGTCAGGTGAAACCAGGATAAACCGTGAACACAGAATGCCAGAATATTTAAATCAGACTACAAAGGAGGTCAGTGTGACTCCTGGAGTTACAGACAGCTATGATCTGCCCTGTGGGTGCTGGAAATCGAACCCGGGTTCCCCAGAAGAGCGGCCAGCGCTCTTAACTGCTAAGCCATCTCTTCAGCCTTGTGATTGCTGTTCTTTACTATCATTTCATACTTTAAAATTTGTTTACTCAGTTTTCTGTGCTAGATGCATTTTGTTTTACATACATTCATTATTTAGTTCTCAATACCTCCTTCGGGGAAAAAAAACAAACAAAAAATCTTGAGAATGAAATTATTAACCCACTTTTAGGAGAAGAAAAAGTTCCTCAAGTTACTTGGTAATGGCCATATAGCCAGCTAGTAGGTCTTTATGCTAAGTTGAATTGATTATTGCAGCTCAGAGGTCAGGCTTGTCCATATCTTTGATGTTGTCATATGAACATTTCAAGTATGTTTTAAAAGCAGATCAAGTTTGTTGAGGTTATTACAGACGTAATAAGGCACACCCATTGTAAGGACATAGAGTTTAGTGAGTTTAGAATAAAGCTTCCTTGCCTGTAACTCAGCAGGGTCAAAACAGAACATTTCTGCCATTTTCAAGATGGACCTGCCCGCCATCCTCTTGGCCAGCCTTTTTAATGCTCATCTCCTGCCTACTTTACATAGGCAACCCCTAGGGTATTCTGTTTTGTGGTGTTGTCTTCTCTGGCCTGTTGCTGGTTTTGTAAATAAGGTTTTAGTGAAATGCAGCCACACCTATGTTGTCTATGGCTGCTCTGGAGCTATAGTTGCAGCTTAGAGTGGTTAACACAGAGACTTCTACAAGTAGGTGTGGCTTTGATTATACCTAACAAAATCCAGCTATTCACATCTAATTTGAATAATAGTATATTTTCCAACATTTATTTGAATTTTTATTAGCATTCATTTGAAAAAAATGGTGGGGCTGGGTAATGGCTCCATGGGTAAAGTGCTTAATGTGGTAAGCTTGAAGGCCAGGGATGACACCATGTGTCTGTAATCTGAAGGCTGGGAGGTGGAAACGGGAGGATCCCCGAGGCCTTCTAGCCAGCTAGTCTAGCCAGTCTGTGAGTTCCAGGTTCACCAAGTGACTCTGACTCAAAAGACTATGGTGGCGAGTGATAAGAGGACAGCAGACACCCACCTGCAGTCCGTGGGTACGTGTGACAGCACGAGGGCCTGCCTGTGGGTGTACACACTGCATATAGATTTAAGCTAGGGAAAATCAGGCTGCACTCAGTACATTGTTATTAACTCTCTTTAGTCTCTCACGTTTTTCAGTTAAAAAATACCCTTTATTCACATTGACTGACTTTAGTGTATGATGTCTTCTAAATTTTGACAATGTGTATTCATCTAAGTACTGCTTGAATTAGAATAGCACCTCTATCCTTCCAGATTATCAGAATGCTTTTGTAGACAACCGTTTTTTTTTTTTTTTCAGAAACCATTAATCTGTTTTCTGTCTTCATGAGGTTTTGTTTGCTTGTTTTGTTATTGTTGTTGTTGATCCTTTTAAGGAACATTCAGGGCTAGGAATCTAGGTCAATTGGTGTATGTCTAGTATGTACAAAAACAGGTAGCACTGAATATGGTGGTGAATGCCAATAATCCCTGTACTTGAAGTGGGATGGGATGTTGGTGGCAAGATCACAAGTTTGAGGTCATCTCTTTCTACATAGAGAGTAGTTCAAGCCCAGCCTGGACTTAAGCCAAAGTGGGTGTATGCAGGGAAGAGTGTCATAAAAATGGAATTATATACAATATATACAGTGTAACCTTTTTATATGCCTAAAAATGCTGTTTTTTTCACATTATTTTCCATTCTTTAGTGATATATCTATTCTAAACTGCCCATTCTAAAAATTGAGTTGATTGTGTATATGTAGACAATTGTTATTTGAAAATATCTCCTTATATGTTGCTTTTTATGTCCACCTTCTCCCATCCTCCCAAGATTTTCTATGTAGCAAGTTGGCCTGGAACTCTGTAGTTGACGGTGGCTTTGAGCTTCTGGTCCTCCTGCCTCTACTTCCTGAGTGCTGGGAACACAGCTATTTGCCACTACATTGGATTTGTGTGATGCTGGAGATTGAACCCAGGCTCTCCTGCATTATGCCAACTGAGTTATATTACTTTAATTTTTTTTAATTAAGATGTGCTAAAGACTAGACCTCAGACCAGAATACATAGGAAACACTCTACTTACTGAGCTGTAAGCTCCCAGATCTACAGTTATGTTTTCTGAAGTACTGGGATCCATCTTAGGGCATTTTGCATGGTAGACAAGGGCTCTGCCATTCATCTAACTATATAGTTCTAGCCAGCAGCTATTATTAATTTTTTGATTGACGTTTGATTGAATCTGTAAATACTTGGGAGTAACTGCCATCTTTGTAATATTGAACCATGAACATGGCACATCTGCTTATCTAGGTCTTTGGTTTATTATTGGTAGTGTACTTTTCAGCATTCAAATCATGTGTGTTTGTAAGCTTTATTTATACAGCACATGGTTTCCATGTATGTGGTTTCAGGATCCATGATTACAGTTGCTAGTATCAGTAAGCAGGATGAGTATGGTACAGCAAGACATTTTGTGAGAGAAGAAACCATGTGTCCTGGTTAGTGCTTGTAATTATTATATATATATATATATATATATATATATATATATATTTTTTTTTTTTTTGTCAACTTGACACAGACTAGAAAAAAAGGTGAAAGAAATCACCTTTGAAGTATTAGGAAGCTGTGGTCCATAGTGGCCAAGCTTGCTCTGAGGCTTAGCAATAATGTGAAAGTCTCTCAAATAGGACTGGTTTTAGCAGCATGTTTGCTGCAGTTTTGAGAGGACCATGGTGAGAAGCTGAAGCAAGCTTTAGCAGCATCAGAGTGCCAGAAGAGGCTGGGAGATGCTGTTGGTGAAGATGCAGCTTCAGCTCTATAGAGTAAAGACACTGAGCTTCTGTATTTCCAATAGCAGAGCCAGAGAAGTAGAGCTCTCTGAGCCTTCGGTGCCCAGAGTGTCGCAAGTGGCAGGTGTTAGACACAGAGCTATTTACACCGTTGGAATTTGGTTTTGCTTAAGTGTGATTGTAAATGTGGGCTGGTTCTTCCCTCTTGGAATAAGAAAGTATATAACTTTTTTTTTTTTTCATTTTACAAGCTCCTACAGTTGAGAAAAAAAAAAGTATTCTGAGAAGAAAAAACTGCGGGACTTATATACTGTTTTATATTGTGAAATTAACAGACACTTGATATGAGCTTTTGGGTTGTTTTAGAACCTGAAATATATCGACATTAGCTTTGGTTTTTCGAAGTATTATTCTTTTCCAGCTGGTGGCCATGCTAAATGTGGTGGACATTTGAGAGACTTTTTGTAAACATGACGTTTTTCCATTACCCATGGATCACTTAGAAAACCTCAGAATGACTTGGGTGCTGTGTGTATATAAGCACATCTCCTTGGGCTCTCCACTGAGTCTTGTCTTGTCAAGTAGGTGCTTTACTGAAGTGGATTGTGGCAATGCATGGAAGTAATTTGTTACTTTTGACCAGCTGAAGGAGATGTTTAAATTTTTCCTTAGGTTCCCTCAACAGAACAGCTAAATACTGTTCAAAAGGAACTCTCTTTTGAGTTACTTAGGAAAACACTGTGGCAACAGGAGTTGAAAAATAGTGTGGATGTTTATTTGGTCATGTGAGTGTAAATGTTTATTTGGTCATGTGAAACTTTGGGCCTGGTTAAGATTCTTTCTCTGTTTGAGGATTAAATGCATGCATAGGTCAGTGGATAGGAATGGCCAAAACTTTTGTCTGGGTCTTCCTTGCATATATGCTTAAAGCATAGGTCAATCTGGAGAGATCTTTCGAGAATCTTTCCCAATGTTTTATAAACAGGTCAGGAAAGGGAAGAAGGACTTGTATGTCTCTTATGTGTTCATTTACTTAATTCTTTATAGTATATAAGGTAGCTATTGCCCCATTCAAAGATTTGGTTTTCTTCTCCCAAGTAAATGAACTATGACTTTCATCTAGGACATTTGATACATACTCTAGGGTCATTGTATATGCTCTAAGCCACGTTTTTTTTTTTTTTTTTTCACCCTGATATATTTATATCCAAAGTAGTCAGCTTAAAATTCCAACTTGTTCTTGTTATAGGAAATCACTGTGGTCTGCTCTTAAAAGTTTTCCTGGAATTCGTAAAAACATGCTGGGCTTTCATGTTTGTGCCTGGAAAGTAGCAAGAGCTTGCCAGTAGTTTATTCTCATATACAGTGACCGTTGTGGATGGGAGCCAATAATTAACGTTCACACGCTTGTTCACATCTTCAAAGTGTTTCACAAACGTTTAATTAGTTCATGCTTAACTTATGTACTAGAAGTCGGAAAACCAGTTTTTAAGGCTCATTTTAGGAGTACTGAAGTGTCAGGGGGTAAAGGAGAAAAATACAGGTGGAGATAGCTTTCCTTGCTCCCCTATCTTTTGGTCCCCCAGCATGCCTTTTGCGGTATATAACATCTGGTTGATGTAAGAGTGGAATTAAGTAAGATGGACTGGGAAAAAGAACATTGCGTAGAGTGGTTGGGAAAAGATATGGATAATTCACTTTCAACTTAACTTTTCTTTTGTGTAGGCCCATAAGTGAGACTTGTCTTAATTCATTCCTGTAAGCATTTTGAATAGAGCAGACTCTGGAAAATTAGAATACGTGCTAATACGTGATAATTTGGGGAGGAATCATCTTTGCTGGTTTTCTTGCTACTAGTTTCCTCTTGGTTCTATTTCTTCTCTCACCGAGGTTAAAGAGCCTTTACGTGGCCAGGAGGTACAGCAGAAGGAGATGCTACTCTTAGTCGTGCAGTGTTCCTCTCACATTAACTGTGTGACCTGGCATGGCCAGTGCTTTTCTTCTGCTCTTACTTTACTTCGTTCTGTGAAATTGCTTATTTAATTTAACTGTTTTGAGATAGGCTTTCACTTTGCAGCTTGCCTGGAGCTCATTTATATAGCTCAGGCTGCCCTGGAGCTCCATGTAGTCCTCTTCAGCTTTAGGAGGACAACACTGGTATTTAGGTGTGAGCCACCACACCCAGTTGTGAAACTATATTTGTCAGTGACTCAGGTTTTAATAATGAAAAAAAAAAAAAAACTATTGTTTTTCTATATAACAGTGAATATATCAGATTGTGTTTCCTTCATTGGCAAGTGAGACACAGGAGAATTCTCTTTTCTGGAGAATCTGTGTCCTTTACCTGTTTTTTGAAGGGGTTCTATCTACATAAGGGTACCAGCTATGCTTAGGAGTAAAGTACATTTTGCTAAGTTCTATAGTAGGTCTTTGCTCAGAGCGTTCCGTTGTTTCCTTCTAATTTTGTCTGCAGCACTTGGTTGTATGCTTGCTTATTATTAAGAGGTTCTCTTTGAAGGATAGGTGCTGTGTATTCACATGGAGTACCGTTAAATGTCAGAGCTCTGTTTTATAGTCATGGTCACCTGGAATAGACAGATACGGTAGATATTTGCTAGGCATAAGATAAAGCTTTATTTTGGGTTAGAAATAAGTACAGAAAGATAGTTCTGATACCATCCATTTTAATGCTGCAGCTGCCGTGGTGGTATGTATGTCAGAATCTTATCTTGTAATAGGAAAAACATGTGTTAAAGAGAGAGAAACTGCCTGTAAAATCTGCTTCTAGGCTCTTGATTTTCTTTTTGCAAGCGCACCATGATGCTTTTGTAACAAACCTTTTCTTTAGTCCTGAAGAGGTGGGCAGAGGATGGTATAGAATGTAGACTCATGGGCAAGAAATGGGACAGAGAATAATTCATTGTTGAGGATTAGTTTGAGTTTTGGTGACTTCCTACCTTATGTGGAATAGATAACTTTAAGTGTTGCTACTGCACTTTAAAGCATATCTCCTTTTCCTCGTAAGATGCAGTAAGTACAGCATCTGGTTGGTCCCCAAGGCATCTCTCGGCATTGTTTATAGCCCCAGCGTTCGGAGGAACCTGAATCTTTGTCCAGATAATCTTGCCAGGAAACCTTTAGTACCTGATGGCAGAAAGGAGAAAATTTCTGAGAGCTTGACATGCATATTTAATTAAAATTTTATCGTGAATATGGATCTGTTCTTCATGGTACTAGGTAAGCATGGCCCTAAGGCCAGGAAGATAGCCCAGTTGTTAAAGAGCATGCTGTGCAGGCTTCTTTTGAGGTCAGATTCCTGGAACACATTTGATAGCTCAGTGTAGTTACAGGTATATGTAATCTTAGTGACTGGCTCTACAGCCAGATTGGGAGAGCCTCCTGTCCACCACCTGCATGCCAGTTGATCTAGGTAGGTGATGCAGTGTGAGGTCTTGTCTCAAACGAGTTGTGTATCAGTTACTAGTTTTTAAATTGATGTTTTCTTTTAAATTTATGTTTCATTTTCTCCATGTGTGTGCTTGCACGCATGCACACATGTGTGCCGTGTGTGTGTGGAGGTCAGAGGACAATTTGTGGGAGACTGTTTTCCCTACCATATAGGTCCCAAGGATTAAGGTTTAATGGCAAACACTTCAACCTACTAAACCATGTGGCTAGTCCTACTTCTTAATAATTATTTTTATCTTTTATTTAGTCCTTTCTTCCTTCCTGCCTTCCTATCTTATCTTATCTATCTATCTATCTATCTATCTATCTATCTATCTATCTATCTATCTATCTATCTATCTAATCTGTCAGTGCATGTTTGCCTTGTTACAACTTGAAGGAGTCAGTTCTTAACGTAGGTATTGTGGAGCAAACTCAGGTTGACAGATTTGATGGCAATCACTTTTACCTGCTGAGTCTTCTTGCCAGCCCAAATTTTATTATTTTTTTATTTTTATGCTTTTAAATTCACACCATCATCTTAGAGTGTACACTTGAAACTCCAACGATTGTTTTTCATGGCCCCTGTTGTACACATTGCATTCTAGTCCGTGAATTCTATGAAATACCACAGTTCCCTCCCCTGATCATGATAAAGTATTGTTTGGGTGCTTTGCCCAAAGTGCTGTGGCAGTGTAAAGCTTACTACTTAACTGGTTAGCTCTCTAGTATATGTACTCTTAAATGAAGACATTTCCTTCATGAATCCAAATAAAAAAGTAATGATTCCTCTGTGAAATGCCTCAGGACTCAAATATGAGTCCAGAAGAAAATGGTATATTCTTCCTCTCAGCTTGATGCCTATTGAAATGGCCAGGGACAAGTTCACTACAATAATAGCTGTATGGTTTTGATTCTTCATTGCGTTGTGATGGCAGTTAAAACAGTGATGTCCTAAGCTCAGTCCACATGTTCTGCACTGTAAGAGGGGGGGTGGGGAATTACTTACAGTATTTTATGGATAAAGAGTCTGTTGCTCAGAAAGGCTACATAGCTTGCTTGCTCAGAATTGGAATTTAAACCAATAATCTGACTCTAGAACCCAAACCCAGTCTAAGAGGGATTGAAATAGTTGTGTGAAAAGGATATCCATTGTGAGCTATGATTTTTGGCAAAGCCTTATGTAACTTTGACTTTGCTAGTAGACTTATTTTTATGGGTCATTTCCTACCTTATAATCTCTTAAGCTAGGGTTTATCAGATAGCATCATGAAAGATGCTAGGTTTCCATAGCTCCAGTAATGTGCAGTCCATCCAGAAATTCAGGATTTGGATATAACACTTAGGGATAACTGACATTGTCTAGAGGAAACTTAGACTTGAAAATTGGTAGAGGGTACTTGCATAGGTATACCTATGTACCTGTGTGTAAACCATATGTGACGTACATACTTGGAGGTAACAGATTATAAAACATTTCACAAACATGGTCTTATATACTATTAACTCTGTGGAATAATTAACGTAATGGCTACATGCTATTTCATTACTTGGGCTTACGTTCATCCTTAGATCACTAATTATCTTATTTGAATATATTGCACTTCTTTGTCCTCCCTTGTTCCCTGTTGCTCCCTTCTTTCTGCTGCTTAAAGATATTGCTGTGGTGAAATCTTACACATTGTCTCACAGAAACAGAATTGTGAGGATGAAGGGGTTCACATGTCAGCAGCTGTTGATAGAGAGCGCCACATTGTCTGTAGAAAGCATCTGTCATTCAGACTTTCACTGGGAGTCAAGATACCTAGTTCCTATTTTTTAAAATAACTTGTAGAAAAGCAAGCTTGTGTTTTTTTTTTTTTTTTTTTTTTTTTTTTTTTTTTTTAAGAGTCTTGATGTTTATTCCAGGCTGAGCTTAAAACTTAACGATCCTCTTGCCTTAGCTCCCCAGTGCTAGCTAAGTTTATAGGTGTGTGTCACCATGCTCATCTCTAAATAGAAAACATTTATTGTTTTAAATGTCATAGAATTGCCACATTATTGGTAACAGTAAGAAATGAAGAGATCCTGTATTTTTGTTTGTCTTTTTAAAAATTGATATTGCTTATTTTAGTTTCTCTAGAATGAATTTATTTTTACTCTAAATTTCTATGTGTATTTTTAAAATTGGAAAAGCAAAACACGTAAAACACATGTAGCCTGAGAATGGGGCTAGGATGGCCCTTTGACCAAGATTGTTTATTGCTCTTTCAGAGGACCTGGTCTTGGTTCCTCAACACCCACATGGTGGCTCACAACCATCTGTAACTCCACTTTTAGGAGATCCATGGCTTCTGCAGGTACTAGGCATGCATGTGGCACACATACAGTTGTGCTGGTGAAACATTCATACTTGCAAATTTTAAATATTTAAAATCACATTTTTATTCCTTTTGAATGTATTTGTGAGTGCATTCTTCCTGTCTCTGCCTGAGTGCTGGGATTAAAGTTGTGTGCCACTGTGCTTGGCTCCCTTTGCTTTTGAAGTGTACATCAAATACTTAGTAAAGGGACCATGACTCAAATTACTGTGGTACTGTGTATTTTCGATTGTGTAAAGTCTTGTTCTTTTTCACCCCCTTGTGGCCTTGGGCTGGATCCTCACTTTTGAACTCCAGCTTCCTTGTGTGTAAAGTGGGGAAAGCTGCACCCATTTTATACCCAGTGCTGGTTGCTGGGCGCACAGTGTGTGCTTAGGTAGCATTTCATGGCAGTTTTAGGGAAGATTTAGTGTAGGAGATGGAGTAGTGGATTGGAAGGTATAAAAGATGGTACTGTGTGGCAGGCATGGACCACGGCAGTTCCCGTTTCTGTTAACCAATTCTGTTCTAACATTTGTGTTTTTATTTTGGGAGACAGGAAAGATCTAATAACTTGTTTGCAACTTTGTTTCTTAATTTTGTTAATGTCATTAGATTGCATATCTTTTTCCCTAAGCAAAACATAGATACTTTGTAGGAAAAATAGGTTAGAATGGAACTAAGTTTTACAAGTTACTTAAGCTTTTTGAAGAACACTGTCTGAACAGAATGAGTATGTGCCAGGCCGCTGGAAATGAAAGAGTTTGGGCTGTACCAACAGAGATAGAAAGTTATTGTGTAGTGGTGATATGGGCCTGGTTTTGTGGTGTCTGAATTCTGAGGCATACTGGTAGTGGGTGAGGGATTGATTGTACTGGATCTGCAGCATGCGTAGGGTTTTGTTAGGCATGAGTTGGCAAGGAAGAAAATGGTCTTGAAGCTATGCAGTGTGAACAAAGAACAAACATCAGAAAACATAGTGTGTTCCAAGTGAGCAGTGAGGTGTATTTGAGTTATTTAGTTTGGTTAGGACGTGGACACAGAAGTAGGCTAACAAGTCAAGCTGGGGTGAGTGTAAGTGTCTTACATGATGTGTTAGAGAATTTATTTTATCCTTCTGAATGAAATGGAAGGCAGCTCATTTGGGGAGGATCACGGGTAGTGACAGCTGTGGAAAGTGAAGCACTTGCCTCTGAGGGACATTCAGAGGCCATTGTATTCGTTTAGGACAGGGATTACAAGAGCCAGAATGCAGGGGAGATGAAAGAGAATCAGATCTACTGGGTATTTAGAGAGTCAAATGGATGACACTTGTTGAGTAGATGGAGGGTAGTGAGATGTTCACAGTGCTTGTAAGGTCAGTTTCTGTTGAGCTGTAGCATACTGTCGGCCTAGTTGGTATGGTAAAAAGTAGGAAGAAGTTTAGTTGGGATAAAATACATAGAGCATAAAACCTACTATTTTAACTTTTTTTTTTGTTTTTTAAAAAGACCTTTAACATTTATGTGTCAGTAGTATAAACCATGTGTAGCTACCTGTGGAGGCCAGAGGAGGACATAAAGGTCACATGCATAAGAGGTAAGGTAGCTGTGAGCTGCCTGATGTGGGTGCTCGGGACTGGACTTTGGTACCAAGGAATAGCATTAAGTACCATCTCTCCAGCCCCATTTTTACCATATTTAAGTGTAGAGTTTAGTAGCATTACTTACTTTTATGTTGCTATATAACCGTCACCATTGCCTGTAAATTTTCATTTTATCTGGCAGGACTAAAACTACCCTTTAAAGTGTAGATGCCTGTTTTTATCCCCTAGCCACTGGCAAATAGTAACTCTTTGTTCTGTCTCTATGAATTTTCCTACTCTAGATGCTTTATATCAATAGCATGTAGAATTTGTCTTCATGTAACTGGCTTAATTAGCTTGCATGATGTCTCTAAAGTTCATTTATGGTATATGTATATGTCAGAATTTACTTCTTTTATAAGGCAGAACTACATTCATTGTGCATATACACTAGGGTTGCTTTTGCCTATTGGCTATTGTGAGGAAGTTGTGTGAATATGGGTGTGTAATATCTCTTTAAGCCCTTGCTTTCAACTCTTTGGGGAATATGCCTACAATACTTGAGTTGTCATGGTATTTATGACAGTTATGTACTCTTTAGGAAAAAAATGTCATTTAACATTGTCTTTTTAGCAGGTGTTTATTTTGAATTGTGTATGTATATGTGTGTTTATGTGCATGTATGAATTCAGATACCTGTGGCACTCAGAAAGAGGGCATTGGATCTTGTGGGGCAGGAATTGTTTAGGCAGTTATAAGCCACTGGATGTGGATGCTGGGAACAGAACTTCGCTTTCCACAAGAACAGTTTGTGTTCTAACGCTAAGTCATCTCTTAAGCCCCACCAACATCCTTGATAAAGGAATGAACAGTTGTTTGTTAGATCTCAAATTTAAGTCACACATTTTAAAAATGTGGCCAAAAGGGAGGTATACTGAAAAGACTCTGTCTGTGAAAAAATATTTTGATTATGTTGTGGAAAAGCTATTATGTGATTTTTTTTTTCCTAGAAAATCTTCCTCCTCCTCCCCCCCTTACTCACTCTTAAACTTCATTTGGACTTTAAGGGCATTTATTTGTTATTTGGTGGTTATTTGGCAGATATTCTTCCTGTCTCTTCTTCCTCCCATTTTTACTTTTTTTTTTTTTTTTTTTTTGGTGGAACTGGGGATTGATCTCAAGGTCTCATGCATGTTAGACGATGGAAGTAGAAGAGTAGCTATCCTAGCCCCAAAAGCAGGAAAAGAGGCATAATCTCTTTTAAACATTTTATTGATCGTATCTTTTTAGTCTGGCTTAATTTAACCTTTTTTTCTATCATTCATACTGTGACCACAGTCAGCACTGTTGTGGCCATTGCATAATTGGTACTTGTTCCTCTCATTTGTATTATATAAATATGCTTTGACTGGAGCAAATTTAAACTGTTATAAACATTGCCTGTTCATTCCTACAACTGTATTTTGTGGTAGAATTGAATTACTAACTCTGAAGAATTTTTTAAATGAGGGACAAAAATGGGAGAACTTATGAGTAGTTGCCTAGTAAAGTCATTGAAAGGAATATGATGGCTGCATTTTATTTTTCTTCTCTTAAAGTAGGCAGTGTCTTATAGTGATGCCCTTGGAATTGTCTTGATGTACATAGAAATGAATTTAGTAAGGTGAACATGATGGATGACAATGGAAAAAGATTCTGTTACTGTAAATGAATAGTACAGTTTTTATTTGTCTGTATTGTGTAACTTAGAGTTAGGAGTGAGTTGGCAGACTATGTGTGGAAATTGTCTTGATGTGGATACATTTCTAAGATGAATAGTTAATTTGTCTTGTTGCTTTTACAAAGTCTCTTTGAGCAAATGACAGATTCAGATGATCCCCTAACTGAAGAAGAAACTCTTGGCATCTGCCCAAGGCGTTTTGTTCTCTTAGCTTTGCCACTGCATGTGGCTAATGTTCTACTAGGAGGAGAATTTGGCATTCTGTTTTCAGAAGTTGAGTCTGGGCCTCTCTGGAGTTGGGGGATCCGGTGGTGTTGTTAAAGCCCAAACCCAGTAACTTCGGCAAGCACTTCTACCACTGACTCCCTGCTCCCCCTGTCTTTTAATTCAGGTGGGTCTTTTGTATCCCATGCTGGCTTTCAACTCACCGTAGTGGAGTGTAACCCTTGAACTTCTGATTCTCTTATCTCTACCTCCAGAATGCATGCTCCTCCATACCTGGTGTACGTGGTTGGTCCTAGGGATTTGAAATTGAACCCAGGTCTCGCGCATGCTAGGCAAGCAGACTTTCAGCTCAGTTACCTAGCCCTGGTCTTGAACTCTTCATCCTCCTTTCCTGCATCTTCAGTGCTGGCGATGACAGACAGCTGACACAGTAGGTTTCTTACCTGTGTTGCCGCTTTATGATTTGGAAGGACTACGTCCAGAGTTAGTTACACTTATTTTCTCAGCTGGCTTGGTTAGGTTTTCTGGGGTTGCAGTGATTTTTTTCTTTTTAATTTAAATATCAGATTTGGGTTGGTAGACTAATTCTAGAAATGGATAATTTTTTCTTTAGTCTGAGGAATTTTGGAGAGAAATGGTCCTTTCTCTTGTGACTAGGTGGTTTATTAGCTTTTGGGCAGGAAATTTAGGCAGAGTGAACTCACAACCCTGTAGTTAGCATGGGTAACTTACTTTCTTGAACTTGAGGGATCAAGATGATTTAGAAGTAAATTCAGTTTGTGTGGTAAATGTCACTGGGAAGATTTGAATAGTGACATGTGGATGCAGGATAACATCCTTCTTTGAGGAGTTGGAGAGATCAAAAAGAGGATCATTGTGTTCATTTTTTTTTTTTTAAGGGACTCGGGTGTAGCAAGCCTGGATCTAACTTACCTCCCACGCGTGCACCACCATGCCTAGGCTGAGAAGGGCCATTCTAAAACCTTGAGCCTTAGTAATAATGTGGGGTTGTCTTACACACTCAGATTTCACCCTGTATGTTTGCATAAGTGGACACCTAAGAATTAGTCTAGGGACTGGAAAGATGGCTCAGCACATAACTGTTAGCTGTTCTAGCAGAGGTCCAGAATCCACATGGTGGCTTACAATCATCTGTAGTCGCAGTTCTGGGATATCAGACAGCTTCTGTAGACAACCAGGCATGCACAGGGTGCACACGTATTCAGGAAAACATCCATACACATAAAATAAGTAAATAAGAATCCTAAATGTATATATACAAAAGAGTTAGTCTAAACAACTTTTCCATTGTCTAATTTATATTTAACACTATGTGCTAGGATTTTTGAGGAAGGAATTAAAAAATAAATATATAACCAGATACACTGATTGGTGGCTCTGTTCATTGTTTATTTACTGTTTCTTCCCTGGAGCTAAGCCACTGTGGACGTTTCCCCCACCTCCCATTCATTAATGTAAAGTCACACCTTATAGCTTGCTCCAGTAATAGCCTTGGACTTGACTGGTAACTATAGTAGTTTTGGGGTCTCCTGTGGTTAATGAGTGTGTAATAGGTACTTAAGTTTTTCCATGACTGACTAGGTTTTAGTGGGAAAAGGAAGTTAATTTGCTTTTAACTTTCTGAATGTGTAAGGTATTGAATCACATCTATGGTGATTATAGGAAGTTTGCTATATATGTGAGAGCTAGAGTTTCAAGGTCATACTCTGGAAACGACAGAGAATTTTGAGGAAGGAATTAAAAAATAAATATATATCCAGATGCATATAAATATATCCATATATTTCTAAATACATATACATACATTAAATGGGTATATATAAATATGTATATAAATGCACACATATAAATACATACATATAAATATATATCCAGATCCTAGTGCAGAAGCTGTCTATACCCTGGAATTGGAGTTATATGGTTGTAAGCCACAATGTGGGTGCTGGGAACAAAACCAGATCCTCTTCAAGAGCATGGAACAATCTAACCTGCTGAGGTATCTTTCTAGCTTCTACTCTAATTCTGAAGTGTCCAGTTACAGTTAGGCAAACACTTAGTCAGAGTGTTGTCCACATAAAAAGGGTTATATATTTAAAGAATTTCGTGTCTTCAAAATTAGTTCTTTCCCATGTATGGTACAGTACAGTTCAAACTAGCTGCATCTGAAGTGCTTATCATCCTCCTGAGTCCAGGGGCCATTCCGTGGATCTAGTGGTCCTAGTGCTTTTGCAGTTGCCACAACCCCGTTTGCCTACATGTTCTTTTTTTTTTTTTTTTTTGTAATTCCTTAAGCTTACACAATGCTGTTAATCACTGCCATCCATTACTTTAGTAAAATCTTAGGAGGTGACATAGTTCTTTGGTTATTTTCCAGTATTTACAAACTCAACTCCTAAGCAGATTTAACTGAAATAAACAAATAGTATTTAAAAAGTAAAATAATTGTGCTTAGGCTACATATTTTAAGAAATTCATAATCGCCCTCAGTATGGAAATGCCATGGCTAAGACCACATTTAACGGAGAGATAACCATGAGAATTGATCAGGAGTATAAGATAGCTAATTATGTTCAACAGCTCACTTTTAGTTCTCATTATGTGCCGGGCATTGTTCACATTTAAAAAAAATATTTTTTATTAATTTCAGTTTATTCACTTTTAATCTCACGTGTAGCTCCTTCCCTCTTCCCCTCCCAGTCCTCCCCTCCCTCCTTTTTCTCCACCCATGCCCCTCCCCCAGTCTACTGATAGGGAAGGTGTTCCTCCCCTTCCATCTGATCCTAGTCTATCTGGGCTCATTAGGAGTGGCTGCATTATCTTCCTCTGTGGCCTGATAAGGCTGCACTTCTCTGAGGGGGATTTTTTTTTTTAAGCTCGCTCCTTCTTTCCTTCCTCCTTCCCTCCCTCCCTCCCTCCTTCCTCCTTCCTCCCTCCCTCCCTCCCTTCCTCTCTCCCATCCTCCCCTCCCATTCTCTTCTCTTTTCTCTTTCAAAAGATTTATTATGTATACAATGTTCTGTCTCTATGTGGGCCTACATGCCAGAAGAGGGCGCCAGATCTCATCATAGATGGTTGTGAGCCATCATGTGGTTGCTGGGAATTGAATTCAGGACCTCTAGAAGAACAACCAGTGCTCCTAACCTCTGAGCTATCTCTCCAGCCCTTTGTTCACATGTTTAAACTAGGATGTGGACTTGGTATACTTAGTCAAGGACATAAACCATAAGAGGTGAATTAGAATAAATTGCACTAATTTTTTTAAGTTTGATTGGAATTGAGAGAAAAAAATTGAAAGCAATGAGAAGAGTCAAGAGTATACTTTTTGTTTGTTTGTTACCATGAAAACTATTCACTTTAGGTCTTAATCCTGTAATGTAATAGGATTTGTGAACTTTTCAAATATATTTGTGTGCATTTTGAAATGCTTTACATGGCTGGGCTGGGAGATATTCCAGCCATTAAGAATACCTAACTGCTCTTCCAGAGGACCTGAGTTTGTTTCCCAGCACCCATGTCCTGCAGTTTAAAACTGCCTGGAACCCCAGCTCTAAGGGGATTCAGTACCCTCTTCTGGACTTCATGGACACCATATTTATGTATACCTCACCCCATGTGTATACATAACTAAAAATAAAAAGTAAAATCTTTTTTAAAAAGGCTCTGAATTGTACGGTACCGAGAGGGTAGAAATATGACAGCCCTAGTGCTGGTTCATAGTTTGTCCTTTGACAGTCTGTGACTTGTTCTTATGCTGCCAAATTGCTATTCATGACAGAGACCTGCTGGTCACATTGATGAACTACATTTACATTTTGACCGGGCCTCTTTTCCTCTTTTTTTTTTTTTTTTTTTTTTTTTTTTTTCTTATCTTCTCTTGCCTTCTTTTTCAGTTTTTGAGACAGTCTCACTATGTCGCCCTGGCTGTTATAACTCTGTGTAGATGAGGCTGGCCTGGAACTCAAGATCTGCCTATCTCTGCCTCCAAAGTGCTCGGATTAAAGGCATTCTCACTGTGCTGGGCTAGATCAAGCATGTCAGTCTGGGATCCATTGTATGAGATCCAGCACTCTCACACTTGTGTCTGCCCCCTTCCCCCAAGAACATACTGTTGTCACTTCACTGTCATGGTGATCTGCAACAGCGTCTTGGCAGTTTCAGTGGCTATGATATGATAGGATGAATGGCTCCCGCAGCACAATCCGTTCTTTGTCAGTCTTCCTGTTTGGAAAAAGGATGCTGAGAATGATGCTATTCTTCTGTTCCCTCAGTCCAGTGTGAAGACCATTGCTAAGTTATTTGGAACAGTAAGTAGACCCTATTTTGAGATAGAAAAGACAAATAATATAAGCCAATTCTTAAAACTCTTCCCTAGTGGGACTTGGTGGGCACACAGGTAACCCCAGTGCTAGAATGAGGAAGGCTGATGATTCTGAGGTCCAGACCAGCCTGTGCTACGCATTCCTGTCTTAAAAAAAAAAAAAAATCAAATGAAAACACACTCAAACCTCTTTTCTTTACTGAGAGCTGTATGAGTCCCTTTTTACACTAGAAGACAATGCCAGAGGTTTTTGTAAAGGGTACAAATGTAGTAGGTACTTGTAAGTGCTAGAATTGCATTTTGAAGGGAGTCAAGAGCTAGCTGCTTTTTGTGAATGACGTTATCTAAATAACTAAACTAGAGAATATCTAAACTAGAGAATAAGATGCTGAAATAAGAAAATGTGGGTTTCTTTTTTGTTGCTTTTTTGCAATGTAGAATATTAACTTTCTTATTAAAAATTAAAATACCATATTAAAAATTAGGATACTACTTTAAAGAAATTATTGCTCATTTCTAAATTCTCTGTGAGTCTTGTTTTGTGTGGAACCCTGAGAGCTGTTTCCAGAGTATAGGATTATATTAAGGGTGTAGATGGAGTGATGTCTTAATTCAGGAAATGGCTTTGTGTTTGAGGTGTGAAGTTTGAAGAAATGGTGTCTGGGCCTGCCTGATAAGGTGGTGCACACCTTTGATCCCAGTACTTGGGAGACAGAGAGGGTGGTGTAGTCTACATAGTGAGTTCTATGATAGCCAGGATGGGCTACAGTGTGAGCCCCCTTTAAAAATATCTGATATAGGAAAAGTAACTATTATGTGAACTGTGCAGGTGACTAAACAGTCCAAAGGCACTTTGAATTTGAATAAATTAAGGGAGAATATATTTTTACATTGTATTTTAGGTCTTATAGTATACTAGTGATTTTTAGTTTGTTTGTTTGTTTGTTTGAGACAAGGTCTCTATTATGTAGCTCTGGTTGTCCTGGAACTCAGCTATATAGATGAGGCCGGGCCTTGAACTCACAGAGATCCACCTGCTTCTGCCTCCTAAGTGCTGAGGCCAAAGGTGTATGCCACCACACCCGGCTAAACTAACGATTTTTGAAGCTGAATCTAAAAATAAACAGCGGCTTGTTTGTTCATGTAATGCTGTGGAACAGCTGGAGTAAGTCTCAGCTTTCTTATCCCTCCTAATTGAACAGGTTTTCCTTTCCATTGTTCACATGACTGGGTTGTATTCTCTACCTTTCAAGGCATGTTTGAGGCAGTTATGAAAGTAGCTTAGATTATATAGAAAGTGGAATTGAAGAATTTTTGATAATTTCTGATGTCAAAATAGAAAAAATTGAGTTGAGAAATTGAAAGCAGTTGCAAATGCTTCACTGGAGGTATGCTAGTGTGCTTGTGCATGTCTTATGTAAGTTCTGTACTTTGCCTCTCTTCTTCCCAGTGTGGTTTACACTCATCTAGATGTCTGTAAAGTAATGGGACAGGTAAAGACCTTTATGCATTTCAGTTCCCGAAAGGATGGCAAAGAGGACATTTATTTTATAGGCTTATTCCTATTTTCAGTTTATTTTTAATCATTCTGTCTGCTTATCCATCCACCCATCCATCCATCCATCCATGGGATTTATGTGTGTTTGTGTGTGGGGTGTGTTTTGTGTGTGCCCTGGGGCACAGGTGGAGTTCAGAGAGTAATTGGCTCTCTCCTTCCACCATGTGGCAAGCACCCCAACAAACCCTCTGAGTATTCTGTGTATTGCTAAAGATTTGATATAGCAATGTCACCTTCCCTTTGCCTACCTTCCATATTTCAATGTTCCGAAAGCACTGAACTAATAGGTCCTCTAACATAGCGCTTCTTAAGCTTGTCCCACTTGTTACCCCCTTTTACCTGAGAAGTTTTACATGACCCTCAGTACACAGATATATGAAATAGGAATACAAATTAAACATTTACAGATAATACATCATAAAGAGATTTATTTTTAAAACAAAAGCATTTATTTTATCTTTAGGGATGGAAACAAACTTACATACTAAAGAGATGGGTGAAGAATGAAATCTTGGCTGAATATTTGATATTGTAGAACTTAAGAGAACACCGTCAGTATTTCTTAAAGTTGGCCATTGGTTTAATTTTGTAACTGGTGCTGAGAACACTACTTTGCGTAAATGTAATGCAAAAATGGCAGAGCTACATATAGGCTATTAAGAAAATATTTAGACTTTATTCTCCACTATTAAGCAGTTATGCTTCTTTTGAAAAATTTATTATTCTGTGTGCAGTGTGTGTGTTGCATGCCATGGAGGACATGTGGAGGTGAGACTACAACTTCATGGAGTCTTTCTCTCTCTCCATCTTGAAGTGTGTTTCCGTGACTGAACCTAAGTCACTGTGCTTTCCTGGCAACAACCTTTACCTGCTGAGCCATCTCTGTGGCCCATTCATGTTTTTTTAAGAACAGAAAAAATTGTATGAAAACACACAAGTGTTTGTAAGAGACAGTAATCTCTAATCTGAGCTGAGGTTTTAGGCAGCCATTGGTTGACATTAGGTAGTGTGACAGAATGTGCAGTGCATTGTGCATATGCTGTGTGTCCATGATGAAGGCTGCAGTGAAGTGTGTTCCCAGAAACAGCTCAGGTTCGTAATGCATATGATTTTTTAGATTAAGGTTTTTTTGTTGTTGTTGTTGCATGTTTGGAAGCTTTAGACTCTTGCCGTATCATCATCATTATTCAAAATCCTTTTTCCTTAATTTAGTTTCATGACCCCATGTGGAGTCTCAGCCCAAAGTTTTAAGAAGCTGGGCGTTGGGGGCCTGGGTAGCTGGCTGGCTCAGCATTTAAGAGCACTTGCTGTTCTTGCAGAGGACTCAAGTTTATTTCCCAGCATCCACTTGTCAGCTCACAGCCACCTGTTAACTTCAGATCCAGGAAATCTGTTTCCACCTTCTGACCTCCATGGATGCTGCATGCATACACATAAACAGTTTTAAAAAGGGAGGTCTTAAAGTAGATAGGACTTAATGATCCTGATTCCTTCACTGTATTAATCAAGGTAAAGCTTTTGAGAGAACTGATATTGGGTGGTAGAGTAGATAAGTTTTCCTGCAGGTAAGGCTTTGGATTATCTATATCTATATTGACACATATGCATGTATGTATATGTATACGTGTGTGTGTGTGTGTGTGTGTGTGTGTATGAGTTGCTGCATCAGGAAGCTTGAGAACCACTGTTCTAGGCTGACACTAATTGGTTGACATTTTTATTGGACGAACTCAATTTATTTATTGAACATTTGCCATAAGGATGTTCTTTGCTAACATAATTTGGTGCTAGCCTCCTAGGAAAATACTAACTTTCCTTTGGATCTCAGGTACCTAGGCTCTACTTGGGGAGCTATAGTATACACAAAATTGAGAGAAGTGAGAAGTGCCTGGAGGCCAGAAAGCCATGCAGTGAACCAGCCATCCAGCACTCAAACAAGCCACTGTCTGTTGAGAGGGGAAGGAAACACAGATCTGAATAGATATTATCAGGAGGCTCTGGTTCTCATCCTGGCATTGGGTCTTAATATCCTGGGGAGATTTTAGCTCAGCTTCGGGTGGGGCAGGAAGCTGCTTTCTGATCTGCTCATCAAAGAGAATCTTTTTATTTTCTTACTTCTCAGAAACATGTTTGCTCTTTCTGCATATTGTTTCATTTGCTAGCCTCTTTTAAGACAAATTTTTGACATAAAAGTTGTACATATTTATGGGGTCATATATAGTGTTGCAGTGCATATATACAGTATCAGCATTCAAGCAGGGTAAACATTTTCTCATGACCTTTTGTAATGAAGTCATTTAAATTTTTTTCATGTAACTTTTTTTAAATATAACAGTACACAGTCATGATCTTTATCCACCTTGCTATGAAAGGGAACCCAGAGTTTCTGATCTTAGTTAATTTAATGCCCTTTGATCATCCTTCTCCATCTTTCCCTCCTTCGAATCTTCCCCAGCTTCTGGTAACCTTTCCTTTACTTTGAGCTTCTGTGAGAGCACCTGATTCCACATTAGGCAAGGAAGCTTTTGTGGTATTTGACTCCCCCTACCCCCTTCCCCCATACTTTGCTCTGAAGTAGAAGTTTTGAATCTGGGGAGAGGGTATTTTCTTCATTGTCCTTCATAGACCTGTTAATGTAATCGGTGATTAATTTTGCAGACTTTCCAGTGTAGAAGCCAGGTCAGTCTTCATTGTAGAACCTAGTGAAATAGGCTTCATTTATAATTGCATGATTTGGACTAAATTTTTTTTTTTGCATTTAATAGCAAGACCTCATCATATTCTGTGAAGTCTCATGAATTTGAAACCTGTAGTGTAAATTTGTCGTTTATATTTGGAGACATGCTGACGTGACATTTAATACGTAATAAAATTGCCATCGTTTGTTTCAATGTGCTAATTACACGCTATCGCAGAACTGACCACTTTGGGCGTCGTTTTACTGGCTCCTAGTTTTAAGTTAATACCTTCATTAAACTAGTAAATGTTTATGTTCGTAAGCTCGTTACTGAATGAGCTTTCTCAAGCAGTCAGAGATTAGTTGAAGTTGTAAACTGTAACTGCTGTAGTGACATGTGCTGATATTTTGTCTTGGTTTATAGCAAGAACATCTTTTTCATGGGAGAGGATTGTGACTGAGATGAGCCTCTGGCTGTGGGTGGGTCTGTTTCTTAAAAGCAGCTTGTTGGCTGTCTTACCGTTTAGTCATTCTGTTCTTGTATTTAGTGATCCTGTGTTGTCTTTGTAGTATATCTACTTTCCCTCCAGTGTTTACAGACCAGTTACTACTTAACCTTCATTTTTACCTTAGTTGTCACATAGAACAACCTGAGTTTGACCCCCTACTGAATTCCCAGGCACCATGTTTGGATGGCCTTATGTCTTAAAATTAGGTTAATGTCTGTAATACCTGCACTAGAAAGACTGTTTCCGATGTAAAGTTGTGGGTGCTGTGAGGGTTCAGGTACATGGTTCTAGGTCATAGAGCTACCGAAGAGTTAAGATTAAAATTGTGTCTTCTTGGATGTACTAGGATCAAGGAGAACCTCCTCAGTTTCCTCTTTATCAAGCTGATAAGGTCTTTCCCGTTAAGTGGGGTCTTCTGCTGAAAAGGATAGCCCCCTTCCTCTCTTCCTCCTCCGCTTTCCAACCCCCAGTCTCTCTTCCTCATTCTCTTTCTTCCCACCCTCCACTGCCATTGTTTTGTTTTATGGGACAGAGTCTCAGTATAGTGTAGGCTAGCCTGGAACTTGTTTGTAGACCAAGTTGACCTTGAACTCACAGAGATCCACCTGCCTCTGTGTTTGCCTTTGCCTCCCTAGTGCCGGGGTTGAAGGTGCACACCTGTTCGTTGTTTGTTTTAATTTTCAATTAGAATTTTTTATTTCTTTAAAAGATTTATTTTTAATTGTGTGTGCGCGCACATGTATGCATGAGTGTGCAGTGCAGTGCCTGCAGAGCCAGCGGGCCAGAGGTGTCAGGTTCCTCTGGCGATAGAGATAAAAGTGCTTGTGAGTCATCTGATGTGGGTGCTGGGAACTGAACTCGGTTCCTGTGCAAGAGCAGGAAATGCCTTTACCACACTGAGCCATTTTTGCAGCTCCCTTTAAAAAACTTTAAAAGATTTATTTTATAAAATCAGTGTTTTGCCTGAACGTTTGTATGTGTACTATGTGTATGTCTGGTGCCTGTAGAGGTCACAACAGTGCATCACAGCCTCTGGAACTGGAGTTGTAGAAACTTGTGACTACCATGTGGGTGCTGGGAACTGAAATCAGGTCCTCTGAAAGAACAGCAAGGGCTCTTAACCACTGAGCCATCTGTGTAGCCGCCCCTTTTTAAAATCTATTTTGAGACGAGTATCTCACAGATTAACTAAGACTGACATTGAACACTTGGTAATTCTCCTGCTTTAGCGTTCCAGGTGCTGTGATGATAGGTTCAGGCCACTACGCCTGGCTTGGATTATGATTCTCGAAAGCATATTTACCATAAACATTTAATTGTCAGACATTCACACTAATGATATAGGAAGACTCATGCTCAATCCAGGGTAGTTAACCTAACGTTGTTTAAGTTCATGATTTGTTACAAATGAGGAACCTGGTATATCTAAGACCAATAGAAAACAGCCTTCTCTTCCATTTACCTCTGTTCATGCCTCATTCCTAAAAGTCTTAAGTTTATGGTTAATTTTGGCTTTATTTTCTATAAAGATGTATTTTTCATTCAAAGAGGGAAAAATGTTAGGTATTACCTGTTTATTCTGGATATACTTCCTTTTTATATTCAGAATCCTTTAAGGTCTGTTCATACCTTCACCAGTCTTAAATGCTGACCGAGTTTGAGAAGAGATGAAATGTTTGTATGTGTGCTTATGCATCTGTGGACTGGTTTGTAAATATAAGAGAATGTACCGATTTCCCTTTTAGGATATTATTCAGCAACTTATTGCTCTGGAAAAGTTCTAGTATAGAATATACAGCACTCACTTAATTTCGGAGATCAGATAATACTACGCTTCCCTGTTAAAGGAAGACTTCTGTTTTATTATTAATGTGATAAGGGGAGGGGAGAGCAGAGCAGGGCTGATCGTGCATGCCCTGCCACAGTGTGCACATTCTGACAGCCAAAGAACACCTCTTGGGACTTGGTTGGTTCTTGGGATTGAACTCAGGTTGTCATGCTGTGTGGCAAGTGTTCTGCTGGACTCATTTACTTTAATAATAAAGTAAAGCCAGTAAACCCTAAAGTTAAGAGCAGCCAGCGCTCTTAACCACTGAGCCATCTCTCCAGCCCCCTATTTTCTCTTTTTAACAGGTCTGTCTTTTCATACAATATAGTCACTCTTTCTTCTCCCTCTTCTCCCAGTTTCTCCCCACTGCCCTACTCTTTTAACTCCATGCCTTTTATCTCTTAAGAGAACTAAATAAGAAAGACAGATAAACAATAATAAAACATAATGAGCTGTGCATAGCTGTCTTCTGAGAGGCTCCACCGAGCAGCAGATTGAAACAGATGCTGAGATTCACAGCCAAACATTGGGCAAAGGGTAGGGAGTCTTGTGGAACAGTGGGAGCTCCACAAGAAGACCAACAGAATCAACTAACCAAGACCCAGAGGGGCTTGTAGAGACTGAGGCACCAATCAAGGAGTATACAAAGACTGGACCTAGGCCCTCTACACAGATGTAGCAGATGGGCACCTCAGACTTTTCCCTAGTGAGGGGAGCAGGGGCTGTCTCTGACATGGACTCTGTTTTCTACTTTTTCATCATCTCCAACCCCCACAAGGGAGCCTCACCAGACCATAGAGAAAGAGGACTGAGGAACTGCTCAGTCCTGATTCGCCTTAATGAGCTGTGGTGGGTAGTTGGGTGGGGGCTCCCCTTATCTGAGGAATAGGGGAGGGGGAATGGGGGAAGAGGGAAGGAGCCAAGAAGAGAGGAGGGAGGGAGCTGTGAACTGATGTGAAGTGAATAAATAATTTAAAAAATGAACAACTACAAAAAGCACAAGAAATGCAGACACACACAGACTCTATAAAAACACAAAATCATAAACCATAATATACATGCAAAAAACCAGTAAGGTTTAAAAAAAAGAGGGGGGGAATCTCTGGAAAAAAGCAAGCAAAACAAAAAATTTGAGCTTCTTTTGTCTTGGCTATCTACTGCTGAGCATAGGGTCTGCTCTTAAGTGTGCAACCACTAAGACTCCCTTGGAGAAGCTAGTTTTTCTTTCAGAGTGCTTATTAATTGGAGATAGCTTCTTGTTTGGGCTCCAGCTCTTGTTTACTTCCCCATTTTAATGCTGGGACCCTATCTGTTTGGACTTGTGCATGCTGTCACATTCTGACTCTCTGCCTCAGTCCTGCTCTCTCTGGACAGAAGTTTCCTTGATTTCATTCATCCCGTCTGCCTCTTTCTGCCTCTTTCATTGTTCCCTGAGCTCTAACAGGTAAACCAGATACTGGGTTAGGGGAAAGGGAGTTGTGTCCACTTCTCTTCTCATTGTTGCGACCCATCTGGCTTAGATGTACTGGCCCTATGCATGACGCCACACTCTGTTAATTCATATGTGTGTCAGCCCTGTTGTGTCTAGGAGGCCTTGTTTCCCTGGTGTTTTCTGTCTCTACTGGTTGATACTGTTTCTACCTCCTCTTCTTCAGAATTCCCTGAGTCCTAAGAGGAGGGATTTGATGAAGACATCCCATTTAGGACACACTTTCTATACATTGTCCAGTTGTGGATCTCTGTATTTGTTACCATCTACTACAGGAGAAAGCATCTGGTGATGGCTGAGTGGGTATAGCAGGATGTTGTTAGGAGTCATTTTATAGCCATATTCTTCTTAGCAGGATAGCCACTGGAGCACTGTCAGACATTGGTTCCATTTCATGGAGTGGGCCTTAAATCTAATCAGATAGTGGTTGATTACTTTTGTGCCACTGTTGCCCCGGTGTATCATGCAGACAGGACAGCATTGTAGATCAGAGGGTTTGTGGCAGTGTTTACCTCTCTCTTCTGGTAGCATGCAGAGTACTTTCCAGTACCATTAACACCAGTTAGTAGGGGTGAAGGCTCTAATTAGGCACCAGATTGTCTTCTCTGTGTTCAGTGAGATATGTAAGTGTTCTTTTCAGCAGTAGGGCCTCACCATCAGTTTGTAGAGAGCAACCAATAGCCATGGCATTAGACTGAATGGTTTGGGGGTTTCCTTTGTCCAATTGCCCAAGTAGCTGTAACCCATTCCTGTTACTGGTTGTTTCATTTGGTTTTGAGAGATACCTAGTTGGGGTTTTGTCTTTCTCATTATTTGATGATTCCATTTGGATTTCTTTCATATATGTTTATATTTTAAGGAGCTTCCACTGTAGTAGGTTACTGTAAGACCCTTCAAATGGCCCTTAGTATTACCAGATTATCCCCATGTTCCCTCCCTTACCCCCTTCCCTTCTCCACATTTAATCCTCCCATTCCAGTCTTCTCCCCTGTTTTATCTGCCTCTATATTGTTTCCTCTTCTTTGGGAGATCCTTCCCTCCCCACTAGCTTTGTAAGAAACATAGTTTTGAGTTGGGTTGATTTCATCAGCATTCTTGATTTATTAAGCATTTACTGTGGGTTTTGGCTGTTAAAGAGTCCTGCCTATTTAACAAAGATCCTTTCATGGTGTGTTGTCATTCCTTATTGTTTATGATAGAACCAGAAATAAAGTTCTGATGCTGTGTTCAGAGCCTCTGCTGTGGGGACAAGTATTTAAACCTCTGTCTTGTTCTAGTATCCTTCATCTTCAGATCCTCAAACTGTTAGGATGGAGAAGGGAGGAAACACTGGGGATAGGTAGGCAAAGATGGTTACAATTCTGTAACTTCATTTTTCCTCTGCTGAGCCGGTACTTATGACTTCCAAGGCCTGCTCCACAGCCAGAACTTGCCATTGACCTCTCAGCTTATCAAATAGCACAGCTTATTATATGTTTGTTTATTTTGTTGTCATAGTATCCATCTTGAAAACAGAAAGGTGGTTGTATTTGTATAGGAATCCAGGGTTTTCCCCGCAGTTGACATTTGCTGGTAGAAATCTTTCTCAGTGATTCAGGCTAAAGCTTAAGGCTGTGAACACAAAGGGAGAGGGTATGCTTGGACTCTGAACAGTTATAGAGTTCTTAATATTAACCCATTCTGTTAATCGCTAAACTGCTTTGTGTGGTGATTAGATCTTTCCACTAAGTTAGTTACTTGTTAGAGGAATTGTATTTATTCCTGTCAGATAGTCATAGACTGAACTTTAGGATTTTCTCTACAAAAGAGTGTTTCACTGGGACAAGAGACCTATACAAACAGAAAAAAACAAAACAAAACAAAACACTTTACAGCACTGGCTTTGCTAAATTTAGCAAAGGTAGTTTATGAAATGCAAAAATGAAGTCATAAAATAAAAAGTGATGATTTTTTTTGGCCTTTTATTCTATTGCTAATGAGTCTTTCTCTGACTTAGTTGCAGAAAGAACCTCACGAGTAAAATCACTACTTTGTATTTTTTTTATCATTTGTAGAGAAAAATTATGAAGAGAACATTTGCTGATTTGGTGAAATGTCAGCATATAAAATACAGTGTCCTTAGAATGTGTAATGGGAACTACAAATCAGTTTTGGGATTATATACAGGTGAGTTAGAATTTAGTGAGTTTAGTGCTGGGCCTCCAGCTCCATTCCTGGGGAGTGGTGGTGCTCTCTTTGGCCTTCTACTTTACTTTTGGACCTTTTAGTTCCTGGACATTTCTTCAAAGCACCTTTGCCCTCAGGTATTCACTTACTGTAGAAATTCTCTTCATTTGGTACATTATCATAGCTGATTTAACTCTTCTCTACAACTGAGAAAATTAAGATAGAAGTTTTATGGTTCATGTGTTGTCTTGTTTTCTCTCAGAATGTGTCCTGTTCTTTCTCCCCATTCTATACCTTCTTACTCAGCCCAAAAGCCCCTACCTCTAATCTGTGATAAGCAATGGGAGGTTATCTGATGAAAACCACTTCTTTGGAATGAACCTCATTAGGGTTATCTAAAATTCCTAAAGATGCTGGGTTACTGTAATGAATACTGACTTACCTAGGTTTGTGGGCATTGTGTTTAGAACCCTTCTTTGTATCCAGGGAAACAGCTTACTCCGTATCACTGGCAGTCTTCACCTCTGCTCTGTGTGGAGTACACAGTGAGCTCAAGGCTGTGATGACGCTTTTGAGAGCCAGCACTGAAAAAAACTGTCTGATACATTCTAATTTTAGAGACTTTGAAAAAGTAAACTGATACAGCGTGGGATTTTTAGTAATCATTGATTCAGAGGTAATTTAGGCAGGAAATTTGGTTATTTAAAATAGTCTGTTTCCTGAAATGTTGCTTAATTTTATTTTTTCTTACTTGCCTGTCATATTATCAGAGTGGTTTATGTGGCGTTGTGCTCTTGGTGAACATTCATTTAATTACGTTTTCCTTTGGGCTTTCTTAGTCCAAAGGTTTAAGTCACTTAGACTTTATTATGCTATTTACTTAAAGGTTGACTTGGAGGAGGAGAAGATACCAACAGGGATGGGGAGAGCCACTGGTCATTCATGTTTGTCTTACTATAATGTCAGTGCTTGAAAGCTTCTCCTTATTTTGCCTTAGTGGGTGAATAGCTAGGGTATAGGGATGGAAGAGGGAGGTTGGGTAGGACTGGGAGGAGACAAGGGAGGGGCCGCAGGGAGGATACAAAGTGAATAAATTGTAATAAATAAATATGTAAATAAAATTAAATTTAAAAAAAAAACTTGGGGGTTGCAGCGACAGCAGGAACTTAAGATCTAGATAATACTATGTCTTAGTGAGCAGAAAACATTGGATCCTAGGAAGGTTTTGATAAGGAATTGCTGCTCATACCTATTTTGGTGGATTTGAACCCTGTGATAAGGAAGAGGAGGGGTAGATGTATTTGGAGACAGAATAGCAGGGAAGCTGTGGTCTAGGGAGCAGCCTGAAGACCTGGACAGTATGATTAGATAAGTAGCCAGGATTATCTTTTTGACAATCACAGCTGCTTCTTCAACTTGAGAATGGTCAGCAACACAGATCCTTTGCCAAAATATCAAATGAATGAACAGCTCTTATCCCAGTTTTTGACACGGTACTCATTCTTAATGGACCAGACTTCTACTCTCTACATTTCTCTATTCATTTTTATTTTTCAAGTTCTCACAAGAACAGCCCAGTAAGCTATACCCACAGTACCCAATGGCTTTGCTAGTCCAAAGTTTTAAGCTCTTTCACAGAATAGTCCAAAGAGCCACATGGTCAGGGTTATGACAGTACTGACCCTACTTCCTCAGTACCAGTTTCTGGTCTAGTTTCATTCTGTATAGTGACAAAAATACCTGAATTTAAAAAAAAAAAAAAAAAGAAAGAGCAGCTTAGGTGGAAAACTGTCATTTAGCCTATAGCTCCAGGTTTCAGTCTTACTTAGAGAAAGTCCGGTGGCAGGAACCTGGAGCCCAGGTCTTGTCACATCTATAGCCAAGATCAGAGGGAAAAATGAATGTGTGCATGCTTGGTGTGTAGCTCAATCTCTCTACCCTTGCACAGTCCAGGGCCTAAAGCCGAGGAATGGTGCTGCCTGTGCCCTTTGTCTTCCCATATCAGCTAATGATCCAGACAGCTCTCTGCAGAAATGTGTGCACAGGCCTGATCCAGACACTCCTACCTGGAGCCTTTTTTCCCCCAGCTCATTCTGGGTTGTGTCAGGCTGACAATGGAGCTAACCGTCACGGTGTGAAAGTAGTTGGATAGAACAGCCATCCTCGTAAATTGAAGACTAAGAAGTCGAACAGAGAATTGTGTAGACTGCTAACACTGTGTCTGCTGACCTGAACCTGGATCTTGAAAGGCATATTAGGAATTCTCTTTTAGAGACCAAGGCACCTGTCACACCCCTGGAAATACACACCAGTGAAATGAATGAGGTCTGTTCCCCTCACCCTCTTTTTAATAGAACAAAGCCAGTGTCAAACAGATGCACAAGAACTTTAATCTTCTATGATTTCCTTGAATTTTGATGTACTATTTCACAAGTTTTTCCTTTGTTACCATGTGTTTCTCCATCCTTACCACCTTTTCTGTTTTTCTCTTCTTGAAAAAGAATTTCTCAGGGTAGCCTGAACTGGCCTTGAACTCATGTCTTTCCTTTGCTTCTCAAGTGCTCAGATTACAGCATGCACCCCCAAGCCTAGCCTTGTCTTATGCTTTGAAAAGGTCGCATAGTTAGAAAAGGACAGAACCTCTTTATTTTTAATTGACTTATTTATTTACTTATTTTTGAGACAGGGTCTCATTGTGTAGCCCAGACTGTTCTGTAATTATGTAGACCAGGCTGGCTTCAAACTCACAGAGATTAACTTGCCTCCCAGATGCTGAGATTAGAGACATAAGCCACCACTACTCCTGGCTTTTTTTTTTTTTTTTTTTAAATATTGTTCTTACTGTTACTATTACTATTTGAGAAAGTTTCTGTACATAGCCTTGGCCATCTTGGAACTTACTCTGCAGACCAGGCTTGCTTGAATTCAGAGATGTGCCTGCCACTGTCTCTTTATAGGGCTAAGATTAAAGAAACTTGTACCACCATACCCAGCTGCTTTACATTTATTTTTTTTTTTACCGTTTTTTTACTGTTTGTTTTGTGTGTGTGTATATTTTGAGATAGAGTGTAATTGTATAGCCAGACTGACCTCAGACTTTTGTTTTCCTACCTCACGAGTGCTGGGATTACAGTTGTGTACCATGGTGCCTAGCTGTTCTTGGTTTTAATTTATTTTTTTAATCTTTTCGTTAGTTCTTTGAGTGTATGTGTTACAAGTGTTTGTGCATACAAGTCTATGTGCCATTGCTTGTATCTGTGGAGACCAGAGGTCAGTGTTAAATGTCTTCTATCATTTTTCACTTTAAATCTGTTTTTAAATTATATTTATTTTATGTGTGTGGGTACGTGTACATGAGAATAAAATGCCTCTAGGGGCCAGAGATGACAGATCTCCTGGAGCTGGAGCCACCCAATGGTAGGTGGGTTTTGTGAACAGAACTCAGGTTCTCTGGACTGAGCAGCAAGCACTCTTAACCATTGGGCCATCTCTCCAACCCTTAAAATTAGTGTTTTTTTTTTTTTTTTTCTTTTTTCTTAGAGAGGGTTTTCCTATGTAGCTCTGGCTGCCCTGGAGTCACTGTATAATAGTCCAAGCTGGCTGTGAACTCACAAGAGATCTGCCCACTTTGGCCTCTTTAATGTCATTTTGCTTTTTATCTTAGCTAAAAAGCTTAGAAAGGGCCGCTAAATGATTTTCATTGCTTGTAAAAAAAGCAGTATAGGGTTGAAGATGGTGATACGGCGATTGAAAACATACCCTCTTTGGCTTACATGGTTTTCCTAATTTTCTAGAAGAATCTAGTAATTTCCTCGTAAATCAGCTCAGACTGAGAAAACAATCATCATAATTTCTAACAATATACTCATCACATGCCAGCATTCATATGTCGTGTAAGCAAAGTCAGTTTGTTTAGGTGTTTGGATGTATGCAATGAACATTTTATTTAAATGTAGTGTTTTGATTGGAAATCACTGTTAATAAGTTATTGGTGATTGAAAAATTATTCTGACTACTCCTTTGTTAGAATAAACATAAGGACCTAGAGTATATACTCACTGCTCTTAATTTCTAAAACAGCTCATCTTGGCAGCCTTCTCCTCTAGTATGAGCCTCTTCAGCTTATGCTAAATTGCTGACTTTGACTTCTTTTTGAGCTTATGAATGTCCCAAAAGGCCATGTGGTTGTGAATCTGAGGAGTTCAGTCCTTCGTCCAGTGAGAACTGAGAATAAAAACCGACACTTTATTCATTATGTGTTAGACACTGTGCATTCTGCTAACAATTTTATGTTTACACCTTCATTGATGACAAGGGTGTTATCCCTTATCTGTTGCCTGGGCATCTGATGCTTAGAGGTTAAAAGAATACCTTAAAGAAATAATTCATTATTTGTCTTTATTTTTATTAGCTTTCAAAAGTAATTTATCTAAAAAGAATGCATAAAGTTCTAATTTAGGTTTGTTTATCTCCAAAATGAGTTGTTTTTTTTTTTTTTTTTTTTTTCTTTATGGGTAGTTTTTTCTTTTTTCAAGTGGGAGTTCAAACTCAAAATAATCCTCCTGCCTCAGGATCCTGAGTGTGCTGGGGTTATGGCCTGTTTTATATGCTATTGTGCCAAGTACTCTGGAGGATAAGAAGTGAGAGAAAAGCTAAACTTGGTTGTATGCCTGCCACTTGGGAGACAAACTGCAGGAGGATCTCTTTGACTTGGAGGCTGGCCTGGTCTACACAGTGACACTTGTCTCAAAACAAACAAACAAACAAACAAAGCAATGAAATTATCCTGGAAGAACCTTTAAAAAGTAAGGGTGGATGAAACCAACCAGAATTATTTTAGAAGATTCTTTCTGTTTTTAGGGGGTGGTAGGCATGTTCTGTTCTGCAATGTGTAGAGGTAGAATTGTAAAAGAAGTAGATGGGGGTCCTTTGTCTTACCACCACCGTATTTTGTGTCTGGTTGTGACACTTTACTCTCTAAAGAGGGCTGTGTGCCACTGAACTTGGAGACAGCTGTTCCTTCAAATCCATTGTACACATCTGTTGTGTGGTAACAAATCATATATCTTGCTTTTATTTTAGGTTATGGCTATACTATAGCTGTTTTTTCCTTTTAAAGAACTGTATCCCTTGATGGAGGATGAGTTTGACTACATTATTTAATTGTAACAAGTGCTTTGTTTAAAGTTTCTAAGCCAAAGCTCCATGAAGAGAGATAGGAATGTTTGTTTTGTTTAGAAGTAGGTCCCTTTAAAAGATGTAATTACCTTAAGCAGTTTTAAGGAAACTAAGGTTTCTTTAACAAATATCTTCTTGATTTAAAAGAAAAAAAGATGTGTGTGTGTGTGTGTGTGTGTGTGTGTGTGTGTGTTGGAGGGGTATGGTGGAGGGGAGCCAGAAGAGAGCATCAGATCCTTTCAAGCTAGAGTTGTGGATGTGAGCTGCCTGACATGGGTACTAGCTGAACTTGCGTCCTCTAGCAGAGCACAAAGTGCTCTTCACTATTGAGCCATCTCTCTAGCCCCTCATTTATCTTGATTTTTAGTAATAAATGCTTATTGTGGAACTAATTGGAATATGAAGAATTTAACTCATTATGGAAACTTTGTGATGTGAAATGGAGAAATAAAATTACCCATAATTGTACTTTCCAGTAATGATCACTATAATTGAGTCATTGAGTGTATTCTCTTTTGTTTTCTTTTTTTCCTTGTAGCAGGGAGTAATGCATGCCTGTATTTGACTTCTGGTCACTTTAAGTATAATTGTTACCTACATTAAGTTCCTCTTACAGTTTTAATTGACATGGTAAAGCAACTGAAGGCATTTTCCAAATGTAGCACAGATTAGTCTGTTTTTAATATTATGAATACAATTATTATTTAAAATTGTGACTTTAGAACATTTCATATGTGCTAACTAGAATTATATTGCCTTGAACAATTTCGAATACTTGTTAGCTTTCAGAACTGACAGATTTTTCTTCACCAAACTGTTATATTCAAGCATTTTAGAAAATTCCTCCTCCCTCCTTTCTTTCCTTTTTTTCTTTCCAGACAGGGTCTCTCACTGTGTAGTTCTGGTGGTGGTGTCCTAGAACTCACTATGTAGGCCAGGCTGGCTTTTGTACTCACAAAGATTCACTTGTCTCTGCCTCCCAAGTGCTGGGATTAAAGGTGTGCACCACTATGTCCAGCTTTAGATACTCTTTTTTTCTTAAAGGTGTATGTCCGATATTTAAGTTTAAAACTTATGTAATCATTGGAAACCATATTTTTGTTGTATTGCTAGAATGCTTTATTGCTTTATATCATATCAGTCTTGTACCTCCAACCTTCTTGGCTTCTTTCTAAATACCTCTTGTCAAAGAGTCTAGTGGCTCATGCCTTTAATCAAAACACCCAGGAAAACTGAGTCAGGACAGGAAGAGCATGGCTTTTAAGTCAGGGCCATCCTGAATTTACACAGAGAGTTGTAGGCTATCCTAGGCTGTAGAGTGATAGTATAAGCCACTACTGGTATTTTCGTGATGCCAGAATCTGTGTTCTAACAGACTTTCCAAGAGCTTCAGATCCAGGTGTCCATTTCTGTTTTGCTCACTGTCAGGAGCTCTTGACCAAAGCAAAAAAACCTCAGAAGTGTCATACCTAGAATCAACTTTGTATCCGCCTTAAATTATTATCGGCTCATTGTTTTCTTCTTTCTAGTTCCATCAGTGACTTAAGCTAAGGTGAAACTCTTTGTAAATGCCTACTTAGACTTCACACTCAAAGCCATAAGTGCCAACTGTTCCTTTTCAAAGGCTTCTCAGGTTTATCCTCTCCTTCTGTCCCTCTTTCCACTGGCCATATTTAGGCACACAGTTGTTTATAATTTACTGAGATAGTTACAATAACACCTCCAGCGTCGTAGTCACAGGATTACCCATTCATGTCCTTTTTATTGAATTATTTGTTTTCTTGATGTTTTATTTTGTTTGTTTGTATATTCTAGGTACTGTCTGTCAAATATATGGCTGGTAAATATTTTTCCCGTATTTTGGTCTGCTTCACTTCAGTGATGATTTCTCCTTCTCTCCCTCCCTCCCTTCCTCCCTCCCTCTCTCCCTCCTTTTTCTGTAATGAAACTTTATAGTTTCATGTGGGCCCATTTGTCAGTTGATGGTCTTTCTGCATCTACTAAGGTCCTGTTTATGAAGTCATTTCCTGTGTCTACTTTGTACCATTTCCTCTATTAGTTTCAGGGTATCAGGTCTTATTGTCAAAGTCCTTCTTATATTGTAGTTGAATTTTGTGCAGGTTAGATATTAGGATTCAGTTTCATTGTTCTACATAGTTATCCAGTTTAACCAGCACCATTTGTTGAAGAGGCTCTTTCCCCCAGTGTGTATATTTGGCTTCTTGTCAAAAATGAGAAGATCCAGGTTCTCATTTCTGTTCCATTGATCAGTGTGCCTATTTTCAGGAAATTAACATGCTGTTTCTATTTCTATAGCTCTGCAGTATAATTTAAAATCAGGGATGGTGATACCTCCAACAGTTCTTTTATTGTTTAGGACTGATTTGGATAGTATTATTTTTGTGTGAAATTTCAGATTTTTTTTTTTTTTTTAATTTCTGTGAAGAATTGTGTTGGGATTTTGATTGGAATGACATTAAGTGTGTAAGTTTGTTTGGTCGGATGGCTATTTTCACAGTATTAATCCTACCAGTGCATGAGTATGGGAGGCCTTTCCATCATTTGGCACTTTCGTTTCTTTCTTGTGTCTTAAACTATTTATAACAGAATTTTTTTTTTGTTTTGTTTTTATTTTTGTATTTCGTTTTTTGAGACAGGGTTTCTCTGTGTAGCCTTAACTGTCCTGGACTCTCTGAAGACCAGGCTGGCTTTGAACTCACAAAAATCCACCTGCCTCTGCTACCCCAAGTGCTGGGACTATAGATGTGTGCCACCATGCCTGGCTATAACAGAATTCTTTTACCTTCCTTAGGTTACATTGATTCCAAGATGCACTTTGTTATTTTATTTTATTTTATTTTATTTTATTATTTTATTTTATATTTTATTTTTTTTAAAGGCTATTCTAAATGTGATTGTTTCCCTGATTTCTTTTTTGGTATGTTTGTTGTTTGTTTATAGGAAGGGTACTGATTTTTGTTTGTTAATTTTGTGTTCTGAAACTGAATGCATTTATTAGCTGTATGAATTTTCTGGTAGAGTCTTAGGATCTTTTATGTATAAAATCACATTATCTGCAGATAGGGAAACTTAGACCTTTTTTCCTATATGTAATCTCTTTTTCTCCTTCACGTGTCGTACTGCTCTAAGACTTGAAGCACTGTAGTTAGTTGGAATGGAAAGAGTGGACATCCCCATTAAGTTTTTCTGTTTAGTATGATGTGGTCTTACTGTATTGGCTTTATTTTTTTGAGATATGTTCCTAGATTCTCCAGAACTTTTGTCATGATGAGATGTTGGGATTTGTCAAAGGCCTTTTCTTCTCTAATGAAACAGTTCAGTGCTCTCTGTCCTTGAGTCTGTTGGTGTGGTGGATTACAGGTACTGCTGTACATGTGTGGACCCATTCATACTGTGGGATAAGCTGACTTGATCAAGGAGGATGATCTTTTTGATGTGTTCTTAAATTTGGTTTGTAAGTATTTTATTGAGAATTTTTATAGCTATGTTTATTAGAGAGATTAGCCAATAATTTCCTTTTTTTCTTTTCCTTCCTTACATCTTTGGTTTTGGTATTGGGTAATACTGGCGTCATAAAAACAATTTGCAAGTGTTTCTTCCTTTCCTCTATTGTAGAATAATTTGAGGAGTGTTGGTATTGTTTTTTTGAAGGTCTGGTAGAATTCTTCATTGTATTTATCTGGTCTTGTTTTTGTTTGTTTGCTTGTTTGTTTTGGCTTTTTTTAAGTTGGGAAAGTTTAAATTACTTTTTTATTGGTTATTATCCGTATATTTAAGTTATTGCCTTCATTTTAATTTGATAAGTCTATTTATAGACTATCAAAAGAATTTATAGACTTATCAAAATATTTTTCTTTAGATATGTATTTCTAGAAATTCATCTACTCCTGGTTGAACTTTTCCAGTGTAAAGGAATATAGATTCTTGTGTTTTGTTTTAGACAGGTTCTCACTATGTATGCTCTGGTTGACCTGGAACTCTCCATGTAGACCAGGATGACCTCTGCTTCACAGAGATCCACTGGCCTCTGTCTCCTGAGTGCTGGAGTTAGATCCATGTGCCACTGTGTCCTGTGGAGTACAGACTTTTAAAGTATGTCTTTCTGCTTCTCTGAATTTTCTTGTTGTCTTTGAAATATTAACTTTTTCACCTCTGATTTTATTAATTTGAGTCTTTTCTCTTTCTTCTGGTTAAGTAAAAGGTTGTTAATTTTTTCAAAGAACCAACTCTTCATTTACTTGATTCTTTTCAATTCTTTTTTTTTTTTTTTACTCCTGTTTCATTAATTTCAGTCCCGACTTTTTTTGCTCTTGCCATCTGCTTTTTAAAGTTATTATTTGTTCTTATTCTCTCCCAAGGCTCCAGGAGAACATTATTATGAAATCCTTCCTCATGCAGTAGTGACTCCCACCCACAAAAAGATAAATGTTTCTTAAAAAAAAACACACACAAAAACATAAAAAAACCTTCAGTAGAAATCAGCTTCCAGAGGGGGAGAAAAGGATGCTTCTTTTCCCAGAGAACCTAAGAATAATTGGTGCTTGACCATCCCATTTACCACCAACAATGTGGTCCCAAGAAGGCTGGCTGACTGCAGTTCTTGTTGTGATCTTCCTTTCTGGGCCTTTTAAATCCATAGAGTAGAATAATTTGTATCAAGAGAAATTGCATAAAATTCCACAGTAAGATAATCCTCCTCCTCCTTCCTTCTGTTTTCCTTTTTTCCCCAACCCTTTTGCAGGTATGTAATGAACACTGGATCTCTTTATGTGTTACTCTTTTTTTGCTCTACCTTTTACCTTTTTTTCTTTTCCCTGCTACTAGGGCAAAGAGAGAAAGATACATGTGAACTAGAACAACAAAATCAAAGGTAGTGAGCAGTAGTGATAGTGTCAGTTTGGCAGAAGGCAGGTCCTGGGGAGGCTTTTGTCAGCCTGTGCTTATTACCCCGGTGCTGTTGCCGAGTCATCTGGTAGTGTCAGTCATTGCTAATGGACTTGGTTGAAATGTGGAAACCTCTGGTTCTAAATCTTTTTAGAAATGTATGCCTGTATAATTCATCCCAGCTTTTGAGGCCACAGTGACTGCTAACATTTCAAAGTACTGCCCCAGCCCTTGTTCTCACTTCTTTCCCTGTTCACACAGACCTCTTGGAAAACTCATTGTTTCTTTTTTCCCCACATCACCTTTGGGAAGCATTGGGGTTTAAGTCTGAGCTCATGGAGAGAATGCCACCTGTTTTGCTTGTTTGAAACTAATTTTCCTCTTCATTGCTATTAAAATGTCTCCTTTGTAGCTATGAACATCCATGTGTGCTTGCTCACTAGTAACTAAGCATTAGAAACCAAGTTACTGATTTAGGGAAAATATTACAATATTCTAAAAAGAACACATTGGAGTTAGATTGACTTTGCAGTTTACGCCTTTTGAGCAAAATGTCAATAACCTGAGTCTTTGAAACTGGTGTACATTTTTTTATAGAGTAAGAGTTGTAGCTATCTTTTTTCAAATTTTATTTTGTGTAAATGTTTTTTATTTCCTCAGATGAGGGGATAAGATGAGAACTGTACCCAAGCTTTATCAATATATGGCTTGGGCTGAGCCCAGAACATTTCTTTCTATTCCTAGGCCTAGGCCTGGAAGCTTTTAGCCTTTGTACAATCTAATTTTCTGCAAGCCTGGACCTTAAAGGTTTCATCTTCCATCCTCCATCTGCTAACCTAGTCCTAAAATGTTTTCAGCCTCCAAGACTTACTGCAGAATAAATTCTTTCTGAATACTGGCTGCCTGGTTCAACTCAGCTGTTCTGGCTTAAAACTCCTCTCCAAACTGACTGATTCAAACTGGCTTCTCTTTGCTTCTCACTGAATTGCTCTACTTGGAAAAACTGCCTCTGAACTCTACAAACTGAACTGCACCAAACTGAACTGAACTGTACGGTACTCCCCAACTTTAATGTATTGTCTCTATGAGCTCTCTTGCTCTCTCTGAGCTGCGAGCATCTTAGGTAGCCTCTCTTTCCTGTCCTTGTGAGAGTTGGGCGCATCCTATCTCTGACTCATTCTGTCACATTTTTCTCTGATTTGTCACTTTGTCTATCCCTCAATCATTGTTTGGATTTGAAGGTCTGTACTAAATTCCAGCCAGAGGGATTAGCGTGTGTATTCTAGCCAGAGAGATTAAAGGTGTATACTAAAGGTGTGTCTGTATTCTAGGCAGATGATACAGATGTAGGTTTTTGGATTTGATCCCTTGCTAGAGTAGTCATGTTGCTTGATTAAAATTCCTCTACAGTTTTTGTGTATGGCTATTTTGCCTGCATGTATGTATGTACCACTTGCATGCCTGACTTTCAGAGTTCAGAATAATAGGTGTTTGAAGCCCCTGGAACTGGAGTTACAGATGGTTTGAGCCATCATGTGGGTGTTCAGAATCAAATCCAGGACCTCTGAAGAGCAGCCTGTGATCCTAACTGCTGAGCCATCGCCCCAGCCCTACATCTACTTCTTAAGAGTTTTCAAAGTTTAAAAGAATATATATATATATATATATATATATATATATATATATATATATATAATATTATATATTATATATATTATATATTATATATTATATATAATAAGATTTAATGGAAATATAGATTCCTTTGATTTTCCTTTTGGCCATTTGGATAATTCTGGTTTAAATTTTTTCTTTGTGTGTGTGTGTGTAATTTTTTTGGTTTTAAAGATTACATTTAAAGGAGGTAAAGGTAGTTGGTTCTTACTTAACCTTTTAGCCTCAGAGTTATATTTGAGTTGCTTGAGATTGTATAGCTGTGGCTAGGGAACTGTGTTAGTGGGTAAAGCACTTGCCATAGAAACACAAAGACCAGAGTTTGAGTCTCAAGATCCCATGTGAAAGGCAGACTCGGTAGCACACATCTATACATAGTGCTCCTACTGTGAGATGGAGGCAGAGTCAGTGGAATATCTGAAAGTTCATGGGTCATCTAACCTGACATGCACAATGACTGTCTTTTAAAACATGGTAGAAAGAATGCCCTTTGGCGTCTATTACCTAAGAATGTCCTTGGACCTCTACCTGTACTCCAGGGCATGGTGCACTGCATTCACATGAATGTGTAAGGGCATGGGTGTGCACACACAGAAATTGTCCAGCTAGGCAGGCTGTATGTAGCTAGACTTTAACCACAGGTGTCATAGTGCCAGCTTATCTTCAACAACTTCATAATGGGGTTCCCCTAACCATAAAGCTCAGCAAGAGCAGTGAGCCCGCTCTCAGTGCTCCGTTTAGGGCCAAACAGTCACACTCATGTATTTTCAGCACTTAGGTCAGTTATGAGTTTCCTTATTAACTTCTGCCTACTACAGAAAGAACTGTCTCTGACCGAGGTTGAGAGGAGCACTGATCCATGAATGGAAATGTAAATATTTAGAAAGCAGTTGGACAACAGTGTGTTTTAGCAAGAACAATAGAAGTAGGTTGCCACCTAGGGCCAAAGACTTCCTGAGCCTGTGGAACAGGCCTCAGAGCCAGTCACAAAGTGGTTGATTACCCCCAAATCCTTCATGACAGCCATTGTACCAGTGGGCGCATCTTGCCCTGAGTGTTGCTATTTGGCTTGCAAGAATCAGTTATTAGGTCTCTTCTCCCACAGTGGCCCGCATAGTACTTTCTGGCATTCTGACAGCTAGCCTGTAGGGAACAAATTTGCAGGTCAGTTCTAGCCTGACTTCTCTCTGTTCTGCAACCAAAGTTGGCAATTGGGTTTTACTACTACCTAGTTTTGGTGAGCAGTGAAGATTAGTGGCAATAGCCTTTGTTGATTTGGGGGCCTCAGAGGCTTCCTTAACCAATATCACATAGGGAGAGATCCCATGCCTAGTTCTGAGATTTTTTTTTTTTAATAACCTATTATTTCTGAGAGCAACATTGTCTACCCACTCATTATTTCTGTTCAGACTCATTTGTAAAACATATTTGTGTTAATTTTGTTGCTGTTGTTCTTCTTTAGACAGAGTCCCACCATGTAGCCTTTGCTGGCCTGGAAGTGACTATGTGGACCAGGCTGGCCTTGAACTCACAGAGAGCCTCCTGCCTCCTCTGTCTGTCAAGTGCTAGGATTCAAGGCATATACTACCACACTGGGGTGTGTGTGTGTGTGTGTATTTAAAGTAGTTAACAAAGTAACAGGTTTCCATAATGCTTTTTCATACATGCTTAGTTTTGGTTAACCCATCCTCCATCTCTTCCTTTCCTATCTCTGATTAGATCTTTAAGCCCAGTATTCTCCCAACCCACATCTCTCATATGACTTGTGTTTCTCCCCCCTAACCCCATTAAAGCTTCTTCTCCCTCCTACTCCCCTTGTGGGCTCTTCTTTCTTCCTGACCTCTACTGACATGCCAAGTTAACATGTCTTCTTTACTGAAGTGATTTACTTGAATAATTTGTTTTTAATGAGGTGTCTTATTAAGTTGGAAGAGTTTCTGTTACATCCTAGATATAATTTCTTTATGGGATATAAGGTATACAGATATGGCTGTGGTAAAATTAGAACTCTTATGCAGGTATAAATGAATATATATTTTGGATTTTATCTAACTTAGTTATCATGAGGGATTTAGTAAAATATTTAAACGAATTCCACATTCCTAGTACTCTCTAATGTGTGCTGAATCTTGAAGGTGTTTCTTTTAGTCTCCACAGTGTTCTTTTATCTTCTCGATATTAGTGTTTGTTCTCTTTGGACATCTATTTTAGTATAATCTCTGTTCCTTTGCTTTATGCTGGAAGTTGTGATCTTCAGTACAAGTATAATTTAGTCTAGTGGTGGCTTAGATTCACATGTAAATTTCAAAGACTGAAGCTTTCTGTGTGAACTCTGGCTACTCTACCATGTGATTTAGGCAGTACCTGTACTTGCTAAATGATTAAAAAAAAAAAAAAAAGACTTGGCAATATTCTTAGCCGTCAGCTTTCCTTCCTTTTCAGTGCTTTCAGGTGGTTGCTTTTATATTTTGTTCAGAATCTATAATAATCTCAATCTTTGTACATATTTCTTGACTTTTTAAATATCTCTTTTCTAAGTCTCAGTCATTACTTATCCATTCTATTGATTTTATTATTCAATAGAATAATTGTTATTTTGCGTCAGTGTTTGTAAACCACTCGGTCACTCTTAGGAATACATATTAGAGAAGATACTCCAAGCCTTTGAGCTTATTTGTTGTCACCTCTGGTTATCTTACTGTAGAGTATTTCTTAGGAATTGTAACAGTTTCAAATGTTGGAAAGGAACAAGTTGATTTGTCTGGCAAGATTAAAACTTTTTTTTTTTTTTTCTTGCTTATTTAGTTCTAGGTGCCTTAGAGAGGATTAGTACATCAGGGTTAGTTAGGTCCAGTTCATTCTCAGAGTGGAAGTTTTGATTGTGTTAGTGCTGTTAGCAACTTATCAGCTGAGAAGTAGTATCTTGGCGAGTCCAAAGCTGAGTTTTTAAGTTTCTCCAGGTTTACAGTTTTTCTTTTTCCTTCTTTTAGACTGACTGGGAGGCATTCCTTGCATGGGTGGCTGCCTCCTGTTTTTGTTTCTTGCTCTGGCCTGGCTTAAAAGATCAGGTTCTATAATGGCAAATCATGGTGTATATGGCTTTGCTTTGTTCATTGTACTGTGCCATTTGTCTGCCAGCAGATTTCAGGACTTGATTGCTGTTTTGAAAAGGGAGTGTGCTCTTCATTTTGTGACATGCAATGGTAGGATGGTATACTCTTTAGTACTTAAGATGGTTTAATTTATGACTGAACTAGCGGAAAGCTCACACATTTCATTTCTCTAGAATTTTGCATGATAGATTCCCTGTTTACTTTTACAGCTTGAGGTTGGTTTTGAAGATTGACCCTGTTTTTCCCCAGAGTTTTGTAGAATTTGGAGTAAAACATTTTTAAACAACTAATTTTGTGGAGTAGTAAGCCTTCAGCTGGTGGCTGCAAATCTGTGTTTATGTGGAAGGGAGTCTAACAGTCCTTTCCAGCCCTTTGTCAAGTTGTCAGCATTTCTGTTTGCTCCAGGGTTGGCCTGTTGATTGCTTGTCTGCTGTTTTGTAAAAACAGGTGTCATGTGTAAATCATTTTACAAATGCCACCAATGTTGTCATCTCAGTGATGTAATTAGTAAAATTATACATACTTTGTCAAGCAACTTCTAGTTAATGAAATTTTTTATTCTTTTTTTTTTTTTTTTTTTTGAGGCAGGGTTTCTCTGTGTAGCCTTGGGTGTCCTGCAACTCACTCTGCAGACCAGGCTGGCCTAGAACTCACAGAGATCCACCTGCCTCTGCCTCCCCAGTGCTGGGATTAAAGACATATGCCACCACCACCCGGCTATGAAATTCTCCTAAGAATTTCTCTTTTTGTTTTTCCTTTGTTAGTGTACAGCATACAGACAATCACCTTGAGTCATTTTTGGTCATACCCCTAAAGGTACTTGTGTTTCTGTATGTGAAAAAGTATAAACTTGACTTTAGAGTCAGGTTTGGGTTCAAATTCTAGTGGCCTCTGTATGTGCTAGCAGTGTGATTTTTTCTAATTGTTTTTTTAGATTTTATTTTTATTTGATGTATGTGAGTGTTTTGCCTGTATGATGTATGTCAGTGCACCATGTGCATGCAGTGGGCACAGAGGCTAGATGAGGACATCAGAGCTCATGAAACTAGAGTTAAAGGCAGCTGTTAGCCATCATGTGGGTGCTGGCTGTTGAACCCAGAGCCTCTGGAACAGCAGCCATATGGCCACTCACAAGCACCTGTTACTCCCAGTGGACACACCATACTTTTAAAACATGTAGCCTTTAATCCTGGCAGAGGTGGCCAGAGGTCTCTTGAGTTCCAGGCTAACAAGGCTGCATAATGAGATCCTGTCTTAAAAGTGCACAAAACAAAGGCTATGATTGAATTTTAGAACTAGATATCAGGTGCCAGGAAAAAAAAACTTGTAACAAAAAAAGGTGAGATGAGTTGGTGTTTTGGATCTAGTTAACCATCCCTTTACTCACTTCTCAGGGTTTCTAGTCCTGTACAGAAATGAGTCTGAAAATATCTAGGGCCTTCCAGAGAAATTAAGTGTGCAAGCTAAGGAAGGAGGAGGGCTGAGGAAAATGGAGATTGGCCTTTGGTTTCACTCCTGCTGGGCTAGGTGAAGGCAGTTTTGTCCTATGTTACTTGTAGTTGGGCTACATTAGCATTTGGGGAATTGAGAGGAGATAGCATATATTAAATACTCTTCATATATTAAATATTTGAAGTTCTACATGCACAGTGATATGACTAAGTACAATTTATTTTACATTTCTTAATTTCATGCCATTGTTTCCACACAGCTAGAAATGCTAAATATTTTAAAAAGTACTAGGTCTTTAACAAAACAAAACTGTGTAGGTGTGTGTTTCTCTCTGTAGATGTACACGTGTGTGTGTGTGTGTGTGTGTGTGTGTGTGTGTATGTGTGTGTGTGTAGGTATCTAAGGATACCTAACCAGCTTAAACTGAACCAAAAAAGACAATACTTTTTTCACCATGTCACTGAAGATTGCAGAGTCAGTTTTTGCTAGAACTGCCTAACACGTTAAGAGACGAGTGAGGGATATCTTACTCCATGTATTATGAGAGGTTGAGAGCAGTTCTGTTTTTTCAGAACAATTATAGCTTACTTATTGATTCTCTTAGTGAAATCTTCTACCAACAGGGATAATGATATTCCACAAAGGTCTGTGTTTACACAGTACTCCGTGGTAAGGAGTGCGTACTTGCTTTTATATAGCACCCAAGTGGTGGCTCGCAACTGCATCTGTAACTCCAGTTCCATGGGACTTCATGCCCTCTTCTGGACTCCTCTGACTCCCAAATGCATGTGACATAAAAACTCTTGCATGCAGACAGATACATGCGCACACAGGCACACCCTTAAAAAAATAACAGAACAAAACACTCATTGTTCTGTGTGTGTTATAATGCAGAACAGTTCTCCATGGTTTGTTCAGATCAAGTGTTTTGTGGTTTAAAAAGTCCCGTTAGAAGCACTACTTTTCATGTAAGCTGGGGATGGTTGTTGTTGTTGGTGGTGGTGGCTGCAGTGCATGCCTTTAATCCCAATACTCGGGAGTCAGAGGCAAGTGAATTCACGGCTGAGCTGGTCTCCAAAGGGGTAGCCAGGGCTACAGAGAGTAACCCTGTCTCAAAACCAACCAACCAACCAAACAAACAAAAACCAAATTGAGAAATTGCTGAAAGCATTGAATTTTTTTGTTTCTGTAGCATTTTCACTTCATTATGACACTCACAGATATTTTAAGTTGAAGTTAAGTCATTATTTTACATATATGAGAGCTTTGTCTGCATGTCCAATGCATGGCAGAAGAGGGCATCAGATCTCAGTAGTTGCTGGGAATTGAACTCAGGACCCCTGGAAGAGAAGATAATGCTCTTAAACATTGAGCCATCTCTCCAGCCCCAAAGTTAAGTCTGATTAAATCCAGGTCCTTCTGATTTTGAGATTATTTTTTTAAATTGCCATCTCTTATTTTTTAGTGTCATTGTTCTCCAAATATTATTGTGGAGTCATAACATTGAAGGCTCAGTCTCATGGACCCTTTGTCAAGTTTTCTTGTTTTTGTTTATTTGTGTTATCTTAAAAGCATTTATTTAGGGGCTCAGCACTGTGCAGGATGGTATGGTACATGTCTGGTAGTGGTGAAAAGAATGAATATCTAATGTAGTGGGTTAAATTATCAAGGTAAGGGCAGAAGTCAGATGCAGAAACAAGAGAAAATGCTTTTCAGTATGCTACGTATTCTGATTATGGGGTTGGATTACAAGCAAGAATCCTGTAGTCATAGCAAGGGTCGAGGGTATTAGCCCCAGCCTAGACTGAGTGAGGTGGTGTACAGGTGTAGGAAAACAGGAGTACTTAATGTTGCATAGATAATGAGAAGATCTTGAACACTACTCAGAGGCATCAGATAGCAAGGATAGTGTGAGTGATGTCTGAGACCTCCCTAATGGGAAGTAGCACATTTAATAGAGTACATATCTGTTTACTCAGCATTACCCTGCATTTATAGTTATGGATTAGCATTAGGTATCAGAATGCAGGAGTTGATTATGATGTAAAATTAGCCATGAAATGGTTGTCATGTCATTCATACCAGGTATTAGGAACAAGAACTTACTTTATTATTTTCTTATTGCATACTTGTGCATTAAACATTTTACACACCTTTGTTATTTGTTTCTGTTTGACAAACGGGAATCTAAAATACGGTAGAGTTTACCCCACAACTTGAAATTCTCAAGCCTAAACACTGCATCCATACATCCATATATACACTTCGCCATGACAGCTATTAAGTTAAGTATATGTATTTTACACCAACTGTGTGTAAGCCACTTAATAGGGATAAATGCTCTAGAAAAAGGTAGATCACATGCATCCTCTAAATGGAGCTTACAGAGTTGTGCTTTAGTTTCCGTTTCTTTTGTCTCGGCAGATCACCCTTAGTGCTGTGCCCTAGAACAACTTAAAAGGGATTGATACCTCAAAAGAGCTCCATTAAAAGACTGCTTATTCCAGTGTGTGAAAGTGCTACAGAGTGAAAATGGTGTTTCAGGAAGGTTGAGTCAGGGAGTGGGTGGAGCCTGGAGAGATTTTCTCAGGGTGATAAGGCTCAGGCATTCAGTCTACAAGCAGAGACAGGCAAGTTGGCAGTGGTTCCTCCGTGGGAAGGAGCTTGATCTGCCCTGATGCTGAGACCCTTTAAGTTACAAAGGCTTGTGACTAGTGGGATCTGGCTAGGGATCGCGGTCAAAGAGCACAATGCTGGTGAGGAACAACCAGGAGTCTACATTGTACTGGCTTTAGATAGGCCATGATGAGAATCTGGCCAGTCTACAGCAGGTTTTCGGTTTTGTCTGGGTGGGTTTGAGTTTGGGCCATGTGATTACAAACATCTTCCACTCTACTGTTCGGAATCTTTGGACATCTAGTTGTGAATAGCAAAACTGTGAGTTGGGCTTTAAAAAAGTAAGAAACTAGATGCCATCATGTTTGCATGGCTATGATTTCTTTAGTATAAGGCCATGACATATCAATTTATGTGTTTTCTGCTCTTTCCTTCCTTCCTTTCAAAGGACAGGGAATTAAGAGGCATGCAGATTGATGTAAGGTTTTCTTTCTGATTCTTTTCCTATCATCCTTTGCTCATACTTCATCTATGCTGTGGTCAGCAGCCCACCGTGCTCTCATGGATTGTAACTGCTGTTCTTTGTGCTCTGTTTTTTCCATGTCTGTGTGGTGAAATTTGCCTCCTGGTTTGCTTTCTCTAGTAATGGCTACTTGGGAGATCCTTTCTATAGAGTTTTTTTTTTTTTTTGTTCCATCCTAACCTTTGTGACATTGTTACTATTCTCATTGTACTGTAATTTAATTACCTGTTTTTTATATAGTACCTCCTTAATAAATTGGTAGGATGAGGCATACATCATTTTTTTTCCCCCTTAAGCTCGGAAATTAGTTTTGGTCTTGAGATATTGTAGGAGCTCAGAAAAGTGAAAAGATTTTCTTTGCTCTTTTTGTATGCCGTTCAGTTGTATGAATGTAATAAGAGTGTGGTTAATATGCTCTTATGAGTTTTTAAAATAATCTAAGATAAGTTAAAAAAAGTTCTGAATTTTAAAATTTTCTTACAATAATGGAACTTGAACCCAAGTCCTCTATAAGTGTTGGGCAGGTACTCTATGACTGAGCTACATGTTTAGCCCAAAGTTCTGATTTTTCAAATGGTTTATTTTTTTATTTACAGTTTTAATTTTTATTATTTATGAGGTAAAACTGATTGTTTTTATTATGATTTACGCATAAGTATATTTGCTCTAAATCTGTAATTATTCTGTCAGCATTGGCAAAAAATAAATAAGTGAAAGTATTTCTGGTATGTTTGTTTGTGTTTTAATTTATGTGGATTTATTTGCTTCATTGTTGAGTATTATTCTACTTTAGAGTCTTCATTGTTTTCATATCCTATCTACCTTTTATGGCTTATGGGAGCTACTTGCTCATTTTGATTAGGGCTTTCTTTCCCCCTTCCTTGAAGATTAATAAATAAGTACTGTGTCATGTAATAGTGATATTTGGACAGAGCAAGGCTAAACACCAAGTTAGCAGGGAATTGTATCCATGCTGTTGAGTTTGATTATTTCCCAAAGTGTGTGGCCATGATTCCAGAGCAGAGACAGTACCAGATACCAGATGTGCCTCTTGATTTTGATTCTTGATAGAATGAAAGAATATGTTATTTAACAAAACTTTAAACTGCTGATCTTGAAATAAGGTTCAAGAATCCCTGCTTGCAGCTGCCCACTTAGTAGTTAATGTACTTGTAAACAGAAGCAAGCACACCATTCATGGGTCCTGCTACACTCCACTACCACCCTGCGCGTGCGTGCGTGTGTGTGTGTGTGTGTGTGTGTGTGTGTGTGTGTATGTGAGAGAGAGAGAGAGAGAGAGAGAGAGAGAGAGAAGCAGAGACAGATAAGGGCAGACAGAGGGAAACACACAGTCAGTTGGTGTCTTTAACAGGAAAACCCCATTTACTCTATATACTCTCTTTTCCTTTTGACTTAGAATATCCTGTTCTAGCCTTCCTATCTTCCAGCCAGTACACGTTAATAGCAACCAGCCCGTGTTCCTAGGAATGTGAGAAAGATTCATTGGATCATGGTGTTTTCTTTGAGCAAGAGCTGAACATTTATCCCTTTACCAGAATCCTGAGCATGTTTACGCTTTCCTTTCCATGCTTGCTTCCACCACAAATGCTTTTGGTTTCTAAGAAATGATTATAGCTTAGTGTTTAGTAGAGTCTTTGGCCAGGAAAATTTATTTGAAGCATATTCTGTAATGGAGAAACTCTGGCAGTAGAAATTCTCTGTATATACTTGTATGCATTCTTAATTGCTCTCCTTCCCTGCTATGACTTGGAACTTATAGGGAGGGTATTTTGTTTTTAATACTATGTCAATTGAAGCTCCAGGTTTTGAGTTTTACATATATATATGTGTGTGTGTGTGTGTGTGTGTGTGTGTGTGTGTGTGTATTCTCTCTCTATATATAATATATATTTTGTTTTGGTTTCTCTGTGTAGTCTTGGCTGTCCTGAAACTCACTCTGTAGACCAGGCTGGCTTCGAACTCAGAGATCCATCTGCCTCTGCCTCCCAAGTGCTGGAATTAAAGACTGAGCCACCACTACCCGGAAGTTAGCAGGTTTTTTTAGACCTAGACAGCTGGTCTCTAGTAAGAGAGCTGAGATCACCAAGTTTATAGGTACTAGAAAGTTTACAGTGAAATTACCCGGTAATAACGTCAGGCCTGTGAAATGCCTCTCCCCACTTTCAGGAATGCTTTTTTATAGGCTTAGAGTAGTCTATTGATGTTAACATATATATATATATATATATATAATGTATATGTATATGTACACACATTCTCATTTTTTATTATTTGTAAAGACTATTAGTAAAGATTGTCATTGTTTTTGTTTTGTTTTTCTTTCAGCTGTAAACACTTATAAACTGTCTTTTTACATATTTGCAGTCCAGTTATGTGCTGAAAAAACTACAAAATTAATATCTAGATTTTTTTGAATAATTATAGGTAAGAAAGCTTAGGGAGGAAAATTCCCTATAATCCCCAGGGATTCATACTCTTGTTATGATTTACTATGATGTCTGCTCTACGTTGTCAACTTGAAATATCTAGGGAGACGTGCCTCTAAGTGTGTGTTTGAGGACGTCTGCAGAGATGTTTAGCCGAGGGAGGGAAGCTCATTACAAGTGTGGCAGTGCACCTCCGTGCCTGACTTTGAAAGGCACCGGGGAAGCAGGGAGCCACCTGAGCACTAGCACTCACCTCTTTTCTGCCTCCTGACTGCACGTGTGATCAGCTATTGGATGCATCTGCTGCTCTGCCTTCCCCGCCGTGATGGACCATATCCCCACAAATTGACCCCAAATAGAACTTTCCACATTACAGTTTCTTCTTGGCAGGTATTTTGTTACAGTGAGAACTAGAACCAGTGTACAGATTTTTTTCCTCTATGGTTTCTGTGTTATTTTAGAATTTAACTTACATACCAGTCCATTTTAAAATGTTGTCAGAAAGGTATCTTTGGGTACTTGAAAGTTTCCATTTAGTATTTTATGGTTTTTCTGTGAGACCAAGAAACTGCAAGAAGATGAGACAGTGGCTTCTGGTCGTATATGGTAATGTCCCTTAGGATCTGTACCTGTTTTCTGCATTTTAGTTTTTCCACCAATCTTGAAGTACATGCAAGAATTACATGCTCTTCCTATAGTTAAAGAGACTAAGATTCAGATAAGCAGTTTGCTTCAGGAGAATTTGGGACAATTTTGTTGAGAATATTATGTGTCACCTCCTTTTGCCTTTCCTGTATCACCACAGATTTTAGCTGATAGCATCTTTGAGCAGCCTCTCAGGTGGTACACACTGCTGCTTGTGCCTGCAAACAGGTGTCTCTAAGGGTTATTACACTCTGACTTGATGAATGGTTCTGCTGTTTTTTTTTTTTTTTCCCCCATAATTAAAGCTTCTTTAAATGCAGCTGTATCTGTTAAGTTACACATTGTATTAAAGACATGACCCACAAAACTTGAAATATTTGCAGTCTGGTCTTTACACAGTTTGTGGACACTAGCTGTTTAGTTGTAATCTTTATTTATTTTTTTTTTTGGTAGCCTTTAAGGTTTCTCACTCATTTATGCAGCCACATTGTTTCCTGTTCCCCTTTTCCCTCAGATAAGTCATATAGCCATAGAATTTCATGCTTCAGTTTCTGTGATATTTTCTATAGTGATTAAATTTCTACCACACCGAACATGCCCAAATTCATCTGAATTTCTACATACCCATTTGTAGGCAATAATTTCAAAAAGTTTATTATTGGTTATTTTTGTAAACATCGTATACCTAACTGTAGCAGTTTAATCATGCTGTCTGCACTGTACCCTATGAAGAAAAGACTGGTGGTAGTTTACAGCAAAGTATAGGGGAACATTAATTTATATGACTGAGAGAGTTGGATTAAAATTGGGTGAGTCTTGTCTTGACATAAGGTGAATATGACACTTTTTTTTTAGATTTATTTATTTATTATTTATACATTATTCTGCCTCCACACCAGAAGAAGGCACTAGATCTCAGTATAAATGGTTGTGAGCCACCATGTGGTTGCTGGGAACTGAACTCAGGACCTTGGGAAGAACAGCCAGTGTTCTTAACCTCTGAGCCATCTCTCCAGCCCGAATATGACACTTTTATTCAACAGTAAAACATGAAATTTGTGTTCTTTCCACATTAGAACAAAAGCACTCAGTTACTGTCATTCTGCTTGTTTGACACCCATCAGAATTATGACTCATTTGAGCACTAGCTAGTTTTACACCAAGTTGTAGGTTTGGTAAGCATACTTCATAACACTGTCTCTTTTTAGTTCAAATGTTAGATAGCTTTTACTGTTTTTACTTCTCTGTATTGGCTGTTATCTGAAACCAACTCATTTGAGTTTGTGATTTGGTTCAGCTTACTGACTAAGGAAGACATTGTAATGCTTTCTTTTTTAATATTACTTGATAGATTATTATATGTTATTAATATGCATTTCAGTAACTTTCCTTTGCAGAAGGCTTTAGCAAATCTTGTTGACAAAGACCCCCAGTTGGTGACTTGGGGAGAAAACCCCTGTTGGTATCCAACAGATTTGAGCTTGTTCCCTTCGTGTTAAATAATTTAGTCTTTAAATCATTGCAATGGGGAAAATAATATTCTCTGTGGAGAGGGAATAAAAGATCAAATATAAAGCACTGTGAAAGTTCTCTTCCTGTGTGTCAGCATTTAAGAAGCCTAAATGTCATCCAGTTTACCAGCGCATTCCTGGGGCCTTCTGGTCATTACTTTGATTCTTTTTGACAGATGGATTTTTTTTTTTTTTTTTTTTTTTTTTTTTGGTGTTCTGTGTTGCCAATATAACAGTGATCTGACTCTTTGAAAAGTGTGGGAGGGCAGACACTTTGTCATCCCTCTTTAATCCTCATGTTGGAGCAGTGTGTGGGGGACTGGTTTTGTAGTGTGTATAGATGAGTTTATAATTCTACATTATTCTGATATCATCAGCCCACCTTACATTATTTGAGTTTCACCAGTGCTCTCAGTCAGTATGGTGGCAGCCACTTAGAGAAGTTGGTGTTGAAACCAGCAGTTTAATTTTTCTTAGCAAATTATGAAGCATAAAATGGCTGGTGAGTCACACTGCTTTTCACCAATGGTGTTTCCAATGCTTAGGAGTGATGAAGTATTAATACATGTATCTCAGTTACATATGTATGTATGTATGTATGTATGTATGTATGTATGTATGTATGTATGTATGTATATGTGTAATGACAGAACCACTTCAGAAATTAGTCAGGGCACATTGACTCATTAAATTCATATTTTCTTCCAATTCTTCATTCCAGGCAAGTCTGAACAGGATCTGAAAATAAATGATTAAAAGAACAGCAATTCAAAGTTGAATGGATATTTAATACACTGAAAAAGTAATCAAGCCCATCTGCGTTTCTTTTTTAAAAGATTACTTTTATTTATTTATTTTAGCTTTGTTTGTGTGTGGATTTTTGTGCATTTGGGTGCATTGCCCAAAGAGGCCACAAGAGGGCATTGGGTCCTCTGAAGCTGGAGTTACAGGCAGTTTTAAGCAGTGGATGTAGGTGCTGAGAACTGAACCCTGGCCCTCTGGAAGAGGAGCAAGTGTGTTCTTACTCACTGAGCCACCTTTCTGGCCCCTGACTTTTCTCTTTTATCTGTGTTTACTATTTGAGTATGATGGCTTGAAATATACTTTGCTGATACATTTCTGGTTTTGGTTTTCAGTGATTTTAGTATCTCTCAGTACAAAGTTAATGATGACAGGCAAAGAAAAAGAGTATCCCAATCCCTGGGAACAGTAGCATTCTGGGGAGTTGACTAGAGAATGTGTGAGGAAGACTAGAGAGCCTATCTGTGGACTGGAACTGTTTGGAAAGGATTTACTTCTAGGAGCTAAGAATGGAACTCCCCCCACCGTCAGTGTCTATTAGCTGCTTTGGGGTTGAGTACCGATCACACGCATGCACATGCTCACACGCATACAAGCTGGATCTTTGGGAGGTGTATGAGGGTATTTATTATGAGAAGTGTGTTTAGATTATTTCTGAGCAAGAAAATGTCCTTTTTTCCAAACATCTGACTACTGACAACCTGTAATTTGATGCTGTTTGGGGTTTTGAAATCCTTCAGGATTCATGGTGGCAGTTTACATACTGTTTTTCATCGTAAGTGACATTTCCGTACCGCTGATGTTGCTGGTTAGCACGCGCCTTCATTTATCTATTGTGAGTAAAAAGGCTTCAGGTGAAGTTTTAGTGAAGTTACTTTGGCTTCCTCTGACTTTGGTGAAGTCAGATCAGTCTGTATTTGAGTTCTGGGTATTTGGTGAAGGACCTCTCTTCTGATGTTCTAGTACCACCACCACCACCACCGCCACCGCCACCACTTCTTCCTCCTCCTTTTCTTCTTTTTCTTCTTCTTCCTCCCCCCCACCCCCAGGGTTTCTCTGTGTAGCCTTGGCTGTTCTGGACTCTCTTTGTAGACCAGGCTGGCCTAAAACACAGAGATCTGCCTGCCTGCCTTTGCCTCCTGAGTGCTGGAATTAAAGGCGTGCACCATCACACCTGGCTACCAAGCCAAACTTTAAAGAGTATGCTATTATTTTTTTGCATCTTTTAAAATATTTTTCTATTTTTCTTTGTAGTTACAATTATGGTATGTCATTCTCCCCTTCCCCTTTCTTCCTCCAACACCTCCTGTGTACACCTCTTGCTCTTTCTCAAATTCATGTCCTTGTTTTCTTTAATTATTGTTGTATGTGTGTATTTCTAACTTGCTAAATTTGTATGTTACTTGTATGAATAGATTTATGTGTTTTCAGGACTATTTGGTGTTGGATTACTAATTGGTGTGCTCTTCCCTGGGGAGGGCTGTTTTTCCTGCTCTCAGCATTGCTCAGTCACTTGTCATTTTTTTTTTTGTCTAGGATTCAGTCCTCATGAGTTTTAACCCTTCTATATCAGTGTGTCTTTTTTTTTTTTTTTTTTTTTTTTGTGAGAATTCAGTTACAGAAATGATCTGGGAATTTGGCCGTTAATTTTAGCTGTTAAAGGCAAACTGTAGGCCCTCCTTTTTGAGGGAAAGGCAGAAAGTGTGAGAGCTTTAGTGGTCTTCTGTTACCTACTTTTACCCCAAAGTTCCTAGTGGGGTTTTGGGGACCTGCACCAGTAAGCATTATTTCATGAGCTTAGGTTGTCATGTGGAAGTTTAGCTGATGTTTTATTGTAAAGCTTTTAACCCTTATTTTTAAAGACTAGAATATAAGTATTCTGCAATTAAATCTCTAAGGAAAGTCCAGTGTACATCACTCAGACTTGGGGTTATGGTCACAGAGCCATGATGACATTTAAACTTTTAGGTGCTTTTTTTTTTTTTTTTTTTTTTTAATATTTTGGTTGATAAATTTTGATTTTATTCTCATCTATTTCATCTTTTTATTTCAGTGTCCTGGGTCATGAAACTTAGTCCACAACAAGCTCCATTATATGTAAGTAAATAATGTGCTTTATTTTAATTTTGTACTTATCTGTATTTGTTTACTTATTATAATTAACTTGAAATCTCATAGAAATGAATGAAAGTTTTGCACATCTACACACAGTTTAAATGATATAATAATACACTTTTGAAATTAACTTTGCTTTAATAAGCAAAGTTTCTAAATATGCATGGAACTGAAGTGAGAATAGTATAGTATTTTAACAGAATAGTATTTTACTCTTTGAGGTCATCTTGTCAGTGTGATAGGGTGCACATATGAAATCAGTTGCCGTGCAGGTGCTACTTGACATCTTATTTTTGCCTGGAGTAAAAATGCAGTTTTATGCCTGGAGTAAAACTTTTTCTGTAAAAACAGGATGGAGGTCTTCAACTGCCATTTGAGGCGCTCTACACTGCAACTATGTGACACCCTGTCATTGGCTAAAAACTACTTATCTCAGGACCCTGGCTAAAGGGGCATATCATTTCCCTAAAATAAGGCCATTGTAAGGTGAAATGGCTAAATGAATAAATCCAGGCTGAATGAGGTAAATTCTAGATAGTGGTTTTTTGTTTGTTTGTTTGTTTATTTGTTTTCCTTTGTTGCTGTAGAAATGAATTGACTCCTTTGGGGTGGGAAAAGGGTGTCTGTGGTTGAGGAGCCAGGCAGTACTATAAGAAGCCCTTGGGCCTTGTTTTGCAGTGGTTGGAGACTGGAAGAAGTTGCCCTGTAGTAGGATTTGAGTCACCTTGAAAACAAGGGCCATGTAGTTGTTTCAGAAGTCTCCACAGGTTGTTTAGGACAAAGGACAGATGTTGGAACAGTGGGAGGCAGTGAGTATCTATTGGCTGGGTGACTGCATATCTGGGGAAAATATCTATTCAGACCTTTTGCCATCTAAATATTGGGTTATATGTGTCAGTGAGTTGTAAATAGATTATTTGTATGTTTTAAAAACATTTCCTTGTCAGGTTTGTGATATGCAAAGATTACAGTTCTGTTCGTTGCCATTTTGCTTTTTAAGAAGATTTTACTTCTGTGTGCGAATATTTACTTACATGTTTGTGTGCCACATGCATGCCTTGAGCCTTTGGAGACTAGCAGGGGTTGTTGGATTTGGATCTCCAGGAACTGCAGTTATGGTGGTTGTGAGTTGCCATGTCAGTTCTGGAAGTTCAAGGCCATCTTTGTTTACCTAGAGAACTTCAGGATAGCCAAGACTACATAGTGGGACTTTCTTTCCTCTGTCCATTGTATGTATAAATTTTAGTTTTTGTTTTTGTGATTGATAATTGTGGAAGAGAAAGTAGTGGCAAAGAGATGAGGCGAAAATCGTTCTTATCTTACTATCGTGGACTGTACCAAATGTAGAATATTTATAGAGTAAATAAGCACTTGAGAATTATCTGCTTCACCCATTTTATCCTGACTTAAGGAAACGAGGTCTGAATGTGATAAAGTGACATAGCTGTGATTTGAAGCTGTTTTCTAGATGAGTCAGAAAGCATCATAAACATGTTAAATTTGAAAAAGCTTCATTCTGGGGGCAGGGGAGATGGCTCAGTTAGGTCAAATATGGGGACCTAGGTAAAAAGCCTGGTATGCCTGGGAGGTGAAGACAGAAAGATCCTGAGAGCTTTCTGACCAATCAGTGAAGTCCAGGGTCATTGAGAGACTGTCTCCACTGGGGAAAAAAAAAAAAAGTAGTGATAGGGAAGATAGCAGACTTTGATTTCATTGAGAGACTGTCTCCACCGGGGGAAAAAAAAAAAAAAGTAGTGATAGGGAAGATAGCAGACTTTGATTTCTGGTTTTTACACACATACACACACACACACACACACAGAGATAGACTGAATAGCAGCAATAATAAGCAAAAAGTAAAACTCCTTTAGAAATGTAAGAGTTTTTTTGTTGTTGTTGTTGTTGTTTGTTTGTTTTTGAGACAGGGTTTCTTTGTATAGCCCTGGCTGTCCTGAACTTGCTTTGTAGACCAGGCTGGCCTCAAACTCACAGAGGTCCACCTAGCTCTGCCTCCTGAGTGTTGAGATTAAAGGCATGTGCCACCATGTCTGACTACAAGAAATTTTGAAGGAATCTTCTTAATAAAGTAAGCATATAATATATGATTACATATGTAAAGGAATTGAACAGGCTCTACAGAAGAATCCCTTAATCTTCAACTTACAAATATGTATGTCAGCAGTCATTGTTAATGGCACAGTTTGCTGTGTCTTTTTAAAAAGAGTAAAAGTATATTCCATTCTCAGTGAACTGAATTAAGAAAAGTAGGTGCTATATGGCAGTGTGTTAGCCAGGGAGTCAGTTCTCTGCACCTAGAAAAAGAATTACTGAGCAAAAGATCAAAGATTATGTTGAAGTCTTATAAATTACATATTTGATGTCTTCTGGGGTGTTATGAGCAGAGGAGAGAAAACTGCTTTGAAAGAAGAAAAACAAATCTTGAGAACTTTATCTCTAAGTTAAGATAAACAGACTGGACTACAAATAATTATTTCACTCAGTCTTTTGGTGGAGTTTCATATTAAATAATTTTCAGTAGTTTAAAAAAATGTATAGAGGTACACACCTATGATTCCAGCAATTATGAGGCTGAAGCAAAAGGAATACCATTTGTTTGAGGCCAGCCTGCGTTACAGAGTGAGACCCTGCCTCAAGATAAGCGTTCTGCACGATTCAGATGCTTGTATTGTGAAGTAGTTTAGATGAGACTGCTTTAATGCATAATTATTTCTTGGAGGAAATGTTCTCGGTGGATGTGGAGTCACTGGGTTGTAACTTAGAAGACCAGTTGCTCAGTGTGTGTGTTTTTCTCTCCTTACCTATTATTCATGTGTGAGTACAGCCTTCATGTTAGGAGGAAAGTGAATTATATCACTAGCAGATGCATTTCTCATGTCTCCACAAAAGTATTAATTGTTGCCAGGTGGATTACAAGATGCCTGTAGGTTCTACCTAGTGGAGGTGATTAAAATTATGAAAAGTTTTGTGTATGATGATCTTGAGAGTATACTAAGAGTGAAAACTAGAGACAGTGGTAGATGTAAGCAGTGTTTTAAAAGAATAACAGAACCAAATGTTTTATTTAAAATGAGAAGTGAAAGAATAACGAATGATTGACGTGGGTTGAAAATTTGAGTGTGACAGCTGATGCAATTGTAAGCAGTAGAGGGGCCAGGAGGTAATACACTTGTTCTTTAAATACATATGACACATAGTTATCCTATGAGATGGTGAGCTTGGACCTCTAGGGCAAAGAAATTGAAATGGAGATAGTTTGTATCATTACTGAAATATTGGTATTTTTGACTGAAAGTAGATGAGCTCTTTGAGAAGATAAAAAAGTAGATGGCATTAGAATAGGGGACAGTCCAGTATGAAGACAAAGTTGAATCAGGAGAAGAATAGTTTCAGAAGGCTTTTGGGCATATTCAACAATAGACCCATGTGTTCCACTGGACAATGAGTGGGTCCAGATATACCCATTCGATGGCTGTTGAGCCCCACCATATTGATGGATGCTTCTCAACACAAAACCAGGAATTTGAAAATTTTGATTGCATAATTTTCAGGCATAAATTGTATAGGTGACAATGTTGTATAACAATTGTTCAAAAGTTTGGGCATACCTACAGATCAGTGTTCGATTCTTTAGCATTTTATTCCTGGGATAATAAATTTCAGTCACACATCAGGATTAAAAGTGAAAATTAGACTGGTGCTGGAGAAATTCATTCTTTAATTCAGGTGTCTTGTTTGTCGCAGCACTTGTTCCTGAAGCTGGGGTTTTAGCCATGGACCAGTAGGAGGTCTCTTGGCACCTGTATTACAGTAAGGAGGGGAACACAACTGATGCAGAGGACATTTTAAAGAAGAAAAATGGTTTATGAAACTAAATAAACTCAGAGGATATGATGGTACCTGCCCAGCGGCTTGGGTTGGATGGCAGAGAAGGCCAATAAGGGTCTTGTCGCAGAAGCAGAGACTTGGGTAGTCGAGGGGAGAGCATAATCTTCAAAGGAACCAGTGTAGAAACTCCATGTGAAACTGTCTTGGTGTAGGAGCTGGTTTCTAAATATTACTTTATCTGCGGTTCCTTAAGCCTCTACCTCCCTAGGTAGGAGATACGGTTAGAAGGGGACAGGGATGGAGAGCTCTTTAGACTTAGTTTTGGCAGGTTAGGGTTGTCAGGTTCTTTGGAAAAATACCAGTCTCAGTCATCAGACTATCTAGCAGTCTAGCATCAGGAAACAGCAAATGCAGTGGGATGGACAGACAGCCTCCTCCATCCACCTCCTCGAAGCCCCTTTCTCTCTCTGGGTTCTGATATTTATATTCTCCCAGAGTCCTCAGAATTTCAATAACTAGTGACAAAGACCACGACCCACTTTGAGCCCCACCAGGCTGTTATCAGCTATGGACAAACTAAGGCAGTCCCATATCCCACACTTGGGGTTAAAACAAAAACATGTCTACATAGCATAACTGAGTTTTTAAAGAAACCAAAACTTTTACTCTAGCTTGATATCACAGAGGAACAGCAGCAATGCGTGGGTAAAGTGAGCACGTGGGCTTATAAGCACATGATCTCCTGTGGATGAGGTTAGAAACTTAAGGAACAAGGGGGAAGCTAGATTTGTAGGTGACCACAGACCTTAGGTAATCTCCCTGCACCCACCATCCCTCACAGGGAAGAACAGTACCTGTCTTCACATACTTTAAAAGCTAACCCTGTAACAGCTTGGAGTCTCTTGGGATGCTGTGGCTTATCCTAATGAGCACATGCTGGCCTTGGGAAGACATTTAGGCAGTTTAAGCATATGTATTTAGGCAGTTTGAGAAAAAATAGTTCGTCTTTCTAGCCATTTAGATCAATGTTACAGTTGTACGTAGATACTTTTGAGCTGAGGATGGATGGTTTTGCAGATGAGGCTGTCTTTTAACTTAGGACAGTGCAGTCAAGATTCTGCTTTTGGAAAAGTTCTTTCATATCTGAATTACTTTGGAGGGTATGATGGTTGGTCTCTCTTTTTTAAGATTAATTGCAATATTTCTTCTTCTCTCCAAGCCTTCCTATACACTCCTCCCTGCTCTCTTTCAAATTCACGGGCTCTTTTTTTCACTGACCGTTACTGCATGCATATGTGTATATGAATATATATATATATATTCTAAATACAACCTTTCAGCCCACATAATGCTACTTGTTTATGTTTTCTGGGCTGACCATTTGGCACTGCTTAATTAAGCACTTGGTATGCTCGTCCCTGGGGACAGCCACTTCTCAGACTCTAGCTTTCAGTTTCCTGAAATCTCTTAAGGTGGTTAATCTTGACTGTCAGTGTGACAGGATTTAGGGGATAAGCCTCTAGGTGTGTCTGTGAGATGTTTAACTAAGGAGGAAGGGTCCACCCTTAGGGTTGGTCCTAGGCTGAATAAAAAGGAGAAAGCATGACCAGCAAGCATTTCTTTCTCCTGACTAGACAAAACTGGCCACTCCCACATGGCCCTGCTACCATTATGGACTATATTTCTTCTTAAACCATGACTTGAAATAAATCTTTTAAGTTTCTTCTGTCATGTATTTTTGTCAAAGCAACAAAAAAGTCATTAATAACTGAAACAAAAAAGTAAAAAAAAAAAAATTTCCAAAATTTGTGAAACTAACTAGCTGGTGGTTGATAGAATTTTTGGATAGTCGTTTCACTCTCTTATTTCTTTGAATACCACTCACACACATTTGTGCCATTGTTAATTTTTCTAGATAATAAAACCTTTAAAATGGTAATAACAATAAAAGGCTTATTCAGGCAGTACTTAACAGTTTAAAAGGCATGACATACCCATGTCGTTAAGTTCTCACAGCACAGTGGGAAAAACACGTGTTAGAAAACACGAGTTCACGATGGTTCATTTAGTAAACGGTCAGGGTGGCATTTTTTTGTTTCTTTCTTTTTAAAACACTTTTCTTCCTTTCTTTAAAATCACTTTTTCGAGAAATTGATTCAAATCCATTTTCTTTCTTCTATATTCCAAGTCATTATGAAGCTACATTATAAACTATATAAGCTGTTCTATAAACTATACAAATCTTACACTTGCATAAATAAAATTTTGTCTTTTAACTAGCTCAATTTACTCTTCTATTTTATTTAAAACTTCTTATTTTATTTGAGCTAAGTTGAAGCATACAAATAGCAGTGATAGAACCTATCCATCACTTTTAGTGTCATCTGTTTATCATTTGCATTATGTATATTTTGAGCCATATGAAAATTGACTCTCTTCCTTATATATATATTTCAGCATATATTTTCTCATCACTAAGGTATTCTTTCATAATCTAGTACAGTGAACAAAAAACAGAAATTATAACATCAGTTCAGTGCTCTTAAATAATCTAAGTCCATATCCAAATTTCTTGACTGCAAACTTTTTGTAGCTCTTTCCTCCCAGCTCAGGATTTCATTATAGTATTAAATAGCTATTAGTTATAGCTCATTAGTCTCTTAGTCAAGAAAAAATATTTTCATATTGAGATTTATGAAAAACATAGCCATTTGTTTTTGTAGCAGTATTGATTTTTGTAATGTTTTTCTTCTAGATAAATAATGCCCTTCTTTTTGTTAATGTTATTCCCTTTTTGTTGTTGTTTTGAGGTAGTGGCTGGCCTGAATTTGCTATGTAGACCAGGGTGGCCTGGAACTTGGGGATATATGTTTTCTTTTGCCTCTCCTGTACTGGGATGAAAGGTGTGTGCCACCACTTCCTGCTGCCTTTATTAATTCATGTGTGATTTTTGGAGAATTAACTTTGGTCTCTTAGTTAAGGAAGTAAATAAGGAATCATAAGATGATATGATAAGTTGCTCATTTTCTCCATCTAATGTTGTCTCTTACTTAGAAGCACCTTTTGTATATTGGCTTTTTCTGAAATGGAAAGCCTTATTCTCTGTAAGGTGTATCTCCAGATATGGCTTATTCTAGCTTAAATGTGAAATGTCTGTCACAGGTTCATGTGTTTGAACATGTGATCCGAGTTGGTGGTCTGTTCAGAGAAATTATGGAACTTCTATAGTGTGGAGCTGAGCTGGGGGAGGTGGGTCATTGGTGTGCAGGCCTTAAAGGTAGTCTACTCCAGCCTCATTGTAGGCCCCAGTGTCTGCATGGCATGGTCTGTTAAGATGAGAGTAAGCTTTTCTGCTGTGGAGTTACTTGCTGCCATGCTTTGCCTATCACAGTGGACTTTGTCTCCTTATACTTTGAGCTAGAGTAAATTCTTCCACCCTCAAGTTGTTTCTTTTCAGGTGTTTGGTCACCACAGTAAAAAGACAGCTAATTCTAGTGTCGGTGAAGAGCTCATTGTAAATGACACATTACTTGAGGTTTGAACAGAACATCATCTTCACCTTTGTGGATAAAGCAGGTTCTTTTTTTTATTTTCTTAATTTTTATGTGTATGGGTTACCTGTGTGTATGAATATGCAGCACTTGTATGTCTGGTGCTCACAGAGGCCAGAAAAGGTGTTAGATTTACATAAACTAGAGTCACAGAGTTACCACATGGGTACTAGGAGCCAAACCCATTCTCTGGAAGAGCAGCATGTGCTCTTAACTGCTGAGCTATCTCTCCAGCTTCTTGCATTTGGTTCTTCTTTTTTTAATTGCCTCATTTTTAAAAATTTTAATTTTATTAATTACAGTTTATTCACTGTTTCTCAGCTATAGCCCCCTCCCGTATCCCCTTTCAATTCCACCCTCCCTCCCTCTTCTTCTCCTATGCACCTTCCCAGTCCAGTGATAGGGGAGGTCGTCGTCCCCTTCCATCTGACCCTATTCTATCAGGTCTCATCAGGATTGGCTACATTGTCTTTCTCTGTGGACTGGTAAGGCTGCTCTTCCCTCAGATAGAAGTGATCAAAGAGGCAGCCCATGTGTTCATATCAGAGATAACCCCTGTTCCTGTTACTGGGGAACCCTCTTGGACACTGAGCTGCCATGGGCTACATCTGTACAAGGGTTCTAGGTTATCTCCATGCATGTTCCTAGTTTGGAATATCACTTTCACAAAAGACTCCTGTGCCCAGATTATTTTTTGGTTCTGTTGCTCTCCTTGTGGAACTCCTCTTCCCTCCAGGTCTTTTTATCTTCCTGTTCTTTCATAAGATTCTCTGCACTCTGCCTAAAGTTTGGCTATGAGTCTCAGCATATGTTTTGATACCCTGCCGGGCAGAGTCTTTCAGAGGCCCTCTGTGATAGGCTTCTGTCCTGTTCCCTGTTTTCTCCCTCTTCTGATGTCCATCTCGTTTGCCTTTCTGAATGAAGATTGAACATTTTATCCAGGGTCCTCCTCTTAATTGTATACTTGAGCATCTTTTGAATATATGCATAGGAGTGGTATAGCTGGATCTTTTTTTTTCTTTTTTATTAATTACACTTTATTCATTTTGTATCCCCCCATAAACCCCTCCCTCCTCCCTTCCCGAACCCACCCTCCCTCCTCTTTCTGCATGCATGCCCCTCCCCAAGTCCACTGATAGGGGAGGTTCTCCTCTCCTTTCTGATCTTAGTCTATCAGTTCTCATCAAAAGTGGCTGCATTGTCCTCTTCTGTGGCCTGGTAAGGCTGCTCCCCCCTCAGGGGGAGGTGATCAAAGAGCAGGCCAATCAGATTATGTCAGAGGCAGTCCCTCTTCCCATTACTAGGTAACCCACTTGGACACTGACCTGCCATGGGCTACATCTGTGAAGGGGTTCTAGGTTATCTCCATGAATATTCCTTGGTTGGCGTATGAGTCTCTGGGAAGTTCCCTGTGTTCAAATTTTCTTGTTCTGTTGCTCTCCTTGTGGAGTTCCTGTCCTCTCCAGCTCTTACTATTTCCCACTTCTTACATAAAATTCCATTCACTCTGCCCGTCAGTTGGCCATCAGGCTCAGCATCTGCTTTGATAGTCTGCAGGGCAGAGGCTTTCAGAAGCCCTCTGTGGCAGGTTTCTAGGTTGTTTCCTGTTTTCTTCTAAAGAATCTTCACCAACCCTTTATCCATATATATACTGGACTCATATCCAGTATATATAAAGAACTAAAGAAGCTGAAAAGCAGCAAACCAAGTAATCCACTTAAAAAATGGGGAACAGAGCTAAACAGAGAATTCTCAATAGAGGAATATCGAATGGCAGAGAAGCACTTAAAGAAATGCTCAACCTCATTAGTCATTAGGGAAATGCAAATCAAAACAACCCTGAGATTTCACCTTACACCCATCAGAATGGCCAAGATCAAAAATTCAAGTGACAACACATGCTGGAGAGGTTGTGGAGAAAGGGGAACCCTTCTCCACTGCTGATGGGAATGTAAACTTGTACAACCACTCTGGAAATCAATCTGGCACTTTCTCAGACAACTAGAAATAGCACTTCCTCAAGATCCAGCCATACCATTCCTAGGCATATATCCAAAAGAGGCTCAAGTACACAACAAGGACATTTGCTCAACCATGTTTGTAGCAGCTTTATTTGTAATAGCCAGAAGCTGGAAACAACCCAGATGCCCCTCAACTGAAGAATGGATGCAGAAACTGTGGTACATCTATACAATGGAATATTACTCAGCAATGAAAAATAAGGAAATCATGAAATTTGCAGGTAAATGGTGGGACCTGGAAAGGATCATCCTGAGTGAGTTGTCCCAGAAGCAAAAAGACACACACGGTATATACTCACTCATATAGACATACAACATAGGACAAACCCACTGAAATCTGTGCATCTAAAGAAACTAAGCAAAAGAGAGGACCCTAACTAAAATGTTCAATCCCCACCTGAAAGGCAAAGAGGATGGACATCAGAAGAAGAAGAAAATAGCTGGATCTTGAGGAAGCACTATTACTAATTGTCAGAGAAAGTGCCAGATTGATTTCCAAAGTGGTTGTACAAGTTTACATTCTCACCAGCAATGGAGGAAGGTTCCCCTTTTTCTCCACATTCTCTCCAGCATGCGTTGTCACTTGAGTTTTTGATCTTAGCCATTCTGATGGGTGTGAGGTGAAATCTCAGGGTCATTTTGATTTGTATTTCCCTGATGACTAAGGATGTTGAGCATTTCTTTAAGTGTTTCTCTGCCACTTGATGTTCTTCTATTGAGAATTCTCTGTTTAGCTCTGTACCCCATTTTTTAATTGGATTACTTAATGTGTTGATGTTTAACTTAAGTTCTTTATATATTCTGGATATTAGCTCTCTGTCAGATATGGGTTGGTGAAGATCCTTTTCCAATCTGTAGGCTGTCCTTTTGCTTTAGACAGTGTCCTTTGCTTTACAGAAGCTTTTCAATTTCATGAGGTCCCATTTATTGATTGTTGCTGTTAGAGCCTGTGCTGTTGGTGAAGTTGCATCTGGTTCTTAACAAATGTCTTTCCCATCTGAGCTGTAACAACCATCCCTAATATGGATGCAGTAGGTACCCATGAGTGGTCGTAGAGTAGACGAAGAAACAGATAAAATTTTACAAAGGACTGCAAGTCCCTTTATGGACCAGGCTGGCCTTGACCTTAGAGATTCCCTGCCACTTCCTCCCAAGTACTGGGATTAAAGGCGTGCACCATTATACCCAGCGCTTGCCAATGTTTTATGAACACAGTGCATATGCATGTTGGTGTTCTAGCTATAAAGAATGAAAGTGGGGCCTTACCCAAGCTGTAAGGAGCAAGGGATGCTGTCACATGGTCAAAAGAAAGTCAAGCACATAGAAGGTTGTTGTTTCTAAAACAGCTAGTTCCACCACTAACTACTACTTGATTTAGCAAGTGGACACTAACAACAATAAATAAATTCTCCTCCAGATGAACCGCTTAGAAGGAAGTCATCGCTTTAGATGTTTGGGAGGAGGAGGAAAAGATCTTTTTTTTCTTTTAGGCCTAAGGTACAAAGAAACAGTACATATAGGGTCAAGGATTAGTTTAAATGTGGAGGTTGGAGGATGAATATGAGTGTAAATACAGTTTAGTTATTTACACCAAGTAAATTGTAGTTAACTCTGCATATGGGAATGGACTTTTTCAGAAAGTCTAAGACTGGGGAATAATTTCATGAGCCATAGGAATTTTTGGCAATTGAGTTGTGTCTCCTAGAAGAGTGAACAAACAGCAATAAAGAGATGGAAGGAATTGCTTATAGCTTTACAGTGGCCAGATCTGATCAGGTGGCAGATTCTTCAGGTAATTAGCTTATTTAAGACATGGGTTTATTTAGTTTTAAGACAACATGCAAAGAGAAGTTGCAGGGTAAGAATTAGTATAAATGGACTAAGAGAAATGTGGTGATCGGAAGACTGGAGGAGAGAAGGTATTTGAATAGAGCCTTGAGTTTTCTTGGTGGAGCAAACAAGTAAGAATTAGGAAATCTTCATGAACTGTAGAAATGTGGAATAGTTTGCCATCTTTATTTGAAATAGGTGGTAGAAATAGTCTCATTAAATCATGTTTTGTAACTTTTGACATAGTTGAGTAGCCATCTTAGGGAAGTAATTAGCCAATACTTTATTATCCTTAAAGGGGTGATAAGTTTTTAGTCCTGAGCCAGTGAGGTCAAGGCCCAAAAACATGAAGGTGTTTCTCAGAATGCAGCTACTGCATTTCTAGATGCCTTTTCAGTATTAGAACAATGTTCTTTACTGGTTTCTGAAGTGTTCCAGTGGGCTGTGAGTTTACTGTGGTTAATGCTATTTTTAGCTGTAACTCTAGAGGAGACTGCTGTGCCAAATACTGTCCCAGATGGTTTATATTGGATGTTAGCAATTTGATAAAATGACCAGAAGAACACAGTTAAGGAGGAGAAAGTAGGGGTGTATTTCTCATTTTCTTCTGTTGCAAATTGCCTATTTATGCCCCTAAAGCTGTTTGTTTACTTTTCATCTGTGGAGCCACAGGGAGAGTTTCTATTAAATACATGAACTCTTTGCGGAAACACAAAGGCACCCCTCCAATCAAATAAATACCTTTAAAAGTTGTTTAAATTTGATGATATAGTCACACATGAGAGAGAAATTTTTTTCCAGGACAGGTTCCAAGGCAATAAATACATAGGTTTATAATCATTATCTACCATATGTTTGGGATATAAAATGCCTATTTATTAGATTTTCAGGGGGAAGCGCCATTTCAGATGCAAAACAAATTTCCAGAGCCCTAACAAATACAGTTTATTATGTTATTCTTTCTCTCTCTTTTTCCCCTAGTACCAATATTTTTGTATGTAAGAGCTTCTGAGATGAGACAGAAACATCCATATAATTGACAAATACCGTATGAAAAGAAGATGCCTTGTCTTATTTAAGTTGTGCAAAACAAAGCCATATATAGTGATTTTAGCAGTTTCTATTAGCTAATCCACAAGCTGTTATTGTCTGTTTTCCAAAGAAAAGAAAAACTATTTAAAATGACATTTTCTTTTTTTTAATGACATTTTCAATTGGGGAAAGTTATTATGGCTTGTAGTTAATATGCATTGCATAATATACTCTTCACAATGAGCATGTAGGATTTGGTTAATAGTTCCACTTTACATCCTGGCAAGTGTGAATTCAAAAAGATCCACCAACCCCAGAGGACTTGTATTTAGATTTTAGATAGGCTCAGAAGCCATATGCAAAAGGGAAATCAGAAGAACTGATCCATTTGATTTACACCTGGACATTGAGAAAGAATGACTTAGAGCTGCCACATTGGGTATTTTTCCCAATTTGGACTTATTTCCAGCCTTCTAACGATTTGCACTTTGTGCATTGGATTGATGTGCTTTTTCACGGTAGTTAGAACAGATCTCAGTTTAAATGACACTGGATCCTCATCTGATAACACTAATGCAGGTGCTGTGTCCAAAGAGAGGAACCTGTAAAAATCTTTGACCATTTAACAAATATTCCTAAGTGCAGTTTGCATAAATCAAAATTGGGAAGAACCACAAAAGTTAAGGTACCCGTACTTAAATGTTCTCAGTTGCCTCAGGAGGAAAGAGGATCAATTTGTTAATGATTTCCCCCACCCCCAACTTCTTCCCCTCCCTCTCCTGTTCCTGGGAAATTTGTTTCCACAGTATGAACTGAAATAATCTGTGACTCACTTTATTGTTAGGTTCTATTTTGTTCCTACTATGGTCCTCATCAGCGGTCTGACCTCTTCAGTGGATTATCTGTCTTAATGGTATATTTCTGATAGGTCTACTTAAGTATTTCATTGGTTGGTGCACTCTCCAGCTAGATCTGAGAACTCTATTTAAATAACAGTACTTTGTAACTAGTGTCAGAAGATAGAAGGAAATCAACCATTGCTCCACAGCATGGTTTTTACAAAGGAAAACCTTGTTTCCTTCTGTTGGACTTTTTAATCAGTTTCCAGTACTTTAAGCTTTACATTTTAAGTGAGATTTTCTTGTCATTTTGTAACTAACAAAGTTGCTTTTCAGTGACTATTTAAAGGATACATTTTATAATAGCCTCTGTTTCCTTAGCTTTCAAATAACAATGATGGAAGTTAAATTTTTCATTTAGTATTTGAAGAGGAATCTTGCTGGCCACTGAAGATTGAAATACAGTGTTCTGTATGCCTAATTCATTCAAAATAGGTTATTATGAATCACTTGTTATATGAAAGGGAGTTCTGGTATTAGAAGACTGGATCTTTGAGTGGGAGGCAGGGCCTCAAAAACATGAATAGTAAAGTAGTATAACCAGTAGCTGTTCAAAGGCTAGACGTGTTTCACTCATAGTGAAGCTCAGACGGGCAGAAGCAGGAGATGCTGGTAGAAATGATAGGAATCCTCAGGAAGGATGGCTTCTAGAACACACCACTCTACACATGTAGACTGCTGGTCTTGAGGCCAGCAAACTAACCAGAATTTTGCAATCCTGGTGTTCATGAAAGTCTAGTCATGAACCAAATGGACCAAAAGGTTAGTTCAAAAGCCCTTGGTGAATTAAATTGGAACAGTTTGCCTGGGTTAATGGCTTCCAACATGATAAAGCAGTGCATCAAACATAAACAGGAAATGGTTATGTAGGATGTTATTTCAAACAGACAAGTACCTAGCTTCTTTTGAGGCCAGCTTCCTGGTAAATTGTTAATAGATTTTAAAGTCACTGTTAAGGTGTGGACTCCTGATTATAGCACCAGCTATGCCAGTGGTAATGGTGACCATGTTTCGCAGTATTTTGTATGTCATTTTGAATTTTTCACAGGTTGTTTGTGTGGACATGGGTAATTATAGCCACGTCTGCTTTGTAGTGGAAGCAGTATAGGTCATGATTCAAATAGAACTGACAAGATTCTATAGGTTAAAGTTTTTTGTTTTTTTTTTTAATTTGCCTGTAGACTGCCTGTAGAAACTATACAGCATAAATGGAAGCTGTATTTTAACTTGGAAGGTACTCTGCTGAGTTGGTAGAATGCTAGGTAATAAATCAGTTTCAAATACACTGTTTGTTGCTTGCTTTGAAACACCACCACCTCCTCCTGCTCCCTAACACACATACTACCACCACCAAACCATTTAGCCGTTGGGATTAATTTCCTGCTGTTTGTCTCTATGGTGCTCTGCCTTATCCTTCACCTTTCCGTGGAATCCGTCATGCCTCTCTTTTTGTCTCTGCTATGCCGTACAGACCACTTCAAACACTTCAGATGCATTTTTGTATATGTGTTTTTTTTTAATTTGCTCTGTTGAATACTTCTTAAGGGTTTAGGGTAATACTTATAACTTGTTTTTATTGCTTCCATTTTCACATGTACTTCTAGATCTTAGTGCTGTGCACATAATAGGCACAGTAGTTTTGGTTAATATTCTCTAGTGGAATTTCAAGTCATTCTCAAGAAAGAGATTTGCCCCATGTGTGAATGGTTATAAATGTTAGATTACCCAAAGAAGAGGTTAAGATTTATGTCCTCAAAGGGAAGATCAGTCAGGAGCTGAAACTACACAGGAGAATTTTGTGATCTGGAGCAAGTGACAGATTGTTATTTTGTTTTGACCTCTGGGGTGGGGTCGTTAGTGAGAGCTTAGACTGACAGTGCATAAATGTGAGTTTTAGCCAAACTGCTGTCCTCTATCTGTTATTTACTTGGAATTCTGTGTGTACTTTCTTAGTGATCTTGTTCTACTTGTCTGACAAAGCAATTAATTAGGAATTGCTTTCTCATTTTATGGAAGAAGAAATTGGGATAAGATTATATTTTCAAGTTATCAATGTGTTTGTTTGAAGATGGGAGTTTTTCATTGCTTCTTTGAGACTTGCTTTGCCATTTGAGATGAGAGTGTTAATACTTTTTTAGAAAATTACTTACGTGTTTGTGTAACTCTTGTCAAGTGCGCGCAGGCACCTGAAAAAGCCAGAAAAAGGTGTCAGATCCCTTAGACCTGGAGTTACAGGCAGACCTGAGCCACCTGACGTCCAGCATAGGTGCTGGGCACTGAAGTCTGGTCCTCTGTAAGCAGTCCGCTGAACCATCTCTCCAGCTTTCTTGTTCACTTTCTTAAAATCTATTTATTTATTTATTTATTTATTTTATCTGTATATGGGGGCAAAAGTGCCACAGCATGCCCTTGGAGGTTAGAGGCCAACTTGGCAGGAGTCAGTTCTCTCCCTTAACATGTGGCCACTGGGATCCAGCACAGGTCTCCAGGCTTGAGTGAAAACACCCTTAGGTGCTGACCTATCTCCCTGGCTGTGTTTACTCCTTTTTAAACCAAGAAAGAGCTGTTGGCTCTTGTATATCCTTGGAGCCCTTCACAGAACTCTGTTTGGATTAACTGCTGACCCCATGTGATATACAGAGCATCTGGCAGCTGGGGTGGAATTCTCAGCTGTCTTTCTTTGTTTTGTCCACAGAAGGAAATGTGAGTTTTATCTTACTGCTTAAGCAGTGGTACATTCCTTTTTTGGTTCATGGGACCCACCAGTCTGTTTGTGGACTCATTTCCTACCATTTTTGTTATCTTGCATTAGTTTGAAGATCAGGAATGAATTTAACGTATCTTAATGAACATAGAATTATGAGGTACCTCTGGTGTTCCAAAATTCTATTTTGAGGTTTTGCTGCTATTGTATAGTTCATCCTTGCTGTATTAAGGGAATTCAGGCAACAAACCTGAAGGAGCTAGGTCAGTAGTCACTTACCTTTCCGGTGACAGTCATTTTTCATGCCACATCTATGGATATGATCATACATTGCCTGTATCTTACTTAGAATTAAGTGTTTTTACTTTTTGACCGGGAGAGAAAGGCAAATGTTTGAAGACACGCTATGCTGAGGCCCAGCCATAGTTTTTCTGGTCAGTATAGAGTTGAGAATATGGATTTTTTTTTTTTTTTTACAGTTGTGATGTATTTGTGTCTGTTCATGTTCATGCACACTTGCGCATATACACATGCAGGAGAGAGTGGCAGAAATGATTTGTATTGTAGTTTTAATCTTTGACGCATGCTAGCACTTACACAGTATGCTGTGTTCCCTAATTTTCTTCTATAATCCTAATAACTTTATGAGGTGACTGTTGTATTTTAAAGAGGAGACAGTGTCAGAGCACCTATGTCATTTGGTCGACCATGCAAGCAGTAAGGACAGAGTTAGAACTCAGACCAGGTCTCTTCCCGTTCCTGCAAAGTTAGCAGTAAATACCTGTTCTCGCATTGGTAGGCGCCTGACCAGAGTTTTAGAGACTTTTCCGTGTTTTCTAGTGTGTGGAGGGATTGGTTCATTGATGACTTTGGAGGAGAAGCAAGAGAATGGAGGATAATAAATAACCAAGAATGATAGTAGGTATAGCCAAGAGCTGACTGAACTCTGTAGTCAGGCCAGTCTGTCCCCTTCAGTCAGCCGCACAATAGTAAGAGCATAGCTCAAGTATCTTGTTTTCACGGAGGTAAGAGGAGACAATGGAGAGTCAGAGCTTTCAGCTCTTTCCTTGAAATTCTAAATGAAAATTAATTAAAAACAAACAAACAAACTTTGTTTTCGGCACTTTAAACAAATATCTGATTCTGTTTCAAATGGGAAATTTTCTCTTTATGTGTTAGCCTAATTATTCTAGCAGTTCCACATAGTTATGAAAGTCCTGAGAAGGCGAAGCTGCTTAAAGAAATAAAAAGACCAGTAGGAAGTATAAATCCAGTACGTCCATCCAGCTTATCTGTGCTTATTTAGCAAGAACAACCTGAAGTGAGCTGTGTACAGCAACAAAAAGAATTGGAAGAACTTAGAACTTTAGGAATGCTGATCTCTGAGGGAACACTTCTTATTACATGATTTCCATACATTAAGTGGTTTCCAAACATCTTGTATTTTGTCTCCATTTCATTTTAAGTCTCAAAATTCTTGTGTTTGGAAGAAAGAAATAGGTTTATTGGGCGCCATCTGCTGGTTTTGTCTGATAGACCAAAGAAGTGAAACCTGCAAATCTTCTGTCTTGGTGTTACAGAATTATGAAGCTGGAAAACAGTAGTAACTTTGTTAATGGTAGTGCTGGGTTCTGTTTCCATTGAGGAGAGGGATACTTTTAAGTGGAATATACAGGAACATGTTAAAAGAAGAAGATTGTTACATGGATTTAATTGCCTGTTGTCATTATCTGACAAAAGAGAAACATCAAAGAAAATTGTATACAAGTTTCTACTAAGCCTGTATCTGAAGTGACCTAGTTGGTAGTAAAATCAGTACATTCCTCAGTTGATTTCTGTTTATGCTTTTTGAGGTGCTTTTAAGGAAAGCTGAGGTCTTTGCTTGTTAGTTGGGAGTGGGCTTTACCCAAAGCTCCTGGAATGTGTCTGAGCATTTTTTTCTCTAAGAGAGTGGGTTACAAAGACAGGGGTGATCCTATTATATTTTCTTATCAGGAGTGTTTCTGAGTCTTGGGGTTTTTTTTTAAACTGCTATTTATGGACATGGGCTAAAAGCCTTTCCTCCTCAGAGCATTACATTTTAGATCGTTTGATTTCTCTCACAGTTATCTCACATGAGATGCACTGGGGAGAGAGATTGTTTGCAGAGTGGAGTTAAGAATTCATGTGTCCAGCCAACATTATTGAGCACATACAACAACCTGACACATCTTTAGGCACTGATACTTTAGCATTGAACAAAACAAGTATGCCCTTAACTCAGATAAATATGCTGTCTTAAAATTCTGTACATCAGTATACCATACTGTATATGTGTTAAATGTATGAGTCATATATAGGTGTTATAGGAGAAGGTAAAGCAGGGCAAGACAGATAAGAGGTAGAGTGAGATAGCTCTTACTCATTCACAGACACACTTGAAGTATAAGGATCACTAATGTTCACAGTGAGCATTTGTGAGCATATTTACCAGCCATGGGTAGAAGTGCACTGGCCAGGTGATGGAGCCTTTCCATGGCTTCCTTTGTCTAGTGTACATCAGACTGGGAGCTCTGGTCCTGCTTAATTACATTCCTGATGCCTAAGCCATGGCACATTGCTCCATGACTGAGCCATTTTATTTTTTGTGCCTTTGTATACATCCTTTTACATTCTCTGAATGAATTTATCTTTTGTCTGCTGAGTTCCTGCTTGTGTTCCCCTTTCTTTTAAAGGTCCATGTTGTTTTGCTTTCCTTAATAAACCTTTCTATTCTGTAGCTGGTTTATTTATTTCCCTTTTCTGTTTTGCTAGGTTATAGCTTCTGTTTTGGTAGCTTTTCTGTTCGCCTGAGTCTCTCCCACTCAGTCAGGAATTAATTCTTCATGTGTTTCTGGTAGTCTTTGGCCAGGGGGAAGGTAGTGTGAACTTCAGTAAATACATGCAGACTTTTCTGTCTGTTTCTTCTAAGGAACACATAGCATGGTTTCATCTAAGTAAACGCAAGAGTTTGGCCGGGACAGTAGATTCATGTGCTGCAGCATTGACCACCTTATACTTCCCTAAAAAGGTTTTTAGACAAGGAATTTACAGTCTTACACCCTGTAAATCACTGCCTGTTTTTTTCATAATGCAGACTATGTACTTGCCTTCCACTTGCCATGTTCTCTTCAGAGACTTGATTTTGTCAGGTTTCAGCTTAAATGTGACTTTTCAGCAAAACTTCCTGTCACCACTTTTAGTGTGAAGATGTTTCTCATCCCCACTTCATGTACACTTAAGCCTCTTCCTTTTATTAATCTCCCCCCTTCCCAAGGGAATTTTCCCTCCAAGGTTACTTTTTAATGATCTGATTGCATCTGACCTCTTAAGCTCCTTCTCCCCTAGTTCTGAACAATTCCCAATGTAACATTCCTAATTGGCAGTTAATAAATGAATGAGTTGATTTTTGTTGACAAGTCAGTTTCAAGTATTTGCTATTCATCTTACTCTAGAGTCAGCATTTCATACTTCAGCATTCTGTGTGGTGGCAAATATTCTTGCTCCCAAGGAGCTTCTTGCACTTAAGAATTAGCATTATCATGTGGAAGACTTTGTGTTTGGACACATGTATTCACTCCTACATATGTTAAATTCCCATAGTTAAATTTTGTGGTATTATGTTTTGGGATAAATTTCAATGTAAGGAATGGCTTTTGAAGATTGAAATGTAAGAAAAGTTTATATTTATTTGGTGTTTGCTATTGTTACATAACATTAGAAAAGTTCTGTCGTAGCTAGTGTTTACAACTCTGATTTTATAGTTGTTTTCTCTACAGTGGGATTTAGTTTCTAATTTCTTTCATGTTTCCCTTACCATCTTTGTCAATTCATTGTTTCAAAAAGAACTTGAAATCAAGCAACAGAATTTATGTTCTTTGGGCTCCTTAATGACCTGTTTCAGATGGCTCTATGGGAAGCCTTTCTACTCTGCTTTGCTCAGTCATGTCAAGATTCTCTTTGATTCCTGTTGTTCCTAATCTTACTTTTCCTTCAGTGTTCCTTATTCAGCTGGAGCTATGTACAACTTTATGGATCTTCTCCCTAAAGAGACTATGAGCTCAAAAGGAGCAAAAATTATTTTGTCTTTATAGCCTCAGTTTCATTCACAGTGCCTCACCCACATGCTCTTTAATGTCTGTTGTGAGAAGAAAGGATGGACTTCGTGTACTTAACTATGTGTAGCATTTTAAGTTTCTTTCTTAAACTATGACATTTTGGGTTCAGTTCAACGAACATTGAGGACTTACTGGGTATAGGCCAGCCACATTAAAGAACTGTTGAGCGCAAAAGTTAAGCCAGTGCTTTCTGTACTCAGCTGTGTTGTGATGATATCTTTTGGGCTAGTATGTTGGCCAAAAATGATCTGCATTGAATCTGGGGCATCATGGGGCATTGGAATTTCTACTCTTCTGCTCACAGTCCTCAACATGGCATATGAGCATTAATCTCTTCATGTAGAAGAACATGTATGTATGTTACTTACCAAGATGCAAGTCTTGCTGTTTGTCACTGTTCCTGGAGTGCAGGAGCCAGGTACTATTTAACTTTATGATTTTTGTGTTGGTTAGTAGCAGAGGTGTGTGGGTGTGTGTCTGTGTGTTGTATGTATAATGTGTATTGTATGTAATCCATGTGTATGTATTATATAATATATATCACTGTAGATGTATAATTTTCAGTATTAAGTGCTGTTCAGGAAGAATGAATAAAGATTGTAGTAGTGTAGGGTTGCCAAAATGGCCTATCTAACACCAAGCCTGCTGGACCTAAGTTTGATCCCACAACCCCACATGATGGACAGAAGGAAAGTATCTCTCCACATCCATCATAGTGAGTATATGCTCCCTACCCCTTTGTAACACAGTAAATAAATAAATGCCGTAGAAAATCATCAAGATAAAGTAATGAGAGCAGAATGGAGGGGAAAGTAATAAGCACACTTGTATCAGACCACTAAATAAACTTTGCCATTTAACTTACTGGGTAGACCTAGACTAAGAACTTACACCAGCAGCAGAGACTTGAAATAAAGCAGGAGACACTGATGGAAATGTTTAGGGAGCAGAGTTTTTAAAAATATTTTTAATGATGTGTTCTTGTTTGTGGGTTTGTGCACGTGAGTCCAGCTGTCCTGGAAGCCAGCAATGGCAGATTTGGAGTTAAGGGCTCATCCTGCCTTCTACACACTCAAATAATATGAACTGTTCAGGAAACAAATTGCTGAAATAAAGTGCTGAAAATGCTGTGCTATATTATTCATTTACCTGTATTCCTAAGTAAGGGGCAGTTGTGTGAAAGTACAGGCAAGCCACATGCTCTGCGTTCAGGGCCCAGTTTTATGTGGACCTTATAGGGTTAACTGTTTAGTGATGGAGCTCTGTATACAACTGTACTCATCTGCACTCTGTATACGTCTGTCCTTTGCGTAGGGTGCTACTTATTTTTAAAAATGGTTTATAACTTATTTGTTTTGTAAATAGTTCCAGATTTGTCTAGAAGGAGCCACTGTGGTCTTTGTGTACTTAAGACCTGCTTTTCTAACTTTCTGACTTCTCCCCTTCCCTCTCCCTATTTTCTACTAAAAGCGAGTGTTCTAGCTCATCTAACAGACCCTGACCCAGGGCTGGCACCAACCATTGTGAAGAGCCTTTGTTTCTCGAACTGGAGAGGGGTATTACTAATGACTACAGTCTGCTCTGGCTTTGCTTAGTGTTACAGGGCGTTCCTCTGCTGTGAAAGCTTTCAGTGACATTGAACACCCGGTTGCCTTGAGTTTATAAGGAAAAAGGCTTTGCATTGTTGCCTATGGGGAAGTTGTTTGAGGTCATCAATCTTTGCTTGTGTTAGGAAATGATTTTGCAAAATGATAACAATGTGTCCAAAGCAGAGGAACAAATGTAGTTGTGTACACAAGTTGTATAAACAAGGTGGATCTCTGCCCTTCTCTTCCGTCTTATAGAAAGACAAAACTTTGGCGCAGTGCTTAAATTTACTTAATATTATCAACTTCCTTGGTTTTACTTTCCCTGTACTATAGTGGGTTTAAATCATTTTGGGAAATTGATTTAAAAAAAAAAAACCTCATACCTTAAATTCCAGTTCATTCTTGTTATCATGCTATGTTGCTATAATCATGCTATCACCATATACTTTTTAAAAAAAGATTCAATTTATTATGTATACAGTGTTGCCTGCACGCCAGAAGAGGGCACCAGCTCTCATTATAGATGGTTGTGAGCCACCGTGTGGTTGCTGGAAATTGAGCTCAGGACTTTTGGAAGAGCATCCAGTGCTCTTAACCTCTGAGCCATCTCTCCGACCTCACCATATACTTTTTAAAAAGATAGTGTTTGTAAATTATGTGTATATGTGTCTTTGTGCTTGTTGCACCTTCCTATGAGTGCAGGTACCTGCAGAGGCCAGACATATAAGATTATCCCTGGAGCCGGAGTTAAGGATAGCTGTGAGCTGCCTGACATGAGTGCTGGGAATGGAACTCAGGTCGTCATGCAAGAGCACTAATGTTTTTCACTACTGAGCCATCTCTAGCTTCTCTCAGTATATTTTTTGTGAAACATTTAAAGATATGTTGTAGTCCTTATGCTCTTTTATCTTTAAGTATTTCATAGTGTATTTGCTAAGAATAAGAAACAAGAATATTGTCGTACAGTTACAGCATAATTAGAAAAACCCAGGACTTTGAGCACTGGTATAGATTAAACGTGTAAATCCTTACTCAAGTTATGCCTGCTGACCTAATAATATATAGTAATTACAAAGGATCATATAGTCCAGGATCACACATTGTATATAGCAGGAAGTCATTTAAAACTACTTTTATTAGTTCTTTGAGCATTTCATACAACACATTTTGATCATACTTACTCTCTTCCCCAACTCCTCCCAGATTCACTCCCACCCAACTTCCTTTTCTATTATTATTATTATCATCATCATCATCATCATCATCATCATCATCATCATCATCTTCATGGGAAGTGGTGGCACAAGCCTCTAATCCTAGCAGAGGCAGGTGGACCTTTGAGTTCAAGGCCAGTCTGATCTACAGAGTGAGTTCTAGAACAGCTAGGGCTACACAGAGAAACCCTGTCCCTAAATAAATAAGTAAACAAACAAATAAACAATTTTCCTTCATACAATGTATTTGGCAGTGTTTTTCCATTCCTCCCAGATCGTACCCACCCACCCTTACCCGCTCAACTTTATGTTCTCTCTTTCAACCACCACCAAAACCAAGAAAACAAAAAAAATCCCAGAAATGAAAACCTCCATAAAAATGAAAATAAAAACAAACAAGCAAAAAAATTCAATAAGACAAAAAAAATGCCAAAACAAAACAAAAGTCCACAAAAGTACCATTGAGTTCATTGTCTGTTAATCAACCACTCCTAGGCCTGGAGGCTACCCAGAAGTGTGGTTGATAGATCCAATGAGACTGCATTGGAAGAACCTGATTTTTCTCCTTGCCAGTGGATATCAATAACAGACAGCTTCTTGATTAGGGGTGGGACCCCATGTCCACTTGTACACTTTTCCCTTTCAGTAGTGACATCTTTTTTGCTTGCTTGTTTCTTTTTCAATATATGGCTGTTTGTCTTCACATACATATGTGCACTATATGCATGCAGTACCCACAGAGGCCAGAAGGGGCCAGAAGGGGGAGTACGATCACCTGGAACTGGTGTTACAAGCAGTTATGAGCCACCATGGGAGTGCTGGGAATTGAACTCCTGACCTCTGGAAGATCAGCCAGTGCCCTAACCACTGAGCCATCTCGCCATCTCAGTACTGACATCCTTTCCAGCTTGAACTTGCACAGTCCTCATGTGTGCTGCCACAGTCTCCATGAACTCACACGTGCATCAGTCCTGCTGTGTCTGGAAGATGCTCTTTCTCTGGAGTCATCATCACCTCTAGCTCTTAGACTCTTTCTGCCTCCTTTTCCACATAGGTCTTTGAACCTTGAGGGGAGAGGTGTGAAGAAGACAACCCATTGAATACTGAGTGTTACTCTCTGATCTCTGTGTTAATTCCCATCTACTGCAAAAAAGAAGCTGTGGGTTGTACAAAGCACTGATCTGTGGGTACAGCAGTCTGTTATTAGGAGTCATTTATTGCTGTATTCCGTTAGCAGAATAATAGTAGTAGGTTTTTTAGATGTACTTCTTTTCTTAAAAAATTTGCAAAGACTGGGGAGATGAGGGATGAACAACAACAACAACAAAAAATTAAAAAAACCCGCCACAACAAGGCTAGGAGCCTGCTTTGATGGATAAGGTGTGCCATCTGAGTGTGAGGGCTGGGATTTAGACCCCCAGAACCCATATAAAAATTGGTTTGGTTATGCCAGCCTGCTTGTAATCCTGGCATTTAGAGCCAGGAACAGAGGCTTCCTGCTGCATGATGGCTAGCTAGACTAGCCAAATGGATGAGCTCTGGGTTTACTGAGAGATAGTGGTCTCTATATGAACCTCCACGTACAAACACATTTACCTAGGCATATGTGCCCATGTAGAATTTAGAATATTTGGAGAGAAGAGATTTGATTGATTAAACATACCAAATATAAAAGTGTGGAACCTGAAATGCTCTCACATCAAAAGCTTTTTGTCTTGTTTTTTTTTTTTTTTTTTTTTTTTTTTTTGGTTGGTTGGTTTGGGGTTTTTGTTTGTTTGTTTTTGAGACAAGGTTTCTCTATGAAGCCTTGGCTGCCCTAGAACTCGCTCTGTAGAACAGGCTGTCGTCAAACTCACAGACATGTGCTTCTGCCTCCCAAATGCTGGGAGTAAAAAAGGTGTGTGCCACCACTACCCTCCAGAACTTTTTGAGTGGCATATTACTTACATCAAGGCCACACTTCGTAAGCCTCCTCAAACACCACCACCTACTGGACCCATGTGTTCACTATCTGAGTCTGTGGGGGATATCACATTCACACCATCACAGTGACAGACCAAAAGGTTTGTCAGCTGGGCCAAAAGATTTTTGTTTTTGGAGTCTTTCAGATTTCTTGGCTAGGTAAGCTCCACATAATGCTGGTGCTGCTGGAAATAACCGTGGCCAATGCATTGCTCCTCCCTCCCCCCCTCCTTCCCATTTCATTCTTGCAGTAATCTCATGAAATGAGGAAAATCTTAGCAGTTGGCTTGTAGAATTCCCAGATTATTTCAGTAACATACTGCCAAGTTAAAACAGATAAAAGCACTGTATCTTAATTGGGCCTGGTATGAAAATTTTTCACTTTCCTGTCTTTTGTTGACCAGTTGGAAGCAATTTGTTGCTTCTGAAGGGGTAGGGAGAAGCTCTCATGATGGTTATTTTTAGTTGTCTTGATAGAGTTCAGAATCACTTGTGAGGTGAGCCTCTAGTCTTACCTGTGGGGATTATTTTGATTACATTAATTATGGTGGGAAGACCAGCCCACTTTGGGCAGCACCATTCCCTGCCTTAAGAGGGGAAAGTGAGCTGAGCAGTGGCATATAGACATTCATTTGCTGTCTGTTTGAACCTGCTGCTTTAAGCTCCTGCCTGTGTGACTTCTCTGCCATGATGGGATGTGAGCTAAATAAACCCTTCCTCTCTTAGGCTGCTTTTATCAGAATATTTTATCACAGCAACAGAAAATGAGATCAAGACAGCCCTGATTTGTAGCATTTGTCAATTCTAGTACCATAATTTCTCCCCTAAGGATTGATTTCAAGCTATCCAACCCCTTTACTGAGGGCAGAATTGGCAAGCAATAAATCCTGGATAAAATATGTTATCAGCACACTATTATATAGATTCTATTAATGTAAATCTCAGGACAGTATATTGAGATACAGACTTATTAATACAGGGCTTTGGGGTATTATATTTGCTTTACATCTATTTTAGTTATTTGTAAATTTAATTTCTAATGCTGGCTGTGCTTAGCAGTTGGCTTGTAGAATTCTCAGAAATTTAACAGCTGGTTTTCATTAGTTCATACAAGTTGGCCCAAGCTATTACTGACCAGACCTACCTTATAATATTGTGTGGCCAACATTATCTAAGACATCAGTGATTTTTCCTCTCTTCTTTCTTCTAAAAATTCTATTTTATTTTCCTGTGTCTGTATTTACCCTGTTTCCCACATTCTGTTTCTTCCATCCACTTCTATGGTATAATTAAATAACTTCTTATTCCTGAAAATACCTAGCTCTTTTCCATTCTATTACCTTCTTCTCTCATTTTATTCCTGTGTATTGAAGGAATACAATACACCTGTGTATCCCAGTGACTAGTATCTTCTGGCAAGATCTTATAGAGAAGAAATCTTTGGTCTATGAAAGGAACACATATTCTTAAGAGTTCTGATGAGGAGTCAGGATTAAAATAATTTTTATATCAATTATAAGGTAATCTTTGCAGTGCTACTAATACAATAGATGTTCAGAATGTGGGCAACTGACACTTCTCACCATTTAGAATTCTCCTTTATTTATGTAATCCTTTTATTAAAAACCCATTTTAATGGACAATTAAGCAATTTCTCTGGTTAACATTTTTTAAATCACTATACATTTTTATTTGGGGTATCACCTATGCTTATAATGCTTTTTCATTCGCTACTGTGTCATCTATCAACGAAACCAGTAATGTCCCTAAAAATGAAGAAGTTCAGGGATATACTTCTCATTAATGAGAAGGGGAAATTTTTGTCTTTTTAAGGACAGCACTTTGTTTTTTAGGCTTATGTTGCTGGAGACCGATGACATAGATGCAATCCTTTCCTGTCATTGGGTCAGCCTGAAATAATAGTTGAGAGTAGGTTGAACATTATTTTTCTTATTAAGCTCATCTTGTAGTTAGTAGTGTGACAGACTTATTAATTGTGCAGCCAGACTTTTTAATCAATGTCTTTTGTGGTTTGGGTCTAATTTTGAAGAACAGAGTAATCAATCAGGGCTTCTCTTGCAGAGAGTAGATATCAAGTAACCAATCACCTAAATAAATATATATATCACTTAAGTAATATATAAATATATAATATATAAAATATATAAATCAATAATATATAAATAATATATAAATATATATAAATCAATATATAAATCACCTAAATAAACATATATATTTTATTTAGGTGATTTATATATTTAGGTGATTTATATATTATATATAAATATATATATTATATATATATATTTTTGTGGAAATTAGCAGCTCTCCTCCTCTTTCAACCCTTCTTGCTTAATCTTTCAAAGTCATCTCACTAGGGACCTGGTGAGCCACCATAAAATAGGAGTCATTTACATCTGTGAAATGTGGAGCTTGTTAGCTCTCTGACTATTAGAGGGAACCAGCTACTTTTAGTTCCAAGTGCCTTTGGAATTTAGCTTTTGAGTTGCATTGAATTGAATAAAGCTTTTTTCCCTTCTCTTGGGTATAAGGTTATGTGGCTTAGCTTAAAAAAAAAAAATAACGGTATGAAAGCCATTCAGAACTTTGTTATTTTGTCTTGGGAGTCAGAAAAGAGGTTGGTATTAAAAGCTTTTTAAAAGGATTTCAGTTGCTTATGTCAACCATCTCTTGCCCCCATCGAAAGGAAGGCCCAAATACAGTAACTCAGCAACAACACCCCTCAGGTAGAGAGAAATCCTTGGTTCTGAAAAGGATTCATTCGTAGAATTCCAGTTTAGAAATCTAAGTGAACAAACTTCCATTAGAAATCCAAGTAGAGTTTCTCTCTTGTAAAGGTGTAGGTGGTAAGTAAAACTGACCATAGTATGTACATGTAAGAATGAATGGGCACAGCTGGGCTTCAGTGTAGGTTTACTTGTGACACAGAAATTAACAAAACCTGCAAGAGTCAGGGTTTGGGCCATGGGTCTTGGTTTCCAACACATGAAGAAAAGGATGAAACTTCTGTGTTTTTATTTGTAGAGTATGAGGGCTTCAGTACGTAGAGAGACTGGACTGTTCTCATTGAGCCTCAGACAGTTAAACTGGTTGCATCATGCTAAAGAATAGCATTTCACAGGCTTAAGCTTTTTAAAATCATTTTCGAGAGAAAGACGTGTGCAACAGACCAAAATAGAGTTTGGAGTAGTGACCAAAGCTATGATAATTCTTTTCCTGGCTGTGATATCCCTCGTTTGGGTGTTTGGGTGCTTTAGAGTGCTCCAGTTATAGCCAAATAAGTTATGGCTTATTTGGAGGTTCATTCTGACTTACGTGTTGCGTTTGGTGGATTTGAGCAGTGGGAATAAAATAAAGGGATATTTATGCTCTGGGAAATACTTTGAACTCAGTCTATAAAATCATTGTGCTGTTAACATTTATTAAAATTAATCTTAGGTTTGATGGTATAATTTTGGGTGTCCAATGTATAGCAAAATGCTGCCTTCTGCTTCACTGACTCTAGGTTTAATAATGTGGCCACAGGGTGGCATGGTTCCCTTATATACCTTATTGTTGATAAAATAGAAAAGAGGAAGATAAGTGAGAGCGTTCCCCAATTTTTATGTTAAAATGACCAGGCTTTTACTAAATTATTGTTTCTATACTGCATTATTAAGATTTGCAAAATAGTAAATAAATCTCTGTTCCCTAGACTTTGATATGTTAAAAGTTTTTTTCCTGTTGTCATTAGCTTGTGGTTATAACAAGTGTTTATAATTGGGAAGAGTGGTAATTCATAGAGTATTAAACTGTGAGCTTCAGCTTATTCTTTTAAAGTCAGCTTATGAAAACTGATAGAAGAGTGTTTGAAACTAGTAGACAAAGATGCTTTCCATCATAAGTAATTGCAGAGGTGTTTGGCATGATCCTTACCTGATTATAAAGGCTTAATGGAAGGAGGAGAACAGGCATGTCAATTCATGGGTGGAATTTGAATGCGGTTACTGTTTCAAGGCAGATCTACTATATGCCCTCATCTTTGTTGGGAAATGGATTGACTTGGTAGTAATTCTTGAGATGTAGAAGTTAGCAGGCTCCCAACAGAAACCCTACTAATGCAGACTTGGGGACTCTCTTCTAGGGCGATTGTGTTGTTACAGTACTGCTTGCTGAAGAGGACAAAGTTGAAGATGATGCTATTTTTTACTTGATTTTTTCTGGTTCTACCCTCTATCACTGCACAAGTACCCGAAAAGTCAGCTCTGATACGTTGGAGACAATTGCTCCTGGTAAGTATCTGAATGGAGTCTTTTCTAGCCTTTAGTTATTTATTATTTTGTCATTTTATTTTGAGCAGGGTTTAGCTGTGAATAGCCAAGGCTGGCTGTAAAACTCTCCTGCCTCAGTCTCCTGAAGGCTGGGATTGCAGGCCTATACTAATATACTGTGCTTCTTTACTTTTAGTGGATCCTTTCCCTGCACCACACACACACACACACACACACACACACACACACACACACACACAC
>NW_026596046.1:13904740-13918364 GCF_907164565.1 Psammomys obesus
CACACACACACACACACACACACACACACACACACACACACACACACGATTAGTAAAGAGTAATAGAAAGCAAGGTGCTAACCTAGAGCTTTAAGTATATTGATAATGCTTAAGTATATTGATAATGCTTTTTTTGTTTGTCTGAATCTAACTAGAAATAAATGAAACAAAGTGATGTTATAAATTGAGGGATATCAGGATCAGGAAAACAAACAAACAAGAAAACTAAATAATTGGATGCTGAGAGTTGAAAGCATATGAGAAAATTGAAAGATATACGGAAAGTATACATTTTCATGTGCTTATCACGATGATACTAAAAGTTTTATTCTGAATTTTATGGTGACAAAACCAAAAACCTGAAACATGATTAGTAATACATCCCTCACATCTGGGATGCAAAAACATTCAGTGTTTTTTGGTTAATCCTAAGATTTGTAAGAGAAAAACCAATTCTGCCATTTTGAGCCAAATTTGAAGCAAGCTTTATTAAATATTAAATACTGACCAGGTAGATAGACTCTGGCCAGGTCCATTCCCTGAAATTCTTAGCTGAGTGGCCCCAGACACATGTTATAAGGCTTTTTATGGATAAAATCATTTGCTCAGCCACCGTATTTTTCCATGTAGCTTTGTTGTTATTTTCTAAGAACTCCAGCATCCAGGAAGAATGCTTGGGCAGGCGGGGCTTACAGTTTAATTTTGGGTCAGAACATCTTCATGAAGCCAACGCCTCAGAATTGCAAGCCATAGAACACTGTGGAATCAAGGTTACTTACCCTCCGCATTTGTGAATGTAAACAAAAATTTAGAAATCAATTTTAAGTCATCAGGGCATTGCTAGTGGATGATAAAGTAACACCTATCTCTTGGCCTAGCCAACATCTGAAATGCATTGATTTGTGTTTTGGGCTGAGTATTTTCTTAGTCTTACTTTACAGTTAACAGTTGGATGAGTTTTCACCAAAATTCAGAAAATAGCTTCATTATTTCTCATCTGAGAATAAAATGGATGTGGTTCACATGCCAGCATGTTTTAGTGGTCCCCTCTGTTGGTAGAGGTGCTGTTTAAATTATTAATTTATAAAGCACTGTTAGTATTGGGTCTTACTGTGCCAGATAAATCTCCCTGGTTTTTTTTTTTTTTTTGTGCAGTTTCCTATAAATTGACTTAATGTCTGCTACCCATGAAATTATGAAAATTATGCCTTGCAGAGAACCTAGATTAAAGCAGTTTGTTTTATTTTTTTTACTACTTTTGAGATTTATTAAGATTCCAGACAGTTTTAGAAATGTATTTCCCAAATATAAAAAGGTGGCTAGGGGAGATAGTGAGTTCTTTCCTAAAGAATATTAGATATTCTCTTTTGTAACTCAAGCCTCCAGCTATCGTGTTTCCTGTTAATACAAATCATAAGAGGAAAACTGATCTGGAACTTGAGGTCTATTCTCTAGCAGGTGCCATTCAGTATTCCATTGCTTAACTCATTGGGTATTGGTGAAGGAAGAAAAGAATCTCTAGGAATCAGTCCCTGGCTAGACTCCTACCAGGAAGTAGGATTAATTTTATGGGTTCATTTCTTTCTTAATTAGAAATATTTTATGATTAAAATTTGTGCGCACTCTCTCTCTGTATATGTGTGCGTGTATGTGTATTTTCCATGCCCACTTCAGCCACACCCTCTGTGAGTTTCCATTGATTCGGAATGCTGTTGCCCTAGTGATCTACCTCAACCAGAATCGGCATTGTACTCTATAATTTTTGTCATTCTTGGCCCATTCTTTCACCTGTAGCCCAGAATACTTGATTTTTCTTCCCTTTTCTGTTTATCGGCTTTCACTCACCTAAATCTTCTGTTCTCTATCATGCTTACTGATTCAGCTGTCCTCGCCTCAATTGCCTCATTATTCCTCCACCTAAATTCATTAAGCTTTCTGATAAGAAGTGCCCAATTATGGTAGAATTTGGAGAGACTCTGTGAGACCCTGAGAGGCTAAGAAGGATCATGGCATCACTTTAGCACATGAATCTTTGTTGTACTCTGGATGGCCTGTGAGAAACTGGTGGAGTCTCCTAACTGGATTCTCCTTGGTCATCATGCTTCAGACTTTTGGTTTACTTGCCTTTCAGCTACTGTCATCTGGATTAGTTCAACACTTTGTAATGGAGGAGTAGAGATGGACAGTCAAGTGAGGTGGACGTGGAACCCACACAACTTTAAATGTCTTGATCATATCATGAAATTAACTTTGTAACCCAGGGTCAGACTGCCTTCAGTCTGCTCTTGTGGTCATCTTAGACGTGTGCTTTCCCTTCGCTTAGGTACTTCCTTAGTATGCTTTTTTCATTACAACGTCTCTGCAACCTGTATTTCCTGACCGTGCTTTACACTTAGCTATTCTCTCACCTTCTCATGTGTGCTTTGTCCACTTTTATTTTATTTCGGCTTCTGCTAAAGTGGTAGTGTTTTTGGGGCGTATGCTAAGTCAGCTTTGATGACATACATCATACATACAGTGTTGTTTCTGGTACTCAGAAGCAGACATTCTAGACGTTACCCTCTCTTCACCCTTCCCTCTTTGGGGAAATGCAAAAGGAGTTTCTGACTTCTTGAGTTGAATTCTTAGCCTGTCACCATAGTCTCTGTTCTCTTTCTAGAGGTGGCTTTCATGGTTTCAGTGCATCAGTGATAATGACAACCACCAATTTCCTTTTTGCTGAGAGCCAGTGTCAGGCTAATCAGGATTCCTGATGGAAAGTCTGTACAGTCTGTACAGGGCTTTGGCACTGCAGTTACTGGATAGATAGTCACTGTCCTTTTTTTTTTTTTTTTTTTTTGTGGTAGCAGGTGTTCCCTGATAGGCATGTCTCTCTGCCCTTTCTGCTTATTCAAGAACGAGCCCTGCCATTTCCAGTCATCTGAGCTCTAAGAAGAAAAAGCTTTGTGCCTTGTTCTTCCTTTTAATGTCGTGCCTTTTTCAGATAGCTGGTTTGGTTTTTCTTTGAGTTCTCTGTATGATTCATTGTGTTTTGTTACATTTTCATTCTTACTAAAACCAGATGATTGACTGACCTTCAGAAAACAGCTACATTTTGATGCTAGTCTGTCACCTTTTATCAAATACTTTCTGCAAATAGGTTGGAAAAATAAGACACTTCTAAGTTATAGAGAAAAATTCACAATAATGAGTCACTGTGACTCTTATTTTCTTGTGTGTGTGTTTCTGATAAGAATCTTACAATAAAAAGAGATTATAAAGCAGGAGGACCAGGAGTCCAAGACCATCCTCAGCCACGTAACAAGTTTTAGAATGATCTGGGCTAAATGAGACCCTGTATCAAAAATAAAAAGGACATTATAAAGATGTTGTAAAGGCTTTTAAAGCAATTTCTTATTACTTTTTTCCCCTTTCATTGAAGTCTGGAGATACAATACAGTTCAGCTTGAGGCAGAGGTAAGAAAAAGATAGTGACCTGTTTTTTATGTTTTTGGATATTTGAATGCCTTATTAAGAACATAATATATAGTAATATTTAGTAAAAATTTTTGAAATTCATTTTTGCAGTAATTAACCTTAGAGCCTGGCTTCAATTTGTTATGAAACGTTACATTCAAAATAACTTTGAGGGCTAGAGAGATGTCAGCAGGTAAAAATGCTTGCTGTATAGTTCTGACAGTCTTGAGTTTGATTCCTAGAATCAATCATACGATAGAAGAGACTTGACTTCCAAATGTAGTCTTCTGACTTCGATGTGCATCCTTCCACACTTCTCCAGTAATAATAACTAAAATGTCATATTGCACTCTTGTCCTGTAACAATAATAAATAAATTGAAAATTTAGGGACCTTTAAGATGGCTGGTTTAAGAATATAATTTCAGTTTTATCTCAAAGCTATTCTTAGGATGCACAGTACAGTTTTAGGGGTTCATTTTTAGTAGTCAGTTTAGACAACACAAATGATGATTTTATCATTTACAAATGGAATGGGGATTTGGAATGTTCTGTACACTGTGTTGTGAAAGGCTTTGGTATGGGCTATTTATAAAATAAAATCTTTCAGTTTATTTATTAATATACTTCTAGTGTCCATGACAAAGGCGGTAAGATCATAAATCTTCATTGATGTCAAATTAGACTCAATACTTAAGAATTTTCTTTTTGTTTCATACTTATCAAGGATAGTTGACCATGTAAGATAGTTTCATTGTGAAAAGAAAACAAAATCTATTGTATGTACAAGTCCCTTTTGGCTAGTGAAAACTTGGAGCTTCACTCTTACAAAGTAGTCCTGTGCTCATAGCATCATGTATTTTTTTATTCCTTCTGAGCAAAGATACTTTTTAGCAGTAGGGGCTGATTATCAAATCAAGTATTTTGAAAAAAGAAATATGAGCTTTTAATTTGTTCAGTCAAAAGAACTCTTACCATCTAACAAAGTTATCAGTTATTATTTTTAACTGAATACTTAATGATAGTGTATGTAATCCAAATAAAAGGTTATTTCTTGACAGCTTTGAGTTTGTGTATTTGTTTTTATTAAATTAGTTAATGCAGTACATATAATAGTTGTACTGGAAAAACAAACCAAGAAGTAGTTAAACTAGGAAAAAGTGCCCAGATCTGTTGTCCACTCTCCCAGTGGTGTTACAAAAATTTTATATATTTATCACCTTGGACCTGTGTATATAACACTGTAATCTCAGGGTGTGTATTACAACAGGAATGATACAATTTAGAAGTATAACTTGGATCTTGGCTGTGTGTGTGTGTGTGTGCCAGAAATTCTTATTCTTTGCATACAACATATGTACACAAATAAATCTATGGCATATCAATGATGATTTTATAACGTAGAGGTTGAAGAGTCAAAAGCTAAAAGTGGCTTTTGGGAGGAACGATAATAGGAAGAAGGATTGAAGAGCACTGTCTCAAAGGTTTAGGCTAGAATACAGGAAGTCACATTTTTAGAATTCAGTAGCCTGCCTTTTTCATAGTGCACACAGTGGGTTTCTGGGTTTGCTCTTGTGTTTATTTAGTTTTTAGTTTTTGTGTTTTCTTGCTCTTTAAGTATTCTTCTGCACATAGAGACATTTTATAAATACATGTTATTTGTTCATGTGCCATTAGTTGGCAAGATCTAGTTGTGTGAGAGTGCATATTCCTTTATGTAATACTCTTTGTGGGGGTGGGCAGAGGGCAGTCTGTAAATTGAGCATTTTGCACTACTGTTCCAAAGGAAGAAGACCACACCAGGTTCTTAGACATTTCTCTGATAAACTGAGTAGTAAGTCTTGCTTGTGTCCCACCGCTGAGTACTGTAGCCTACCCTTTCTGTGTGGGCTTGGCTTGTGCTGGTCCAACAAGTGCTTTAAGTGTCCTTTTTTAGATCGCTGATAAAAACAAAGGCCTGATTGTTTTAGTCTCAGAAGAGATGGCCTGGGTGGGATGTGTTCCATTTTTAGCTTAACAGGAAATGAAGTAATTTTGGGGTCATACTTTAGTACTTTTGTTTATCTGTAACAGGTTTTTGTTGCCATGGGTGCAGATCTTTAGACAGTGATAAAAAGTGTGTAGAGAAAGAAGCCTGCGGGGAAGCTTTCCTAACCACTGGCGTAAGAACTTCTGACCCAGAGGGCCTAGAATTGAAGGTTTTTAAGGGGACTGTTAACCTTAGATCACTTGTTTCTTACCTGGGTGCTTCTTGTGTTTTTATTCAGCCTTTTCTCCCTTCATTTTCTGAGTTCTGCAGTACTGAAGGCACCAGTTTGTTCTGCAGGCTTGCTGACCTGTGCTGGCTGCTGAAACTTTTTGTTGTGTTTTAGAGATCAGTTGTTTCATGTGTTGCTTCAGTATTTTGAATTCTCAAACTACCAGTTTCTGTTGCCTGTTTGCCATGTGCTTTGTGTGTAGCCATCTAATAGTTTCAACAGTTTGTAGGGTTGATGGTATCACTTTATGGTTAGAGAAAGTCTTCAAATCTGAGTGAGTGTTAGGATAATCACACCTACCTGTAGGAGAACTTGGCACCCAAATCTAGTGTGGCCTTCAGTACACCTTACAGTCTACTTGGTAGGTAACAGAGCACCCATGCCTCATAAGGTATCTTCTTCTGTTGAAGACAAAATAGACTGGATAGGACGCTAAGATGCACTTACTTACAGTTGGGCTTTTTCTCTCCTCAGTAGCTTCTGGGATTTTTTCTTTTTCTTTCTGGATCCTATAGGATAGCTTCTTTTAGAAACTGAATAAAATTTCGGTACTTTTCCTTTAAAAAACACTGATTATGTTCCTCTCTTGTTACCAGGAAATTGGATGGAAACAAAACCACCATGGAAACTAGCTGAAAAATGTTGCTACTGTACTTCCCCACTACAACTTCTATTTTTTATTGTATCAAATTTGATATAATTTTCCATTTTGCCTTTGTAGTGTAAAGATAGGACTAAGGCAGGCATAAGGTAAATACTCCTCCTCCCCAAACAGTCATTTATCTGGAGCAAGTTTTCAGTAGTAAGCTTTATGTATACCTCTATACCGAAATCAATTTTATTCATAGATCTATGTCACAAAGCCTTTAGTTTTAAAAAATGCTGACTGCTCCAGTCCTCATGTTTTATTTGAAAAGATACAGGGATTAAAAACTAATTTTGAGCCTGATAGTGATACTCTGCCAATCCTGAGTGTTTCGACCACACAGTAGGTAAGTCAGGTACCTTGTTATTATTATTATTTTTTTTTTAGATTTGTTTTGTTTTATATATGTGGTCATTTTACCTCCATGTGTATATGTGTAACACTTTTGTGCCTTTGGAGATGTCTTAGTTACTGTTAAGTTTCTATGACAAAGCACTATGACCACGACCAACTTAGAGAAGAAAGAGTTTATTTGGGGCTTATGGTTTCAGAGGCTGAGTCCGTGATTATTTTGGAGGGGAGCATGGTAACAGGCAGGTAGGTATGATGCTGATGCAGTAGCAGTGGGCTCACATTTTGATGCACAAGGAGGAGGCAGAGAGAGCTAACTGGGAGTAGTGTGGGCTTTGGAAACCTCAAAGTGTAACCCCAGTAACACACCTCCTCAAATAAGGTGACATTTCCTAATCCTTCCCAAACAGCTCTACCAACTAAGGACTAGTCAAACGAGCCTATGGGGACCATTCTCAGACAAACCACCACATTCTACTTTCTGGCTCCTGTATGCTTGTGAGCATATCATGAAACAAAACACATTTAGTCCAACTTGAAAAATCCACATACTCTTTCACAATTTGAACAACATTTCAAAGTCTCTTGTCAGAGACTTTAGTCTCTTTAGTCTCTTGTTAGACTCAAGGCAGTCTCTTAATTATAACCCCCTGTAAAATGAAAATCAAATCATGTACTTAAAATATATAGCAGCACATTCCTCCAGAAAACAGTATGGGTTAGAGCTGTCACAGCAATAGCCCATTTCCTGCTACCAACTTCTGGCTTAGTTTACTTTTCAGTTGCTATGATCTGACACCATGACCAAGGCAGCTATTGCGGTCTTACAGTTTCAGAGAATGAGTCCATTTTACAGTATGGCAGGGAACATGGCATCAGGCATGCAGGCTTGTTACTGAAGCATTTGCTTAGAGCTCACATTTGATCCACAAGCAGAGGTGGGGAAGGGAGGGAGGGGAGAGAGAGAGAGAGAGAGAGAGAGAGAGAGAGAGAGAGAGAGCGCAAGCGCATTGGGAATGGTGTGGTCTTTTTGAAACCTCAAAGTCCACCACCAGTGGCACAGCTTCTCTAATAAGGCCACATTTCCTACTACTTAAACAGTTCCACCAAACTAGGGACCAGGCATTCAAACACATGAACGTATGGGGGTCATGTATACCGCCATTGGAGGACAGAAGAGGTTGTTGGATCCCCTGGAACTAGAACAACTAAGTGGTTGTCAGTCTCTGTGTAGGCACTGGGTATCAAACCTGGGCTCTCTGAGAGAGAAGCCAGAGCTCTTCTTAACCTCTGAGCCAGCTCTGCTACCCAGCCCCTTGTTCTTGATCTGTGTAACTCCTCAAATTGACTCTAACAAAAACTTATCCAAGAAACTTTCCCTTTCCACTTTAACCAATAGTTTGTTGCTGTTTTAAAAAATAAGCCTGTAATTATGCCAAACAATTTTCAGATTTATTTTTTGCTTACATTAATTAATAATTTATTCTTCAGATTGTGAATTTATGTACGAAAGGGAAGTGCATAACTATCTCAGACAGCATGCCTTAACCTAACATGGCCTTACACTTGAGAACTGTAAGAAAGGATCTTTACATTGCCACGGGACTCAATTCCTCTCTTTAGAGCCCTGCAACATGCTGTTGTCTAGCTACCTGTTTGCCTATAGTATTAATAACTCTTGTAGTAAATTTTATACTAAAACAGTTCATCTCAGTGTCCCCTTGAGCCCATAATCTGAAACCTCTTACAAACTCATTTTTGCTCTTCACAGATAGAGTTGGCAATAGCTGACTATACACTTTTTATCTGCTTCTTCTGTTAAACCAGCAGAGATAAGCATAATTGTACTGTTTAACCAATTCCTACCTCCTTTCTTCCCTTCATCTTTTCCCTTCTTTTTTCTCTCCTTGATTACCTTGTTTCTCTCCCCTTGCTTCTGCAGAGGCAAGAAATCATCTTGTCAGCCACACATATATAGCTCTGTGAATACTTGTACATTTCACAGCTTTGAGTACAGTACTATTGTTTTATCATTGGTTTTTAGTTTGTGTATATGTGTGTACACACAGAAGGTGAGTATACAGACCAATAAATAATTCTAACTTTTGATACCATTGCCAGTGCCTTTCTGATTCAAGTTTCCAGGTTTGTATCTGTGTAGAAGTTTGGGAAAGAGATTGGCAAGAAGAATAAGGTCTGTTTGCATGAAATAAGAGCATTGAGTTTTCTATTTTAGGGTAATAATACAGTATCTTCTCTATGGCACAGGTTTTAAAGTCTGAAGTCAGAATTTAGTTTGGATCCGTCATTATTTATAACACCACTGTTAGATGTGCTGTTAGATGCATTCAGCTTCTTCAGGCAGAAGCTTACCTGTTATTACTCACTCTTCTCTATTTACAGCATTTGTCACAAAGCTCTTAAGCCATAATAAATGTAATAGGCCTTGTCCTTTCACATCAGTTTTTACTATAAATAATAGATTTTGCTTTGTAGTATTTGTGGACCATGGGCTTATTACTTTACTTCTTGAAGACTTGTTTATCATAGAATTTTTACATAGAGAAAATGCTATAACAAATGCCCATTATATCAAAATGATAAACCAAACAGTAGCTTTTGGGTTACCAAACCTTTCATAGCAATACAGACTTGCACAGAAATGAGAACTGTGTTGCATCACAAGGGAAAGGGATATAAGGAAGATTCTGGGGGAAAGTAAATGGAAAAACAGCATATTCTTTTTAGGTATATGGGGAAAAACATTATTTTATCTTTCTTTTCCTCTCTAACATAATCTAAACTAGTTGATGTCAGCATTAGAAATTTGAGAAAGAACATTGCATGTTTTGTTAAATACGATCTCCGTATTGGAAATACTTAATTCTGAAAGGCTAGGAAAATGTGCAGAAGAAAGTCTTGTTCTGTATGAACACTAACCCCACAGAAGCTTTGTGCTGCTGTCTTTTAAGTTTGGCTCTACTGGAGCTTCCAGAAGTATGTAGTTGCTAGTTAGTCGCAGGTCACATAGTGCCTGCTGATCTGTATAGTGGAGAGCCCAGTCTGCTTCATGTTTGCCTTTTCTGAGTTGAATTTGTAGCCATAGCATTTGATTGACATGCTTATTGCTTTACCCATGGTTATGATGGGTAAACAGTATCAGGCAGCAATGGTTCTTCTGTAACTTTTAGCCCCTGATTTGCTCATAGCAAGAAAACTTATCCTTTTAACTTTTCTATATTCTTTGATTTCCTGTATGGTGGTGCGGAGCTGTCTGTGCTGCTCATCCCATTTCCCTGTTTTTCCTCTTGCTAGTGCAGATCTAACTCCGCTCAGTAAGCCTTAGCCTGCCTATTGCATACTAGACCTTGAGAGAGATCTAGAGCTTTCACTTTGTAATTTGTACAGATGTAACAGCTGTAGTTGATACAGCTTGTTTTCCATTTCATGCTATGTTATCAGAATGGTGAAAGTGGGGGTTCATATTTGCTTGCCTTTTTTTAAAGATACCACTCATGTTTGCAAATAACAATAAGACAACCAAAAATAGAATTTATAGATATTGGGAGAGGAAGGTTTTCTTTTAGAAGGAGAAATCTTATATGCCATGAAAAAGCTGAAAAGGCCCACTGCTGTTCTTCTTTCATCAGTAAATTCAAGGTTTTCTGTTTGCTGCCTGTGCTTTCTTTAGGTCATGACTGCTGTGAGACAGTGAAGGTGCTGCTCTGTGCTTCTAAGGAGGGCCTTCCTGTGTTTGTAGTAGCTGAAGAAGACTTCCATTTCGTCCAGGATGAGGCGTATGATGCAGCTCAGTTCCTGGCAACCAGTGCTGGAAATCAGCAGGCTTTGAACTTCACACGTTTCCTTGATCGATCAGGACCCCCTTCTGGAGATGTGAATTCTCTCGATGAGAGGGTTGCACTGGCATTCAGACACCTGAAGCTGCCGGCAGAGTGGAATGTGTTAGGGGCAGATCACAGCTTGCACGGTGAGAATTCACATGACTCTCAAACTTCCTTGAGATACTCCTGCTTTCACATTTAAATGCCCGCTGTATGCAGGTCTCCTGCACTGGCTGGGTAAATTACAACTCCTGTACAGAGGATTCTCTTCTCTCTTCTCCTAAGTACACTGACACATCTCTGTGGGTCTAGATTGACTTCTCAAGCAAGGCAGGTGAATTATACTTCATGCGGAGAATGGCAGAGTAACCTTTCACAAAATTATAAGGATAAGATTTTTATTACTGCAACTGAGGTTCTGTGAAAATACTCTGGAGTTGTAGGAAACAGCTGTAGGGGAGTATATCAGGGAGGCATGAGCTCAAGGTAAGCATTGAGAAACTCAGCAATTCTTTGACTAGGCTATTGATTTTATGGCTTTCCATATAAAGGTTTTTAAAGGGCTATATTTTTAAAAAGCAACATGTTTTAATAAATGCTTACATAAATCTCTAATTAAACAAGGGTTTCCCCATATAATTGCTCTTTTAGCAAATGATATCTAGAGGTCATGATTATAAATACATATATTTTTAATAAAATATGCCTAGGTTCAGAAGTCTTATCCTTTCCTGTTCCTATCCTTAGTGCAAATACAACTGAGAAAAGTGTAGCAACATTGGAAGACTGGCATTAGGGCTTCTAATAGGGGCTCTGCTTACACTTTGTACACCTCTAAAAGAGTGTGTGATGTACTTGAAGTGTGGAGTCCACCCAGCTTCAGTTGTAGTGTCGTGTAGGGTGAGCAGCGCAAAAGTCTTCTCTACAGGTGAGATGAAGAGTTCCTCAGGATAAAAAACATGCTTAGTTCCTGTCCCTTCAGACCTGTCAGGTAAGTTGATTCTTCCTCCAGTGAATGAATGATAAGAAATTATTTGTTGACATTTGTTCTATTAAATCAACTTTAAAGGTAAATTGTGACCAAACAGCAGAATGGTATGTCCCATGCTTTGGGGACATACTGATGGCAATAACAAATACCATCAAAACTGGATTGTTCAAGTAAAATAGGAAAAAGTACGAGCAAATAAATCTAGAAGGAAACCTTTTTAATTTTTTTATGTTCTCGTTAGTACAGTATCCAAGAAACTTCTAAACTGCTAAGATATTAATATACATATATGTGACATTTAAAGCCTGAATACTTATCTATTCATAATTCTATCCTGATTCTTCCTAATAGCTCCTGCTATTTCTGTATTACTGTGAAGAACAATTAATTTTATACTTAGTCTTATCTAAAGAGGGACCAGAACTTAGTTTGATCATGTTATCATGATCAAAGAGAACAGTTAGAGAGGCAAAGGTCAGAAGATCTGGGCCTCGGGCTACATGTCTTTTTGTTTGTAAACAGCCCCCTGCCACATACACACCCCTGGAGGTATATGTTGGTTTTGTGAACTGCCCAACATGGATGCTGGGAATTGAACTCTGGTCCTGTTAGATCCAGCAAGTGCTCTCAACTGCTGAGTCATTTTCCTTTCCTTGTCTGTGATCAGTGGAAACTGGCGAACTTTAATTCATTGTTTACTTTTACTGTTCCAAGACTTTCTGAAGATTAAAGTGATACTAGCTTAGGCTGACTCACATGCTTTTAGAAGGTACAGAACCACAAAATGATATCATTACATACTTGTTCCAGTGAGTATAATAGTGTAGAAGTGTTCCAAAGGCACCTTTTTGTGGGGCTTGGGACCCAGTTAGTTGTGTTAATGAGAGATAGATAATTGGATCATAGGGCAAGAGCCTCATTAGTAGATTAATCCATTGATGAGTTCCTGGCTGAATGAACTGTTAGGTAGGCCTGGATGAAGGAAGTTGATTACTGAGGGTATGTTTTGAAGAGTATATTATGGCACTGGCTTTTCCCCTTTCTGCTTCCTGGCTGCCCTGAGGCAAGCAGCTTTCTTCTGCCATGATTTGTGGCCTCACAGTAGGTGCATAAGCAATGGAACCAGTTCACAGACTGAAACCATGAGGCAAAGGAGATGTGGCTCAGTTGGTAGAATGCTTGCCTCACATGAATGAAGACCTCGGATCAGTCCCCAGCACCTCATGAATTGGTTGTGGTGAAGCACAAATGTAATTCCAGTCCATGATAGAGGAGCAGTCCAAGGTCAGTTTCGGATGTATGAAACCTTGTCTCCAAAAAAGGTCACTTTTTCAGTTGTTTGAATACCCAACACCCCACATTTTATCATAGTACCCATAATGATTGACACAAACAGCTAAAATTGAAAAATGCAAAGTTTGGTCATGGATACAGAACAATATCACTGATAGTGCATGTAGAAATGCCAACTTTGAAGAAATTTAGTAGTTTCTTCTATCATCCAGAATTCCACTTTAGGGTATTTACTCTAGAAAAATGAAAGCATATCTTCACCAAGATGTCTGTGTAGAGAAACATTAATCATAGGTCACCAAAATGGAAACAGCTCACATCCCTCCCTCCGACTGAGGAGACTAACAAATTGTGATACAGCCCTATGATTGAGTATCACTCAGCAGTTCAAATGGAGCAAAATATTGATGTGCAGCAATGCAGATGTACTTTGAGTGCTTGGTGCTTAATGCAATGTCAGGTCCCAAAGATTATATAATTATATATTCCAAATAAATTTTGCTAGATGTTGATGGCTCACACCTTTAATCCCAGCACTTGGGAGGCAGAGGCAGGCAGATATCTGTGAGTTCAAGCCAGTCTGGTCTACAGAGAGAGATCCAGGACAGCCAGAGATGCATAGAGAAACTCTGACTAGAAACCCCAAAAATGAATAAGTGAGTGAATGAATGAATGAATGAATGAACGAACGAATAAACAAATGAATGAATGAATAAATAAATAGATGAATAAATAAATAAATAAATAAATAAATAAATAAATAAATAAATAAATAAATAAATAAATAA
>NW_026596046.1:13918374-13928162 GCF_907164565.1 Psammomys obesus
TAAATAAATAAATAAATAAATAAATAAATAAATAAATAAATAAATAAGTAAGTAAATATGCTTGAGAAATCAGTAGTTGCTATACACTGGCAGTGGGGAAAAGGTCTGACCTTAAAGTTTTACCATGGGAGACTTCTTTGTGAACATTGGAGTTATTTTGCAGCCTGTGTTAGTAGTAGCTTACACCACCCTAATGCCTGTGTTAAAACTTTGAGTACAGTTTCACTCTCTAAAGTAAGTTTTATAGTATATATACATTTTAAATAGCAACTAAAATGAACTATAACTGAACAAGTTAAATATATATTTTGCAAGGTAGAATATTTAATATATTTATTCTTATTATGTTTGTGCGTGTGTGTGTGTGTGTGTGTGTGTGTGTGTGTGTGTGTGTGTGTGTATGTATGCACATGTGAACATACATGCCACAGCGTACATGCAGTGTCAGGGCAACCTGTAGGAGTCAGTTTTCTTTCTTTCATGAGTTTGTGGAATAAAACTCATTGTCAGGCTTGGTGGCATATGCCTTTACCTCCTGAGCCATCTCACATGGTGAAATTTATAGTACAGAGATATTTAATTTAAAAAAATAAATAATGGCTGGAATCATGAATCTGATTTTGAATGCTCTGTCACATTCTGCAGTGTAGATAGTTTGCTCAGTTGCAGGTTAGAATCTAGAAACATTGGCTGTCATGAGGACAGATGAACATAAGAGTCTGTGTTATTATTAAAGGATGAATGAATGCAACAAAATAACCTGCTTATACCAGTCAAGTTATATGTTAATTGTGAAACAGCTTGGTACCTGCGATGAAAACAGGTAGACAGGATGTCTTGTTATAGAAGAGGGCCACTTGCTGTTTTGTTCCAGAGTAATAGCTCTACTACTGTTCAAAGGAGATATGCAAGATTTGTGGGTAATCCTCTCATTAATTGTTGAGATGCAGTGCTTTCCCCCCCCAACACTCACCCCAGTTTAGTGACTCCTTTGAGAGTAGTTCCTTTTACTTCTGATGGGAGAAAATGCATGTAGCTGTATACTCATAAACATTTACATGTAACAAATTTCACAGCCCTCCTGAACTCAGGCATTAACATGAAGTTAAAAAGCTCTTGCTTAGCTTGATTTTTTTTTTTGTTTGTTTGTTTTGTTTTACTTTAATGGAAAGAAACAAGGGAACTGGAGTTAACTTGTTATATCCTGGCTTAAATTGTTATTTAAATTTTTTCAAAAATAAAGTAGACAAGAGTATAGCTGTGTACTCACTTGTAGACTAGTTTGTACTTGTTTGTTTGACTATACCATGACCACTATCTCTTCATCTTTTCAAGGCCCAAAACACTGATAAGCCTTAACAGGTCAATAAAAAGTCTTATGAAATGATAAAACAGGCCTGTTCTAAGAGGTAGAGTATTCAGAGAAAATTGGGGTTGCTTTCCTTTGCTCTTCTTTTTGCTGAAGTTTAGTCCTAACTTTCAGTTTGAGCAAGAAGAAATTTGTTTTTTTTTTTTTTAATTATTCTTTAAATTACTTCATTATTTCTGTACACATTCGTTGTTTATTTGAGACAGGACCTCATTGTGTAGTCCTGGCTATCCTGGAACTTGATAGACCAGACTAGCTTAGGTTAGAAATCATAGAGATCCACCTGCTCCTTTCTCCAGAGTGCTTGTATTAAAGGTAAGCACACTGACACCCAACTATGTTTTATTATTTTTATTTTATGAGAATGAGCATGTATCTACCATATGTATGCCTGGTGCCCACCAAGACCAGAAGAGCGCATCAGATCCCCTGGAACTAGAGTTACAGATGCTGCCTTGTGGGTGCTGAGAACTGAACCAGGGTTTTTTCCAAGACCATCTCTGTATCACTTGTCTGTTTTATTTTTTCCAAATGTTCTCTGTTCTCAAGTTTATATAAGGAAGTCTCCACACTGCTTTTTTTGCCACAGGGTGCCATAAGTGCAGGTAATGAAGGTTTGTCTGGGTGGAAGGTGAGTTGTGCAGCACGGAAATTTTCCAAGTCTTATTTAGTTGCCTTGGTTCTTCGGTGTTTCCGTGGTTAGGGAGAATGCTAAGTTGAGTGGTTTTTCTTGGAAGACCATTTTATGATAGCGATCAGTATAACTCTCAAGTAGCATAGAGTGAATATTTGCTGTGTAGAAAGCAAAGAGAAACATATCCTAGTGGATATTTCCATCCTGTGTCCTCTTGGTATTGTATAAGGAAGTGGAAATTAGATATGACTTTGAAGGTGGCAGTCATACCCACAGTTTTGGTAAGGAGAATGATGACAGATTTAAGAAGAATGCCACCACCCCTCTAGGGGGTCCCAGCCTTACCTGGCCACAGAGGAAGATAATGCAGACAGTCCTGATGAGACCTGATAGGCTAGGGTCAGATGGAAGGGGAGGAGGACCTCCTCTACCAGTGGACTGGGGGAGGGCCATGGGAGGAGAAGAGGGAGGGATTGGGAGGGGCTGAGTGAGGGGGCTACGGCTGGGATACAAAGTGAGTAAATTGTAATAAATAAAAATATTAATTAAAAAATAAAAAAGAAGAATGCCATAAGAACAGGCACTGCATTCTCACTGTTGACTTTGGTTTGTTGATAGTCAACCTTAATCAAGTGGCGATTTTGTTCCCACAGCCCTTTCAGGATGTTCAGTAGCTTTCCATATAAAGTTTGTCCTTTTTATACTAGTCTTTATGTATTTTTTCTAGCTATCTTCTATGCTAAAGAGGAAAAGAATAAAATTTAGAAAGATTGCTTTGGATTTTTCCCTGTCTTGGCAAAGGGTTCGTAACTGTGGACTCCTATGACACATAGTACCTATCAGCAGCAAGGCTTAAAGCTTTAAAAGGTTTTGCTTCCTCCAAGGCCTTGTTATTGTCACAGTTACCCCCATTTTTCTTTAAAGCCCACTTTTTGCCTGTTAAGGATGTCTCCATTCCTGTGTAGTGTAAAGATTACTGCTGCTTGTTTGTCTGCAGGGTTATTTATAGGCCAGCACTCAGAAGTGGACAGGGCGGTGACTGCGGAATCTCACAGCTACAGGTTCAAACAGTGCTGTGAGGAGGGCTTGTCGGGCACAGTGATGGGTGGAACGGTACATGAAGCCCTCGATTCTTCAGGAAATGTAACTTGAAAAAGATTGAAATCTTCCAGCAGACCCCTTGTGGTTGAATGCCTTCTGGCACATCAGCTTTCTTGTAGCTCTGGGTTGCTGTGTGAAAGTGCGTCCAGCGTGAAAGCTGACTGCAGTTGGAACTTAGACCTTTGTGCTCTCCTTTGTGGCTTAAGCAAGCCACAATAGACCTTTGCATTTAAGTGTGCTTATTACCGTTTGAACCTACAACTATCCACTTTTTTTTTTTAAGTGCTATTTTTAAGGTTGTGGAGACTTTCAGAGATTGGGCCTCAATGGTAGAAGAGGTCACTAGGGGCAGTTGGAGGTGATATCTGCTTCTGGTTCCAGCCCAGGTCTGACTGCTGCTCTGTGTACCACCATGAGCATAAGCCTTGGCTACATTCTCACATTGCTTTTTCTCCTGCTGTGTGTGATTGGGTGGAACTTCTACTACCACAGGCCAAAGTAAGCCTGCCTTCCTTTGTTGTTTCTGTTGGGTATTTGATCACGACTTTGGGAGAAATAATTAACACAACGATTAAAAAGGAGACAACAATATGGTCATACGAAATAACTGTTCGGGGCCCTAAGTGTGCCTGCAAGAGCAACAGCTGGGGGAGGGGGCAAAGATGAGGAAGGAGTTGGTGGAAATACTACAAGAACATTCTGATTTCCTTGATATAATAAGTTCCTATTTTGAGGAAGGACCCAAATGACATTGTAAGAAATCTAGCTAGCAACCTAAAACCATAGCTGTGGGCTGAGAAGGTGACTTGGGGTATAACCAGTGCTGCACAAGCATGGCACTCTGAGTTTGGATCCCAACACCTGGTGAAAAGCTGAGTGTGGTAGCTCACATCTCTAACACTAGTATTAGGGTTTGGAGACAGGAAGGCGACTGGAGCTCCCTCGTCACCATGCCCACAGGCAGAAATCATGGGTCAGGGAATCATAGCAGATGGAAATTGATTGTGGGTTATTTGGGCTTTGCAGTTAAACTTGAGAGGAAAGGAGGAGAAGCGATCTAAGAGGTAGAGAGTAAGGTCTCAACTCTTAGTGCTGTTATAGCAAAACAGCCTAGGTGAAACTCCATTTATATTTTAATCCTTTTCTCCTTTTGCCTCTTCCTTTTTTTTTTAACCTAGTTCATAAACTAACAAAGAATAGGTGGCATATTCTGAGATATATGTATGAGATGGATGTACTAAGCAATAAGATGGAATGCCACATGGCAATTGTATGGAAAATGTCAGGAAGAATGAAAGTAGCCTTATACAAGAACATTTACTATATTGTTTCATTTACATGGACTTTTTGAATAAGCGAAAACCATGAAAAATGATTGGCAGTGATTGGCTCTAGTAATGAAACCCTAACCCAAAACAGGCCTCTGAAAGCCTCTGCCGTGCAGACTGTCAAAGCAGATGCTGAGCCTGATGGCCAACTGACGGGCAGAGTGAATGGAATTTTATGTAAGAAGTGGGAAATAGTAAGAGCTGGAGAGGACAGGAACTCCACAAGGAGAGCAACAGAACAAGATAATTTGAACACAGGGAACTCCCCAGAGACTCATACTCCAACCAAGGACTATCCGTGGAGATAACCTAGAACCCTGACAATGCAGCCACTTCTGATGAGAACTGATAGACTAAGATCAGAAATAAGGAGAGGAGGACCTCCCCTATCAGTGGACTTGGGGAGGGGCATGTATGCAGAAAGGGGGGGGGAGAGGGTGGGACTGGTAGGGGAGGAGGGAGGGGCTTATGGGGGGATACAAAATGAATAAAGTGTAATTAATAAAAGTTAAAAAAAATGAAGTGTTATACTTGTGTTTTCCTGTGTGTTAGTCATTTAAACTTATAGCCATGTATTGAATTCTAGTTGGTACATCCATCAAGTTAGTCTGATATCTCCATCTTCCTTTGAAATTTGTAAAAAGTAAGATGGATTGATGAATATCTGGAAGGAAAGATAGTTGATGAAGCAAATACATTGATAGGAGAACATTTATTATAGGACTTAATATTTGCATCATTATTTCAAGTTACATGGTTTTTAAATGGTAATAGATAATGCTGGGCACAGTGCCACATTTCTGTAATCCGAGCACTTGAGGAGGCAGAGGCAGGTGAATTGTGAGTTTGAGGCTAGCCCGGTCTACAAATCAAGTCCCAGACAGAGAAACCCTGTATGAAAAAAAAAAAAAAAAAAGGTGGGGATAGTGGAGCTGGAAAGAGAAATGACATAATTTGCACTTGGCCTTATGATGACTCAGAACAAAGGTAAATGGAAGAGTGGAGGCTGGAAAGAAAGCTGCTTTGCGGAGATATTACCTGATAAGGCTGGAATGAATCAGCTCTGAAAAAAAAATACCCACATATTTCCTGGTCTCTAAGTACTTAGTACTTTGGTGTTTTGATAAGATGGTCAGAATGTTTGTGAGAGGTATAAAAACAATTCAGTGTTCCTTCTGCCTTTTCACCTGGAGTTGCAATTTTCTCAGAGGATGTGTTTATTAAAATTTATGCTTGGAGACGTAATTATTTCTTCAAGGACATTACTTTCTGTGGGTTTTTGTGGGAGTGGGGTTCAGTTCTTAAGAGGAGTGAGTATTAGCACTTATGTATGCTCAGCAAGCATTCTATTCCTGAGCTGTTTTTCCCAGTCTCTGAAGCATTGATCTCAGTCCCTGTCCCTTTTCAAGCACACAGCAGATTCTGATTTGATTCGTGTATAAATAGTTGTGGGAGAGGAAAAAATATCAAAGACCAATTTGCTTTTTTTTTAATTTTTGATTTTTATTAATTATAATTTATTCACTTTGTATCCCCCCTGTAACTTCCCCCTCCTTCCCTTCCAATCCCACCTTTCCTCCCTCTTCTCCACCCATGCCCCTCCACCAGTCCACTGATAGGGAAGGTCTTTCTCCCCTTCCTTCTGATCCTAGTCTATCAGGTCTCATCAGGAGTGGCTGCATTGTCTTCCTCTGTGGCCTGTTAAGGGTCCAGCGCCCTGAGGCGGGGGAGGGAGGGTGATCAAAGAGCAGGCCAATCAGTTCATGTCAGAGACAGTCCCTTTCCCCATTACTATGGAACCTGCTTGGACACTGAACTGCCATGGGCTACATCTGTGCAGGGGTTCTAGGTTATCTCCATGAATGGTCCTTGGTTGGAGTATCAGTCTCAGGAAAGACCCTGTGCCCAGATTTTTTGGTTCTGTTGCTCTCCTTGTGGCGCTCCTGTCCTCTCCAGGTCTTACTATTTCCCACTTCTTTCATAAGATTCTGCACTCTGCCCAAAGTTTAGCTATGAGTCTCAGCATCTGCTTTGATACCCTGCAGGGTAGAGTCTTTCAGAGGCCCTCTGTGGTGGGCTTCTGCCCTGTTGCCTGTTTTCTCCCTCTTCTGATGTCCATCCTCTTTGCCTTTCTGAATGAGGATTGAGCATCTTACCCAGAGTCGTCCTTTTTGATTAGTTGCTTTAGGTGTACAGATTTTAGTATGTTTATCCTATATTATATGTCTAATATCTACTTATGAGTGAGTATATACCCTGTGTATCTTTCTGCTTCTAGAATACCTCACTCAGGATGATCTTTTCTAGTTCCCACTATTTGCCTGCAAATTTCATGATTTCCTACCTCAAGATCTAGCTATACCACTCCTAGATATATATCCAAAAGATCCTCAAATGTACAGGAAGGACATTTGCTCAACCATGTTTGTAGCAACTTTATTTGTAATAGCCAGAAGCTGGAAACAACCCAGGAGCCCCTCAGTTGAGGAATGAATACAGAAATTGTGGTACATTTACACAATGGAATACTACTCAGCAATTAAAAACAAAGAAGTCATGAAATTTGCAGACCAATTTGCTTTGAATGAAATTTGTGTTGGTTATAAAGTAACACAAGTGATATTTGGAAATAGTGTATTTTGGACTAGACAGATAGATGTCTCAGTGTTAAGAGCTCATAGAGGACCTGAGTTCAGTTTCCAGCACTCAAGGCAAGTAGCTCACAGCTGCCTGTAACTGCAGTTCCAGGGGATTCACCTCCCTCTTCTGAGGCACTGTACTCACATGAAAAGTCCCCAGCCCCAGAGAAACTAAGTCTTTTAAAAATTGTTTATAAAAAAAAAAAATTGCACTTTTGTATTGCACATCTTTTGTAAAGTCACATCTTCAAAGATGTGTTCATTCCTCTTGGGATATTCACATATCTAAACATCTGAACATCTCAGAGAAAAGGAAACCATTGGGGTTCATCCAAGAAGTCTGAGGATGCTTTGCACCTGTTCTCACAGACAAGGATGAGCCAGGAAAAGAGTGCTGCTCATCAAGTTAACACTTAATCTGAAGAACAGGGCCAGAAGCGGGGAAAGGGAGAACCCTAATGAGAACCCTACAGCCAGTCATTAGTCTAACGTTTCATCTACCCCTCTCTAGTATGACACCTCTGAGTGAGGTGATGGTGTTGTGCTCCAGGGATATGAAAGTGAAGCTCAGAGAGGCAAATGAATCGTGCCTAGCCACTCTGATATAAGGCCAGGCCTGAACCTACTTTTGTCTGAACTGAAGCCCTTTCTCATCCTACCTAGGTAGGATTCTTAATGACTCAGTATGCCAAGAAGGACCCTTTATTTCAAGGGAAATAAAACCAAGCACATGGTTTCTCTTCTGAAGTAATTAGTGTAGTCTTACAGTTCATCTCATTGTACCTGAAGATTCATTTCGTTTCCTTGTTAAGCCAACACAAAGCTAGTCGTGCCAGCAATTTGATATGCCCTTAGTGTGAGGGACTAAAGACCTGTGTGTACTTAACAAGTCTAACCTGTTTTTAGTGTTTAACTAGCCAACTCCTGTCTGAGCATTCTTTAGAAAGTAATTATACCCTTAAGGATATACCCATCTTAAGTCCTGACAACTGTTCACCGTAGATCCCCATCGTATGGAAGGAACCACATTTACTTCTATTATTTTTTTTTTTTTTTTTTTTTTAATGGAAGGAGCATAATGTAGTCACCTTTATCAACCTCTCTGAAAAAGTACAGAAATGGCTCCGGTCTCTTAGGTATTTGTTTCCTATTGAAGAATTTGCATCATAATTTTTTTCCAGCTTTATTTTGTCTTTACTTAAATGGCGATTTTACCTGTAATACAGTTGTTTGCTGTATGTTACAATTTACTTTCAAGATCCTAGAGGCTTGGAGGCAATGTTGTCTACCTAAACTTGTCTTTTCTATTGTTGTGGGGTTTTTGGTCTTTGCGGTTGGTTATTGTTATATTTTTCTATTTCCATGTTCTTTCCCATTCACAGATGATGGCCCCCGGGAAACGCTTATGCATTTTGCTGTGCGGCTTGGACTACTGCGGTTGACATGGTTCCTGTTACAGAAGCCAGGTGGCCGTGGAGCTCTCAGCATCCACAACAAGGAAGGGGCAACGCCTGTAAGCCTGGCCCTGGAACGAGGTTATCACAAGCTCCACCAGCTTCTGACTGAGTAAGTGTTCTCGTTTCCCTCTTGTCACTAGCCCCACCCCATATTTCATAGTACAGCCCAGTGGCTCTGTACTGTGCCTGCCATCGAAGGAGGTCTGTAAACTTTCTCCTGTTAACTGCTTCATGTTGGGAGACCAGCGTGAGTCATGTTACCATTTTTTCTTTCTCTTGTCTGTTTTCACTGCTTCTTGTCGCTTGTATATTACTGAAAACTCAGTGAGCGCCCGTCTGTGGATGAAGTGTAATGTTACTAGTGTGTAGACTCTGATGAAGGAAGAGACAGTTTAGCTGTGACACTTTTTTCCTGGTATGTCTTCAAGCCATGAGCAAGCTAATTAGAAATTAAGAGCTAGATGTTACGATTGTATATAAAATAGGATTAGAAAGTTGAATTTTGGTTTAAATACAATATCTGTGAATAAAGTTAAGAGCAGGGTTTTCTTATGAGCAGCATTTAAAGGAATTGCATTGTTGTGGAAATATGCAGTAGGAAATCCTGTTTGTCTTTGGATTCAGTTCTGTGTTTCTTTAAAGACTCTTTTGGAGGAAGACCAATAGTCAAAACATTGAAGGATTTTTCCCCCTTTATGAATAAAGGAGTAAAAAGAAGAGTAAATGCCTTAAAGGTAGTCAATGGTTTTTCATTGAAGGAATTTTTCCCCTTTATGAATAAATGAGTAAAAAGAAGAGTAAATGCCTTAAAGGTAGCCAATGCTTTTTCATTGAAGGATTTTTCCCCCTTTATGAATAAAGGAGTGAAAAGAGGAGTAAATGCCTTAAAGGTAGCCAATGCTTTTTCATTGGGATATTTTCTTGCTAGTATATTTTTACTAGTCTTATGATTATCATTTTTCTATCATAGTGTATGAGCCAAAACAATATTGGTTCCCTGTTTTTTAGTATTGAGGGGTCCTTAGAAACTGAGGCAGTACTTTCAAATCTCAGATATTTTGCTTTACTTGAGTCAGATTTTATTTAGTTGCATTTTCATGTCATTATTAGTTGCATTGTACAAGGTAATCTGGAAGGACCAGGAAGTGGGCTTAGAATTTAAAACAGCTTATTAGCAGAATTCAATTCTCTTCTCTTCTCTTCTCTTCTCTTCTCTTCTCTTCTCTTCTCTTCTCTTCTCTTCTCTTCTCTTCTCTTCTC
>NW_026596046.1:13928562-13959424 GCF_907164565.1 Psammomys obesus
CCTCCCTCCCTCCCTCCCTCCCTCCCTCCCTCCCTTCCTCCTTCCTTTCTTCCATTTTTTCTTCATTTGCCAAGTTAATAACTTTCCCAGTCAAGCGAGGCAAAAAATGTCTTTGCAGACAGCTTTGCATTGGATACCTAGCAGCAGTGGAAGGAGGGGCACCCTTCATCTTGGATGAGCTTTGCATACCTGAGCTCTCACATTCCAGAATGTGGTCTGTTCCTTCATACTTACAGTCTGGCCTGTGATCGGTTTCATTCTGTTGTTTGCCTCATGGTTTCAGGGGGGAGGCATTGTTCTCAAAATTGAAACAATTAACTCAGAATAACTGTTACGATTTTCAAAGGCAGTTCCTCCAAATTTGATGTTACTGCTGAGTTTTTGCTAGGAAGCGGAGTTTGATATGGACACCTATCCAAATGGGGAATTAAAAATGATTGCAACAGCTTCATTATATGTTTGGACAGGGTGTCACAAGACAGTTCTTGCATCATGACTTGAGAGTTGGAATATAATTATTCTTGGAGATTTTTGTTTACTTCAAAGCACAAGGTCCTTTACTTGTAGAAAAGTGAAAGTCACTAACTTTAATCTTAAAGAGGGGTGATGAGAAATCAGCCTGAGAAATGGAAGTAGGGGGTCTTTGAAAAGAGGGTACCACCTTATTGCAGGTCCCCCCCCTTCGCATGAATTCCTCTGGGTGCTTACTATTTTGCAGCCAAAGAAAAGTGCTGAGTCACAGCTGACAGTTAAAGTAGATGTGATTCTTCTTATTCTCTCAGTCTTAGTTGAATACCAGTAGGATTTGCTAGAATTCCAGCCATGAAAGATAATTTCAGGAAAGATAATTTTTCCTCCCTTTGGGGGGAGTTCTCTCAGTCAGTCTCTCTCTCTTTCTCTCTCTCTCTATGTATTTCTTTCACCAGTTTTAGTTCTGTAACTCACCTAACCACAACTATCCATGAACTCACATAGAAACCCTGTACCCACGAAGCAATAACTCTGTATTCACTCTTTCCCCGTCCCCTGATAACCTCTGTTTTACTTCCTTTCTCCAAGAATCTCCTTTCTAGGTACCTCACAAAAGCAGAACATAGAGTGTGTGTTGTGTCCTTTTTACAGCTAGTTTTTTTAATGTCATGCAGTATTTTTTGGATTCAGCTGTGAGCCTATCGTGGTGGCACACACCTTTAATCCCGGCACTTGGGAGGCAGAGGCAGATGAATCTCTGTGAGTTCAAAGTCAGCCTGGTCTACATAGTAATCTACACAACAGCCAGGGTCTCTCTTCATAGCCCTCAAAACAAAAATTATTCAGCTGTGTTATATAGTATGTATCAGAATATTAATGTATATTTTAAGATTTCTAAAAAAGATTTAAATATTCTCATCATAAAAAAAGTAGTGGCTAAGATAATGGATATGTTAAGTAGGTTGATTTAAATAATTATGGTTTGGTGTTTTTTTTTTTTTTTTTTTTTTTTTTTTTTTGGTTTGTTTGTTTGGTTGGGTTTTATTCGAGACAGGGTTTCTCTGTGTAGCTGTAGCTGTCCTGGACAACCTTTGTAGACAAGACTGCCTTCAAACTCACAGAGATCCACCTGCCTCTGCTTTCCCGAGTACTGGGATTACAGGTGTGTGCCACAGCGACTGGATAGTTTAAGTAGTTTTTATACAGTATGCACCTAGTAAAATAATCACATACACCATAAATGTGCAAGATTTTTTTGCCAATTTTAAAAAGGCCCAAATGAAGCTAAAAGGTAGATGTAACCTAAATATTGATCCACATATGAATAGACAAAACATGTAAACAAAATGTGTGTGCATGGAATGGGCTATTATTTATTAGAGAGGAAACTGGCAGATCACTCCTAAGATGAAAATTAACTGGTTTATGGTAAGAAGGTAGTGAGCCTGAATTAGGTGGCAAATCAAACAGGCTGTTCATTGCTCTTTCTGCTGTTGGGATCCTTACCAAGAATATGAGGAGCAGACTTAATAGGATCTGTAGTTGTTTAAATGCAGGTGAGCTTATGGACCTAACTGAGGAAAGGGTTTGCTTTAGAAGGCTCCTGCAAGTTGTTTTGAAAGTTAAGAATTGCAGAGTGCGTGCTGCCAGCTCTTCAGAGTGTACTTACAGTGTGCTTACGTATACTTAGACATTGGGTGGCTTTCCCTCGCATTTTAGTTTCCTTCCAGATAGGCATAATCCACTCTGTCTCCCTGTTTCTCTCTCCGTCATTCTTTTTCTTTCCCCTTCCTTTTGTGGTACTAGGGGGTTGAGCTCAGGGTTCTAGGAATAGTAGCAGGTAATTTTAACTACTGAGCTGCATTCTTAGCTTTCTTGGATATATATGTAGTGTGTTTATTAGCAGTGGAGGGCAGAGACCAACCCAGGGTGACTTCCTCTGTTGCTCCACCTGAAAGGGTTTTTTTTTTTTTTTTTTTTTTTTCCCCCTTTGTACTGAAACTTGAGCTTATTTTTTGTTGTTTGTTTGCTTGTTTTTTGGCTAGACTAGCTGGCAGCATCGGGATCCTCCTGTCCCCACCCCCAACACTAGGCTGACAGAAGTAGCCAACCATGCCTGGCTTTGTATGTGGGTGCTAGGAGTAGGAACTCAGATCTCTTGCTTGCACAACAAGCACATTACTGGAACAGCTCTCAGCCAAGGCCTACCTCTTTCATCACCTCTTTTTTAAAATTAGGACCAGATTGAGGAAGGGTTATACACTTAAAAGAAAAAACAAACACAAAAAATAGTTGTTTACCTCTAGTCTGTGATGGCTACTGTAATTGTAAGTTTGACAGACTCTGCTATCACCTGTAAGATGGGTCTCAGAGCACGTCTGAGGAGACTACCTTGACTGAACTTATTTGCTAGGAAATACTGCCCACAATAGGTGGCCCCATTCCCTGGATGGGATCTTAAGCTGTCTAAGTGGACAGTCTGCTTACTGCTGGTGGATGCAGTATGACCACCCAGCTCATGCTTCTGCTTCCTTTACTTTCCTGCCCAGATGGACTGAACTCTGTGAGCCACAGTAGTAAATTCTTAAGTTGCTTTTTTCAGCCTTTTTTCCCACAGCAACAGGAAAATATATTGTAAAGGATTTTTCACAAATAAATTATGAACAAAAGTAAAGGTGTAAACAGAAATGGCCACCAAGATAGTATCACCTCAAACATAATACTTTTAAGATAAACAACTGGTGAAGTGGGTGACATTGTTTACAATTATATCATTTATAGAGGCTTAAGGGCACACTATGACCATATGATATCTTTTTGTACTTCCAAAGCATTTCATATTTTAGTTCAGTTCTTACATCCCAACTCATTCTTAGCAAATAAAATTTTTATGTTCATTCAATCAGTTTTATACCATTAAATTTTTAAAATTATTTTTTAAAGATTTATTTATTTTATGTGTATTGATGTTTTGTGTGTATGTATTTATATGCTCTAACATATGCCAGTGCCCATGGATTTGAGAAAAGGGCATTAAATTCTCTGGAACTGGAGTTATGAATGGTTGTAAATCACCTTATGAATTCTGGGAACTGAACCTGGGTCCTCTGGAAGAGCCGAGAGTGCTCTGAGTCTCTGAGGCATCTCTCTAGCCTTGAGTTCTACACCTTCCTGGGATAATTCATTTGTATATAAGAAAAAGTATACCCAAGTTCTTCATATTGTATCCACCCCAGTTATCATATGCTGTCCAGCTTCCTTATGATAATGGAGTAAGTCAGATCAGGACCATGAAGATGAGAGGTTCTGCATGGAGATGATCTCATCCCTGTGCATCTTCCCTTTCATCTCCTTTGGGTTCGGCTTCAGAGTGAGGCCCTGGATCCCAAATGTTGTGGGTCTGCCTCACTAGCTTGTAGCCACTCTTCCCTGCTGTCACCACAGAGTCACTATCAAGGATATTTTTGTAAGTTTTCCTTTTCTTTCGTAACCTATTGCTGTTAACTTTGACTTAGTATAATGACAAGAAAGGGGATATTTATTGACTTGTCAATTTCATTTTGATCTCAAACTATTACTGTGAGTATATTTGTGATTTGAAAATTTGTCTTCAATAAAATGTTATCTGCCTTGTGAGAAATCTTAGCCTCAGAGGAGTTTATACATTCCTGGTCCAGCTTCAGGTAGATTGTAGTCATTTCTTCCAGTTTGCAGTGTCTACCCAGGATCTCCCACTTATCAGTGATGGAGAGTAGGGACAAAACTAGTTGGCAGGCTCTTGGCTAAGTGAATACTAAGAGGTGATGACTTTAGGTGAGGGTGTCCTTGGAGCAGTATAAGAAGAATATTTGAACCAGTTATTTGACTGCTATCTTACATATCATAAAGGACGAATTTTAGAACCTGGATCACTTGTAGAAAAGGCAGCACTGAGAGAAAGGGCAGCTCTAGGCAGGGTCTAAGAATGCAGACCTGGTGGCATATTGGCTCTACCATGTTGGAGCATATTATTTCTGGTATATTGAGCTTCTTTTCCTCTCAAATTTTGCTGTCTTCATCTGATAAAGGAAAATACTATTTCATCATCCTCAAATGATCGCTAAGGCCCTGGAGTATGTAGTGCAAAATTATGACTTAGTTTCCATAACTAAGTGATTTTGTGGAGTAAATAAGAGCACATCAGTCTTGGAGTTTGAAGAGAGGCGAAGAGTTTCAGTAAAATTTTAGCTTACTAGGATGTGTGATTTAGAGAAAGTCTCTCATCCACTCTGAGCCTACACTTTGTTCTTCTATAAATAAACTGTTCCACCTCTTGTTGCAGCTATGCCTCAGTCACATGGTTTGAACCAATTGAAATTTATGCAGATGCTTTGCTAGACTACATGGTGGTTTACTCGAAAGTCTCATAAAACCATGTGTAACAGCTGGTAAAATTGAGGCTCCTTCACTGTACAACTCAAATTCTGGTTGGCTGGTCTGCTGAGAATTCTTTTCTGTAACATACATCATGGCTTTCTGAAAGCTAAAATTAGTAGAGAAATGGAGACAGTTTCAGAGCAGCCACTTGTGAATGTGCAATCTTCCTTCTTGAAGCAGTATCACAGGTGGAGTTAAAAATATACATGCCTTTGTCTTTAGAAGGAAAGAATTTCTTTTAAGATTGTCAACTCTAGAGTGTTGAGATAAAGTGCTGAGATATTTCAATTGCTACTAAGAGCCAGTTTATAAGTATTTATCTTTGTAAGCCTTATCTGATTTTTAGTATTGATTCAACAAATAGGTATTTGTTGAATGCCTGTGTTGTACTAGCAGCCATAGTTAATACATTTCAGATACTATTTTAGTCCTTCAGTGACCTTTCAGAAGTAAATGTTATTTATGATTTGTGGATGAGAAATGGATGTTTAGAGAACTAAAATAACTACTGAAGGATACATAGAAAGTGTTTTACAGACATCAGTGAGAGTAGAAGGCCAACATCCTTTCCTGTATAGAAATTTGTTCAGAGAGAGACTGCTAGGATGCAGAATTAAATAGTACTGACTGCAGAAAGGTTGCCTGCTTTCCATTTAGCTTCAGCCTCTGTATGAAGAATACAAGTTCCTAACTGTAATAACTTTACAGTTTTAATACTCATTAGGATTTTTAAAGTATGGTTGGTTATGCTTAAGCTACTGCCTTATTTTGCTTAACCAGTAACACACTACTTTAACTACCTAAATTCACTGGCATTGTGTAACAACCATTTTGATAAGGTTTTGTTTAAATGTTTAGTGGACAGAGACACAGAAAAGGATTTGTATTATGTAAGTACTTACTTTCATTAAAGTTTTGTTTTGATATTAGTTAATGAAATTAATGAATTAGGTGCGATTTTTTTTTTCCTCAGACACATTTTTCCTTACATTTTTTTCTTTTTTGTGGATTAGGGGTTATTATCCTTGTTAACATTATCTTTTCTATAAAATTTGAGGTTGACAATATGGCCATTCTCTTATTTTTTTTCTATAGAACATGGATAATTTATAAAGAGAACTTTCTGTGAAAAGGCAGGTGGCTTAAATAGAATGAGATAACTAATTTAGAAATTTTTAGTTTTTCATTATTAGCTTAATTTTATTTAATATATTTGTTGTGGGGCTGGAGAGATGGCTCAGTAGTTACGAGTACTGTCTGCCCTTCTGAAGGACCCGGGTTCAATTCTCAGCACCCATATGGCAGCTCACAACTGTCTATACTACCAGTTCCAAGGGATCTGACAACTTCACACTAATGCACATAAAATAAAATAAATTATTTAAAAAAAACTGAGGAATCTTTAAAAATATATACATATATCTGTTGTATTTGTGTGTGCATTGTTGTGTGTTGTTTTACTTGCCTATATATGTACATTTAAAGACCAGAATTTGACTCCTAGTATCCTTCTTTATCGCTGTTCACCTTATTTTTTGAGACAGCCTCTCACTGAACCAGAAAATGCCCAGTTGGCTAGCTCGGCTCATCAGTGAGGTTCCAGGATCCACCTGATCCAGACCCCCTCAGCTCTGCAGTTACTGGCTGATGCCCACCTCTGGCTCCTTATGTGGGTGCTGGAGATCTGAACACATTGTACATGCTTGCACAGCAGTCACCTTCTCCTCCTCCCCAGCACAACAACTCTTATTAAATAGTAATAAATGCAATTTTTAAAATGGATAAAAGAGTTAATATTTGTAGTTCTTGCTTATACTCTAAAATTTTTTATGAACATTTGGCCTAAGAATGTAAAATGTTCTTCCTAAGTTATCTAGCACCAGTACATTTTCTCCATACTGATATTGTAAAATGAGTTGTCGTGTCCACGTGAAAATTGGTAGTAGTTCTGCAGTTAACGGCAACAGTCTTTATAATCACTAGTTGTTGTAGCACTTTACTTTTATATTAAACATATATTTTATGCTATATCCAGTAGAACTTCTGTATTAAAAAGCGCATAAGAAGTTTGCATTTCCATTATCTAGGAAGTGCTTAGAAAATACTTATTCCCCATATCAGAAGAGCAGCTTCACTGCTAGAAACAGTATAACCTCTCATAGAAGGTGAGGCACACTGGATGGTCCTAAAGTCTGAGAGGACCACACTGGGAAGAAATGAACAGTTCTTGCAAGCAGAGCTGGTTATAAAAGCCTAACCCTGACCCCCACATCTTTCTTTGGTCTTTGTCTAGTAATATGACCCTGTTTTTCATACATGCTTTGGAATTCTGTGCCAGTGGCACACCATGAAATAATACAGCCAAGGAGAGTCTTCCCAGAGCTAATACTTTTACCTTAACTTTTAGCATCTAAAGTACTCTAACAAACCTCTTTCATTTGGACTTATTCAGCCTGATATATTTCCTTATAGTAACGAACAGTAGAGCAGTACACTCTATACCTCTACCCCCCAAAACAGGGGAAGAGGAAAGCCAGTAAAATTTCTAATGAATCTGAATATATGTGAATGTTTATCTGACAATACCTAGCTAAGATAATAGCTCCATTTTGAGCAGAATAACTCTTTTCTCCTTGGTCTAATTGCTCCTCTTCTGGAATTTAGACATTGTAGCTCCATTTCAGTGGAGCTGTGGTTGATTTTGTAAACCCCATTGAGCTTTGGCAATGTTATAGTGTTGTGGTTTCATGAAAGGTATTGCAGGAGCTCTCAGATAAGGAACCAGCTGTTGCAGTTCCTTGTCAAAGTAGGCTCAGGGCGGAACACCCCACTTGAGAGGGCTGGCCCGAGTGATTTTTGTCTTTTCTTAAAGTGATAGGGTGAGTCCAGAACCCAAATAGGATGGGCCTGAGATACTCATGGTGCTTGGGCAGACAAGTGTAAGTATTGGCTTTCAGACTGATGAATTATTAGTCTTCACTGCTTTTTTTTTTTTTTTTTTTTTTTGGTAGCTTTTTATTGTAATTAAACAAGGAAGTATTTTTCGACTTCCCCTGAATGTCTAGTTTTACTAAGTCTGGAAAAGTGTATTTCTTTGTAGTTGATTTGTTGAAGATTTACATGTATGTTAGCATTAAGCCTAATTATTTCGTTTGGTTTTTTTGAAGTTGCAAGGTGAGACAGTAGAGAGGTGGTATTGACTGTTCTGTAGCAGCTAGGTTATTCAGAATCAGTGACGTCTTTTATTAGCATTTTGAAGTTTGTTGAATTGCATATATAAACTGCTAGGTTTGGTGCCAATTTGTATACTATACCCCTCTCTTTAGAGAATTACTTCTAATTTGTGTTATTGTACAATTTTGTGGATACTGTAAAATTTACGAAAACAAGTACATACTATGCCTGACTTACTCACGTTGCATATTGTATCAAATTTTTGTGCAGTTTGGATGTTGCCATAATTTGAAGCTACTAAAGTGATAGGTCATATTGGGAAGTGAGAGAGGCACGTGGTTTAGAATTGAGTTGAGGTACAGTTTCTGACCTTTTGATTTACTAGCTAGGTATTGTGGAGGTAAATTACCTCTCAAATCTAAATGTCCATACATTCAGGATGTAAATACAGTGATGCTCACCCCAGAGTTGTAAGAATTAAAGGTGGCTAGTGCTGTTTTGGTTTCTTACTAAGCGGCTAATGTTGTTAACTTCATCCTTAGAATTTTCTCTTCTGTCCACCTTCTCGGTGTTTTGTCACCACCACTAAGAATAAAGTCCTAGTTCCTGTCAGGACCCACACTGTTCTCACACACAGCTCTCAGACCTTATTTCACAAACATTTTCCCCATTCCCATTGCTTTTTCCTGCATGACTACACTAGCCCTCACTAACTAGCCCTTTGCCATCTCAAGTTCTTTACATCTTCTGTGCTGTTCGCCTAAAATTACATGTTCCATTAACTCCACTTGCTGCCTCTTTATCATTAAAGTCAGTTGTCATTGTTGCCGCTGAGAGCTTTTCCTGATGACTTTATGAGGAGTCCAAATTGTACTCCCTGTAAAAGAAGGACCCTTGTATCAGTTGTTTCTTCACCGAAAATATTAACAGTATCTAGACTCATAATAAATGCTGAATAAATATTTGCTATATGTTAGAATGTGTGTAGCTTGCCCTTTAACTGTTTAGAGATGTAGTGTTTTTTAGGTATCTTAAGATTTGAATTTGACAGAAATACAAAGAAGATGGGACTCAGGTCCAGTGCATTTATAATACAGTGGCAATGCTCTTTGGTGTTACCTTCTCAATGAGGTTTTTGGGAATTTATCCATATTAGAAAAAGACCAGTATGAACATTTGAAACAAATACTCATAACACATTTTCAAATACTGAGGAAAAGCAGTGGCTTCCTGTGCTGACCCGTTGTATTTCATAAGATTTATATTTGTATTTTATAGCTCACACAGCTAACATTTTTGTAAATATCTTCTAGAGCATTTACAGACACATTTTCTTTTAGCGCATAAACTTTTGGAAATGTTAAAATTTGAACATTTATAATAGCTCATTTACCATTTTAAAATGCAGTCTAAAGAAACATTTTGTGTTTAGATTTACATATAATCTTATTAATCCACAAAAACTACCAAATTGAGCAAATATTTTGCTGGAAACGAATGAATGAGTGAATGAATGATTAAATAAGTAAGTAAATAGATAAAATTTTGCTTGTGCACAGTAGTTCTGCGAAACTTCAGTTTATTTACATTTCATCTCTATACAGAATATTGGTATTGTCACTTGGAAATTTAAGCAGAAGAATTATGAATTCTGGACCAGCCTGAGGGTCATATTGTAATCTAAGAATAATGGGGGAGGTGCTATAAATTACATTAATAAAACATTGTAATCCATTGCACTTCATTTTCATTTTTTTATTAGCAACCCAATAATCATCTCTTAAGTAATTTTTTTTCTGTTAGGTTATTGTGGTCTTAGGTTTCTTATGCTACTTGTGGTTTCTAAATCATAACTACTTAATACATTGGGTCATTTGGGCCCTTTTTTTTTTCTTCAGGTTATCTATCTCCAGAATCATAATCTGAAAATATTTCAACTATCTTGAGAAAAATAAAAGATTCTTACTTTTTTTTTTTTCTGAAGTAGAATCCCAATAAAGCCCTGAGCACCTATAATGTGACAAGGGATTACATAGAAGAGTGGAAACATGTTGTTCAGAAGATATGTGTTCTTTGTCCCCAGGAGAGGTCACAGATGACCAGACCACAGAAGTCCTGCCGAGCTCGAAAGAGTGTTTTCTGGAGCAATACACAATTTGGGGCACACAAGAATGTTTGAAAACAGTGTAAACCACATTTGACAGGAAGATTGAAAGTTTTAAGTCTGTTTCAGAATCTGTTTGAATATGACAATTTTATGACACTTAATACTGTGTACTGTAGGAATGAATAATGTCTACACTGCATAAATGCCAGTTAGTAATAAAATACCTTTTTGCTTTCCTCGTAATGGTAGTTTTCTCACCATGATCTAAAAAGGGAATGGAGATAGAAGAAGTAGTAGAGTTCTCTGTAGAACTTTCTATACGGTTGAAGTTCCTTCATCTAAAGGTCTCAATTTCACTTTTTTTTTTTTTTTTTTTTAAAAAAGGTCTTTACCAGGGCATCCTAATTCATCAACTACTCTCTAGTGTATTCGTAGGTATGCTTTTGTGTCCTGCCATACTTAGTTGAGCCACAGTAAAATCATTGTGTACAGTTTCCAAAGTAAACTTCAGTTAACTAGGCAGAAGTTAAGGCGAAGGGACAACTTAATTACTAATGGTAGATACAGGAAGGGCTTCTACTCAAAACAATATTAAGTAGCTACTCTGCAGGTGCAAAGCAGACTGGACAAAGGAAGTGACTTTAAAATGAAAAGTGTGGTGATCTTATATATAAAGAAGGCCTATGCTTTGGAAATGGTAGAATGTGTGGGTGGGCCTTTTTAAAGGCCGGAGAGGGGAATAACAGGCTACAGAAGCTTGTACTTTGCCTGTGCTGAGTTCTTGATGTTCATTCTATCCATTTCTTGAAACCATGTTTGAATTGTCATATTTCTGTGTACAGATTATAGAACTAAGGTCCCGAGGAGTTAAGACACTTTATAGCATCATATTACCAAGAAATTCAGTACTTGGGTTAGAATACAGAAATAACAGCTCTGTGCATTATACTGACTAACAAGAAAGGACAGAACACCTAGGATTAGAGCTTCCAAGATGTGCATCCAAAAACAGAAGAGACTCCTTAACTTGAAATGTATGCCAAAGTATATACAGTGAGAATAAGAAGTTGTGTGATACACTGTGTCCTTCATCCCTGTTTATCTTAAACTGATAAATCGCTTCATACAGCATAAAACCAGTATACCAGATGCATAGTAAGCAGACAGGGACATGAGTGGACCATGTGAGCAGAGGTAAAGCTGGAAGTGCTGTGACCTCTGTAAAGAAGCCCACTTGTCTTGAACAAATCCAGTGGATATAATAGCAGAACATCAGTGAGAGAACCTGTTACTCCTTTCTTGTTCGCTTGTTTTAAAATGTTTTCAAGTAAACCTGCCTTCTTTACTAAATCTGAAGTTTTCTACATTTATCAGAAAAAATAGTTTCATGTTTTTAGTCTTAGGAGGGTGGTTGTTCATGTCTGTATAGGAGGTTTATTTATATTCTACCTATGTTTACAACATGAGTTGAGAAAAGCTGAATTTTGGTTTTTGTTTTTGGTGATTTATGTATGTATGCATGTATGTATGTATGTATGTATTTATCTATCTATTTATTTGTTTGTTTGTTTATTTACTTATTTATGCTAGAGACTGATCGCAGGGTTCTTGCAAATCCCAGGTATTCTGTCACGGAGCCACATAACCAAGTTTTGTTTTCCAAGTTGAAAAAAAAAATTATTATTAGCTTAAGTTCCTAGGAGCAAAGCTTTTTTAAAACAGGAGTTTGTAAGTGTGTTGATGAGAATAGCATATATAGCATTGTTTTTCCCTGTGTAGGTGACTTCAAGAAGTTGGAAGGTGTTTCCTCTACCTATTGTTTCACAGGACAATCTTACAGGGGTTGGGGTGACTGGCTCTTCCCTGCTAGTGGAACTGAACTGACTTTGTTAGCATATAGTGTGACCTATTTATCATCCAGTCTTAATGGGTCTTGCTACTATTGAAATCCAGGTTGAAGCCATCTTTCTTATAGTTCATTATTTGATTATTATGATATTCACTATTTAAAGGTTCTAGACTTCCTCTCTAGATCAAAAGAACATCCTTAGGAAATTGTCTTTTAGGTTTCACTTAAACCGTTTTTGTTCTCTTGCAAAGAGGAAGAGATGATACAGATACTTGTCACACGCTTGAATCATTGGAGCTGCATGAACCCATTTCTGCTCTGAAGGCTCAGAAAGCAATCAGGAATATTGCATCATACTTAGGAGATTAAACCTATGCCTGCTAGTAGGATTTATATATTAACAAAAGATTGCTTGCTTACAGGGAAAATGCTGGGGAGCCAGATTCCTGGAGCAGTTTATCCTATGAAATCCCTTATGGAGACTGTTCAGTGAAGCACCATCGAGAATTGGACATCTATACATTGACTTCTGAATCTGAATCACATCATGAACCCCGTGGAGTCACTTGTACTGGACATATTTCTAAACTTATGAATATCCAACAGCAGCTAATGGTAAGGGAAAGTTTTCATTTTTAGTTAGATGTCTGCCTCTGCCTATCCCCCTCCCCCAGTGAGTCTTGCTGTGGTTGAATATGAATTTATAAAGCATTGTTAGTATGCAGTGTTATTATGATGCTTAGTATTTGTCAACCTGACACTAGCTAGAGTTATTTCTCAACTGAGAAATGCATACATTAGATTGCAAGGGCTCATCCCTAGGCAGGTAGTCTAGGGCTATATAAAAAGGCTGAGCAAGCTGTAGGGAGCAAATCAGTAAGCAGTATTCTCCTACAGTGAATCAACTCCTGCCTCCAGGTCACTATTTGAGCTTCTGTCCTGACTTCCTGCATTGATGGACTACATCTGAGAGTTGTAAAATGTAACAAACCCATTTCTTCCCAAGTTGGGTTTGGTCATGGTGTTTATAACAGCGTAGAAAACAAACTGACAGTGGCCACTTAAGATACAGAATTAACATTCAGATTCCAGCAGTAGAGGCTTAAGATTTCATTTTGTTTTTACTTAGAGAAAGCTTTGTTTCCTTGGTGTCCTCTATTCCCATTGGCTCTTATAATCTCCCACAGGGTTGTCTGAGCTCTGAGGGGAGGGACTTGATGGAGACATCCCATTTAGAACTGAATATTTCAAGGTCTCAAACTCTGCACTTTGTTTCATAGTGGGTTTCTATTTTGTTCCCATCTACTACAGGAAGCTTCTCTGATAATGGCTGAGCAAGATACTGATCCATGAGTCAAGCAGAATGCTATTAGGAGTCATCCTTTTGCTACATTCCTTTAGCAAAAGAGTAGTATTTGATTTTCCCCTAAGCCCATGGCCTACCTAGTCTCAGGTTCTTGGCCACCTGAGTAATATCCGCATAGGTTCTATCTCATGGGCCTTAAAAGATCCTCTCAGTAGTTAGTTGCTCCCGTAACTTTGTGCCTCTATTGGGCCAGTGTATCTTGCATATAGGTCACAACTGTAGATCAAAGGGTTTATAGCTAGATATCTATGAAGTCAAAGATATGGTGGCAGCACACACAGGGCCTGCACAGATCTAAGCCAGATGGGATTCCAGTACCAAAAAGGAATTTAGACATGAGCTCCCATCCCTAACCCAGAAGCTACCTCCATTCAATAACTGCTCGCAAAGGAAAAATTAGTTTTCTCCAACAGTGTCAAACCACACTTAAGGACAGGCCCTATGCCTGTAGGTGGCCCACACAAACACGCACATATGTGTGTGTCCTTGGTATTGGGCATGTGTGTAGAGGTCAGAAGGCACAGGAGTCAGTTCTCCTTTGGTTATAGATTTGGGAGATCAAATTCAGGTTCTCAGGCTTGCATGGCGAGTGCTTTTACTCATAGAGCCATTTTGCCAGTCCAGAGGGATCTTTAAATTCTTCACAAATTTCTGAATTAATGAAAGATACTCATAGGCATTGTAGATGTACAAATGTGTAGTAAATAGAACAAAATTTTCCTGTCGTGAAAAAAAAATTATTTTTTTTTAATGTTTTAGAACTAAAAGAGACCAAAGTTTCTAGATTGTTGCTAAAGACCAAGAAAGGAGTTTACTCCTCAGGAAAACCCTTTCACCACTGTTCAGTGAGTGATGATAGAGCTACCATGTTTATATGGACCATTGACAGTTTAAAAGACATCTGAAAAATAAGGATTCTATAATCTACTCAAGCTTTGAAGATAAAATGGCTGCCAGACATAAAATCATTACAGACTCCGTGGTAGCATTTATTGTGGTTAATATGGACGTCACATATGCACATCTCTCTGCACTGTAGCATCTGAGACGCCAAGCTTCGATCATTTTTCCACCCAGTTTATTTCAGAGCTGATTTGATTTGGAAACAGCCTGATAATAATTTTGTTTGAGGTCATCTAGGGCCAGCTCAATTGCCAGAGGCGTTATTTCAGAGACGAGCAAGCCAAAACAATTCTACACTAGGATTATATGAAATGGCTTGTTCTTCCTCTCTTCTTTTTCTTGTTGGGTTGTTTTTTTTTTAAATATTTTCTTTTTGTGTGTGTCTGTGTATTGTATGAATGCATTGTCTGTGCATTATGTGAATATATTTTGTGTGTGTGTACATCTTGTGCGTGCATTGTGTATGTATGTGTGTGTAGATCTTGTACATGGGTTGTGTGTCTCCCATCAAGTGTATGCATTTTGAGTGTGCATCATGTGCATGCATTGTGTGTCTGTCTGTGAATCATATACATGCATTGTGTGCATCTATGCATCATGTGCGTGTGTTGTATGTGTTTGTGTCTGTGAATCAGAAGAGGGCATCATATTCCCGGGAACTGGAGTTACAGACAGCTAGGAGCCATCTTGTGAGTACTGGCAAAAGAACCCAGGTTTTCTGGAAGAATAGCCATTGATCCTAACCACTGAGCCATCTTTCCAGACTTCTTCTGCCTTTCTGAAGGATACTTATTTCCATCATGTTGTTTTCCTTTGAATAGACTGTTCTGTAATTACTTTTTTTGCCTTTGAACTAAAAAACGATGATTATATAATTGGGAAAACTCAGCTTGCACATTTCACTGCTGCTTCTACCATTCTTTAGGAAGCACTACCTATTTGCTTCTCTGGTCTGCAGTGTTCACCCTTCATTAAAGGTGTTGATTTGCTGTCCTAACCCTTAGGAGGCTAATGTTGAATACCGTTAGTGAATACAGCATACACATATGTGCTGAGAATCTGGTTTTTGGTATACTCTTTCAAAAGGACTTTAGCAAAGATAATACATTTTACTGTTATTTGCAAACTTTACAATAGCTTTTATTAGCAGGAACAATCTGATGATATACTACTCAGTATATTTACAGATTAAACCAATAAATGACACATGCTAGTGGTTGTGTAATAAAATTATTGCAATAGATAAATAATAAATGGAAAGCAGGTATTTCAAAATAATTGTGTACAAAATAAGTAGTACCGTAAGAATTGCTGAATTTTGGTTTTACATTAATCTTTGAGGCAAGTGAAGTAGACTCCTTTCCTATAAAGAGCTAAGGATCCTGACTGACTGATATTTGAAGATGTTCATTGTGCTTTCTTAAAACAAGGCTTTTGAGGCCTACTTTTTAATCTGTTTTTTGATATGGAAATCAGTCCTTGAGTATAACCTAAATAAAATTTAACATCCCAATGGATACATAGATGTGGGCGGAGGGTATTACATCATATATTAACTGAGAAGACCTGGAAAGACAATTCTAACAAGATGTTGCTTACAGTTATCAGTGACTTTTTTTTTTTTTTTTTTCCTCATGGTCAGGTCTCCCCTCCTCTTTTCTTTGAATGGCCAAATTTTTAAAAGTGTCTTTGATTTTTCTCCTAGAAAACAAACTTGAAGCAGATGGACAATCTTACGCCCTTAATGGTGACAACACAAGATTCTTCTAGTGTGTCCAATGCACCAGAGACAGATGGCCAGTTCCTTCTCTGTGCACCAGAGCCGTCTGAGCACCAACAGCTTTCTTCTGAAGAAGCTAAGAGCACTCCATGCTGCCAAGGGAGTCCTGGGAGGAAGGCTGAAAGTTTCTGTGATTTGTCACATGTGGTCGAGGAAGAAAATGTAGTCTGTTCTCAGAAGAAAAATAAAGATGTGGGGAGAAAAGGGGAAGAGGCGGGGCCAGCATCTGCCCTGGACTCCAGGTCTGCACCTCATCAAGTCAGCTGCCTTGAGAGCATAGCTGACTGTGGAACAAAGGGCACAGAAGGCCTTCCAACCTGTGGGAACAGAAATGAAGTAACTGGAACAAAATATTCAGGAGTGACCACAGATCAGCAGCCACTAAGCAGCAGGGGCAGTGTGCTGCAGGAAGTCATGGTCCCAGAGCCAGGTGCTTGCCAGCACTCTTCTGGACAGGAGCTCCTAGACAGTTCTTCAACAGATGTTGGTGCCCCAGAGAAGGCAGGGGAGCCGCAACAAGGCTTCTTAAACCCAGATGCTGCCACCCAGAATAGTAAGCCTCACGTGGGGGAAGGCACAAAGGAACAACTTGACAGTTTGGACCTTAGCACAGCTGAGGCATCTGATGTTCAGGTTTTATGTGAACCTGTAGAGAAAGCCAATATTACAAGCCATGTCTTTGCCAGCAGTGCCCTGGGTGCTAACACTCCTGGTGAGTCTTTGCCTGCGTTGAGTCCTGGAGAAATCCTCACTGAAGCAGCAGGAAAGGAAGCTCAGGGGAGCAGTTGTGAGGAGAGCACTGACACTGTAAGTGAGCAGAGCTCTCAGGTGTTCCCAGCTGCTGCAGAAGACAAGAGGTCAGGTGGACTGGAACCTGATACTCCCCTTGCAGCCCTTTGTGAGACACCATCACCCTTGAGTTTAACCTCTTCCGGGCCAAATCCAGATGAGATGCCAAAACAAAAGTCAGACTGTAACTCATGGCATGCTCAAAGCCAGAACAGCCAGGCACTGCTCTGTTCTCCAGCTGGCCCATCTTGTGCTGAGTGTGCATGTCAGCACAACACAGTGACTTCTAGTGGTGAGCTAGTTGTACAGCAGAGCAGTAGTAAAGTTAGCCTGCCCCAAAGCACAACAGTGCAGCCAGACAAGCAAGATCCGTGCACCGCCCTCTGCCCAGAAGACCCACAAGCTGACACAGTCACTTCTGACACTATGAAAACTACCCAGGACCCTGTGGGGGGTTGTCCTGTCTGTGTTTTAGATGCAAAGAACCAAGGGAAAGATTTGAAACAAGATACACCTTTAATGACTGTGCTTGAGGATGTTTCATGTCTGCCTTCAGTTGTCCCCCAAACTGAGAAACAAACAGTGCCAGACCAGGTATCGCCACCCGGCAGCAGTTTCTCTCTGGCAAGCAGTCCAGAGAGTGAATCAGTAACCAAAGATGACGCACTTTCTCTTGTCCCCTCCCAGAAAGAAAAGGGAACAGCAACTCCTCAGCTCCATAGAGCTGCAGCTTGTAGAGATGGCCCAGATGGAAGAGATTTGAATGACACCGATAAGCTAGGAGACAGAGCCACTGGCCTGTCTGCACCGTCTGCTGTAGAGCTTCAGACCAACATGGGGAACACCAGCCCTGTAGGCCTTGCTGGAGAACACGAAGGTCCTGGCCCAAAAGCAACACCTGAAGTTCTGAGCGACTCTTCACTACAAAGTGTGGACAAAGCTGCTTTGGCCTCTGACTCTCTTTCGCCTGAAGAAGGTAGCAGTGTGGTTCCAGAAAGCTCCACAGCTCTGGAGCAAGATGATAAGGATAAAGCAATGAGATGTTCTTCCGTTAAAGATGTGCCTTCTTCAGAAATGTCAAGGGAAAACCGGGGAACACTGCCTTCTGAGCAGGAGATCCCAAGATTATGTGAAGAACCTACGTCAGCCCTATGTGCCGGGGAGAAAGCTGTGCAGCACAGCAACTCACCAGACACACCCTCTGCCAGTCTGAAAACAGAAACTGAGCACAACAAGGAAGTGGCCCCGCAGGTCTCCTCGCTGCCAACTGAAGGTGGGGCTGTAGGGAGCCTGGTGCCACCAAGAGTAAGTCTGGCTGCAGATTCAGAGCAGAAAGCCTTGTGTACAGAGCAGAGTGGCTCTTCCCTGTTGTCGAGTCTGCTGCCAGATGCATCTGAGGCACTCCATTGTGATCTACCTTGTGTTCTTGATGTTGGTACGAAGGACACTCAGTTCCAAGGAAAAACCAGTGCCTCTGAGGTAAGCAGAAATGATGTGATGGTGGATGTTACAGCTGCTCATGCTTTACCAGCTACTGCTGAGCCCGGAAGAAAGGATCCATCACACTGCATCAAAGACATTCCAACTTCAGAGTTGTTAAACCAAGAGAAGAAAATGACTCCAAGTGTGCCCGAAGCTTTACTGGACAAAGGTGTCACTGGCTCACAGGAAGTCATGACCCCAGAGATAGTACCATTTGATTGCGAGAGAGAGAAACTGGAGGGAACAGAACTCAGCTGTGCCACGAGTATCTCTAAAAAGGCCCCAGACGATGAAGAAATGATGCAGCCTCTTGCCAGGGACCTCCCTACAGAGACAGGGCTCTCAGTTCTCAATGGCAATGTCCTCCCAGCTGTTATGAAGCAAGTCACACAGGCCTCAGTTCCGGGAGAGGAGAGTAATGCCACCACTGTACTTGGAATGGTCTCAGCCCAAGCTGCACAGGGCGCAGACTCCATAGAGGAGATTGCCACTCATATAGTGGAGGCTGTCATCAAGCAAGTCAAGGCCTCCAACATACTGATGACTGAGGGGGAAATCAGTAATTCTTCACCGTCCAGTCCAGAGACTAAGCAGCTGGAGATTGTTTGCACAGAGAGTCCATGTGCTTTTCTACCTGGAGAGACCCTGCAGATGGATAATGCTCATGAAGAAACCATGGGGAACTGTGTTGTTGAGGCAGAGGAACCAAAGAAAATCATTCCACCTGTCAACAGTCCTGAGCAAGCACCAGGTGAGCAAAGCAATGTAAACAATTAACTAATAGCTTAAGAAGCATATATGTTGCTTCTAAGACTGTCGATGTTGGTTTGAGGTCTTGCTTGCTCAGTAGTGTAAACTGCCAAGTTAATAGTCACTACTGTCAGGAAACACATGTCATCTTGGGTTGGACAGATTTTACTTCCTGTATTATAGCTACAAAAGGTTTTTTTTTTTTTTTTTTTTTTTTTTTTTTTTTTTTTAAGCCTACACTGTTGTGCTGGAGCTGTCGCAGTTTCTAAATCCGGAAGACAGTACCTGGATCTTAGACAGTGTTAGATAATCAAACAATTTTAGTTCTTTTCTTTAGAACCTCAGAGCACAGTACTGAATTGAATGTGCTTTGTTTACAAGTTGGAAACTTTTCCAAGTTATGGTTGTCTGTATTGAAAGAGAATTTAAAGTCAGTCTGGTTTCATGAACAGCTGTTTTTGAGAAGTACTGTATTAAATGGATATCTAAAATGGTGATGTTATGTCATTGATTAAGTTGGGGGTGTTTACTCCCTCCTTTTCCTGCCGGAGGAGTAGACCTCCAGGTTTGCTGCTTACTTTTGGGCAGAGTCTGGGCATTCAGGGTCCAGCACAGCACAGGGGATAGGATACAGGATTTCCGCCCAAGGCCAGTCTGGTTGCTGCTGTCACTCGGCAGACCTGGTGCCTGCTTATCTCGGTGAAGCAGCTGCACGGAGCAGATTGCTCAACACAAGCAGCCTGTTCCATCGATGGGTAACCATGTCCAGAGAGAGCAGAGAGAAACCATTGCTCAGTGGAATGAGCTTGCTGAATAGAGCTTCTTATGGCCTTTGAGATTGAAGCTGAAACTGGAGTCGGAATGGCTGTCAATCTTGTCTTCTGAAGTCCCTGAAGGTCAGTTGAATGCAGACTTTCATACCACCACCTGCTACCAGCTTTACCATGCGTCTGATTTTTTTTTTTTTATATATATATGTATTTTTATCTGTTGGCAATGTTTTTAAGTGTAATGCAAGTTAGACTTGTGGGTGTGAGGTTTGGAGAGAAATGAACAAACAAAAAGAAATTCTTTGGGAAGAGGATGTTTAAACACAGTGCCTATGCCCTGATGAGGGGCTTTTTAGCTGTTTTAAACCCCAACTTCCAGTGCAGTAGTTGAGTGATTTAAGGGAGCTGAGGTGGGGTTTTTTGGTGACTTCACGTCTTTAGATTTAGTGCTGGCTTTGGTGACTTTCAAGTCTTTCGATTTAGTGCTGTTTTAGGCTGACTTCTATCTCAACATTGAAATGAGGTCTCTAATTTTTAAAACAAGGCACACCAACAAGTCTATTTTGGGGGCTTTGGCAGGTTGACATTTCAGAAGCATGGGAGTGGCTGTAAGTTGATGCCTGCTTGTTTGCCTTTCTTTGGGTGCTCTGTCCTTGGCCACCCTGAATGGGATTCTCTTTCTTGTTTTATGGTCATGATTTGACCCTAGCAACTATAAAGTATAAAGTTCGAACTAGCAACTATAAGCTATAGAGTATGTATCTGTAGCACTGGATCAGAAAAGGTTAAAAAAAGAAAAAAAGCCAGCAGAATCTTAGACTTCTGTTTTCAAGTATTTACGATTGTAGTACAGATACTAAGAAGTTGTGCAAGTTGTTAAGGTTTGAAGAAGCAAATTTTAAAAGTTCATATGATCTTGGGGTTGGCATATTTTGTATAGGTGGCTTATTTTGTCACCAAAAGGGCTTATAACAAGCTTGGTGCTCAGTCTCTAACTACAAAAATACATAAATAAATAAAAAGTAGCCAGTAGTAAAGAAATCGCTGCTTTTTTTTTTTTTTTTTTTTTTCACAAAATGGCCAGGGTTGAGGAAAGTCCCTGGTTATGTTGCCTTAGGAAAAAAGCACCTGAGTGTGATCTCATAGCCAAGGGTATTTTTTTTTTAAAGATCGCATACCATTCATATGAGTCAGGTTTAGCTGTTGAATTGGGAGAAGCCTGTTAAAAGGGAATGTGAACCCTGGCCTCATCAAAAGCATTGATTGGTCACTGTGCTCAGAAGGTTGTCAGTGCTTGACCAAACCAAGCCAGTCTTCCAGAGTCTCAGTAATCAGTGTTTTACTGTTGTAGCTGGTGCATATTTCCCAATGATTAGGTATAAGAAAGTTGAGGTTATGCAAAGAATCACGTTCCCGGATATAATAAAAACCATACCCCCCCAACCTTTCCGCACACAGTTACTCTCTCTCTCTTAGAAATGTTTTCCTCAAGGGATTTTCGTAAAGGGATTAGTCAAATGTTTTTAAATAAAACTTAGTTGTACAAAAGCTAACAGATTTTCATTTTCTAGACAAACATGAATACCTATTTTAAATTGCTAGTAAGATCGTGTAAGTATAGGAAAAGACAAAGAATTTTGAATGCCCTTTTGTTAGAAATGATCCTTTATCATTCCAAGACCTTTTGGACGGTCACACGTGCTATTGGTATAAATGAATTTTAATGTGGGATTTATTCTTTGATGAGAGAAGCCTCCTCTATCTTTTATAGGGAGTGTGTTATTGCCAGAGTAATGGCATTGCTAGATTATTAAAAGCCACATGAAAATGAGATAGCATTTCAATTTATATTTGGAATACTAAGGTAAGTTGTGACTAGTCAATCAGTCTTTCCCCTTTAAAGAAGTGTCAGAGGACTAAATTTGTCTTAAGCAACATTATCACTTCCTGCTTTTGCTTGACCATGTGGTGGCTCGGTAAGAGAAACTATTACTGTTGCCTTTTTCAGAAGGAAAAGAGTTTATATATATAAACTGTGTTTTGCTTTTGGAAGAAACAATAGCTTAAAAAAAAATTACTGCCAGGTGGTAGTTGCACATGGAGGCAGAGGTTAGGGGATCTCTGAGTTCAAGGTCAGCCTGCTCTACAAAGCTAATTCCAGGCCGTCCAGGGCTATATAGAAAAACCCTGTCTCAAAAAAACAAAAACAACAAAAAAAAATTTGCTGAAATTGTCCAGTCTTATTGGTTAAAGTGACACTATAGACCGGGATCTGTAATGTATTTTTAAGTAAGCTGGGCAATTGGTTGCACGTGCCTTTAGTACCAGCACTTGGGAGGCAGAGGCAGACAGATCTTGGTAAATTTGAGGCCAGCCTGGTCTACAGGGTGAGTTCCATGACAGCCAGGCCTACACAGAGAAACCTCTGTGTATGGGATTGGGGCAGTGAGTGATTCTAGCCCCACAGGCTTTTATCTCATTCTCAGTGGCTTTCCATTTTCTCTGTACAAACATCTTTTGCTGTAATTTTGTCGAAAGTGGACTGCCCATCTGTCAAAGAAGTATTCATACGTTGTCATGAGAAGTCACTGATGAAATGGTCACTCCGTAGTCAATGAGTTGAAACTTCTTTAGCTCTAGCCTCATTTAAAGGCACAGAACCATGTGAGTAGGAGTAGCTCTGCACGGGGTCAGAAAAGGCACCAGCTCCTGCCATTGAGTGGAAAAACAAACGAAACGTATGAAACCCAGAGTTTGTTGTATAAATACTAAAGTATATAGGAATCTTGTTTGTTTAAATCAGATGCACTCATTCTGAAACCATATTCTCTTCAGAAATGCCAGGCATTGAAGCTGGAGATGAGGTGGATCTGAGTAAGACCAGAGCTGCTTCTGAGGAGGAGGCTGTAGGAAATGGAGCTACTACACTCAAAATGAAGCCAGGCCCAGGAACCCAGGCGGTAAGTGGCATCTGCAGGCCTGTAAGGACAAAGTGTGTTTAGCTTGGTCGGCTTGTGTGGTCTATAACCGTAGCTTTCATTACAGGATGGGATATAGCAGTGGTTTTTTTACCCTTTCTTTCTTGTTCTGCTTTTAAGTGAATGGTATGTTATTGTTTAACTGGCATTGGTTGTCATCAAAGTTTTAGAATGCTCTCACCTTTATGAGTCCTTTGGAGACTACAGTGAAAAACATTTTCCCTGTGAGCACTTATAACCTGTCCTCAGAATTGCAGTGACATGACACAACGAGGATTTCCACTAAAGGACATTCATGCACCTTATTAAATCTGACTTTTTAAAAATTATATGTCTCTATTGTGGAGCTCAGTATCAAGTGTCTAAAATATGAAGAATGTCATTATTAGCAAAGAAAGTTGAGTAAATATTTTCTTAGCAGATTCATAAGGATCAATACATTAGCAAAACCACCATCCAAATAAAATATGCTTGCTAGTTCTTTATAGTTATAGGATCGTGCACCCGCCATTGTATTTCATTTTTTGAGATTTATTTATGCCTGTTTGTTTTGCTTGTATATATGTGTATCATGTTTGCAGTGCCCACAGAGCCCAGAAGAGTGCATCAGAAGAGCAGTCAATGCTTTTCACCATAGAGCTGTCTGTCGAGCCTGTTTAAGTTCTTGATGTGGCATCATCATCTCAAACACTCCATGCCTGCTGGCAGTCAAGAATCTAATTTCGCTTTCTATACATTTGCCCATTCTTGAACTTTATGTGAATGGAATTATAGAGCATGTGCTCATGTTAGCTGGCTTCAGTGACTTAGCATAGTATTTTGACGTTTTGTTCATGTTGCAGCATTGATTGTTGCAGATAGTATTTCACTGTAAAGAAGGTATCTATTTTAGAATGCTTTAAGTTTGGGACTATAAGAAAGCTTATGGCTTCTGGGGACACACACAGACACATTATGTAGATGTGTTTCTGTAGACCTAGCAGTGGAATTGTTGGGCCATGTAAGTCATTCCAAGTTTAATATTTGGAGTTTTTAAACAGATTTATTATTTTAATTACTCGGGTAGGAGTTTGTGTGCACATGAGTGCAGATACCCTCGGAGGCCATAAGAGTATGTAGGATCCCTTGGAGCTAGAGTGATGTAGGTGCTAGGCCTGGAACGTGGGCCTCTGGAAGAGCAACATGTGTTCTTAACCTTCATCCCTCAACTCCTTCAGTGGGTCTTTAAAAACACTTCTCTTCTGATTCAAATTCCTGCTGGCTTCTCCATCAAGGAAACTTGCTGAGAAGACCTTGTGCTCTATGCTTTGGAGTCAAAGACAGTTAGAAAGCCGACCAACAAATGTGCTCACTGCCGCTGCCCTTAGAAAGACAGTGGCCCTTGGCTAGACCTGACAGTGTATTGTTTTTGCTTTTCAACGGCCAGAACGGCATTTTTTATTAAAATTACCACAGAGGTAAACACAACTGTTCATCCCAAACTGCTTGATGTGTATGAGATGATAACAAAGCCTCATTTTATTGGAGTACAGTGTTAAGGTGCTGGCTGTTCCTGCCCACTCCTTTTTGCAGATAATATTCCTATCTAGTGCCTGGGTGTTTGCTTGTATAGCAAGCATTTTTCAGATAAATGTTGCTTTTGCTCCCAGGGAAGAAACAAGAATATAAAATTTGTGGGTGCATGTCTTCATCCTAGAAGCTCCTAAAAAAGGAAAAGAACAAACTCATGCTTGAATTCAGATGCCTCTAGTTTTGTTTTGTCCTTTCCTAGGTCTTTTCTTTCTTCTTGCTATAGTTTTAGTTGCTGAGCGAAAGAATACTTTTCTGGTTTCTCAGCATACCTCATTTTTATGAAAAGGACTTACTCCTAAAAGAATCATGTGACTAACATCAAACAGGTGGAATCTGGGGCTGTCTAACTTAGGACTTAGAGAATCTCTTACCTTATATTTTGTATCCACTTTTACTTGGTACAGAAAACGTGCCAATACTATTTTCAGTGTTTGAAATTTGTTCAGGTGTAAATAATGAGGGTTTTTTCCTCTGTTGGAAGTGTTATTAAGAATTTGATTAAAATCTGACCATTCACCTCTCCCCTTGGTGTTGTCCCCAGACTTGCTCTCTCTGCTATGAATTGAAAGGACAACCCGTGGACACAGGCTTCAGCATTTCCTGTGTCTTACTTTCTTTTGAAAATCAGTTCTTCTCTTTTTATCCATTAACTATGTTTTTACTGAGTTGGGAAAGAACCGAGGTCTGTTGAAAAGTTTTAGACTCTGTGGGGTATACAGTCTTTGCTCTAGTCTTCTCATCTTTGCTGTCAGAGAAGGAAAGCAACAGTAGAAAATATTTAAATGAGTGAATGTTTCTGTGCTTCAGTGAACTGTTGTGTATGGACACTGAATTTTGAATTCCATGTCATGTTCACAGCATTAAATATTTTTGTTTCAAATTTTTCCAGTCACTAAAAACTGTAAAATCTTCTCTTAGATATTTTTTTTCCCATGGGCTGTACAAAACCGGTAGTGGACTACCATCAAGTAGCATGTTAAATTCTAGCTAAAAGAATAGTGTGTACCAGTAAAAGTCAAGCAGGTGAGCAGATGTCTTCGTTTTTCCATTACCTTTTCTCTTCTCAATTTTCCTTTTAAAAAATATCAAATTGGTTATAGTGCCAGTACTTGGGAGGCTGAGTTAGGAGAATTGCCATGAATTTAAGGCTAGTCTGGGCTCTGCATATCAAGACTCAGTCTTCACAAAGCAACAGAAAAACAAACATTGTTCTCTGGTGTAACCTCTAATTATTACACTGTAAATTGTGTAACAGAGTTCAGTTCTGTCTGTCCTGAACTAGACTTTTGGCTTAGCTTCTGTATAATTCAATTTTCTCATCTCTGTTCATCATCTTAGCCTTTATGTTCTAGTGTCTGAATCTGGGAAAGGGTTGACTGAGTTTGTGATGGTAGTTGGGGGTGGAGTGGCATTTGTTTAATGTTATTTACTCCAAATGATCTGACACATACACAAGCTTTGTTTTGACCTTGGGAATAGGCCAGTCATTGCTTCATTGAATTATTGCTTCATTGACTCATTCTTTTCCAAATAGAAAACAGAACAGATGCATTTGTCTGATGACCTGCAAGTCTAGAATGATAGGGAATTTGTGGCAGTTTACTAGTAAGTATAAATATATAATCCATTTGAACAGAGACCTGTGGTTGATTTCTTGTTTTCTTAGTCCAGTGATCTGATTGGTGAAATGTAAACCAAACTCCATATTTCTTATTCCTTAGACTACTTAAATAAGTGGTAGAAGCCCATCTTTAGACACCAAGTGCTTTAAAATCATGGTATATACAGGAATTAGGCAATATTAAGATTGGTGTTTCTGTGTAGTCTCAGGAAAAACTTGTATGTTAAATGCCACTGAGTTCTTGAAATCTTTAGGTTGAAAATTGTTCACAATCCAGATGGCAAAGCCATTAATGTACACATAAGGTTCACTCACAAATAGTATTTTAAGATTGTTATTTATTTATTTATTGCAAAAAATTTATTAGTAGTCAACATTGCATCCTTTTACATACGTCTCTAATTTCAGGGTTCTTTAGATTATCTTCTGTTGCCTTTTCACCAATGAGGGTAGGTGGTCAGAATCACCTGACATACAAGTACAGCCATTTTAGCATTACTATTATTACTTAATACCTTCATTTTCTGATGTCCTATTCATTTAAATAAGAAATAGATAAGGATTCAGGCTCTGTTCTGTTTAACTTACATGATAAAAGCTTCAGGAATAACATCATACAGTAAGTTAAGTTGGGAGATGTGGTATTTGCTTTATTTCTGAGACCTTGAAAATTTGAAATGACCATAAAGATTATGGAACACCTTTGCTTTATAGAAGTAATTCAGGGTAATTAAATGCTTGTTTGACTATTAGTCAAACTGTCATCTGGGTTGTAACCCAACTTTGTACTGCTAAATGTTTCCATTATAATGTTGTTCTTTCTTGAAGAGTCATCCTGAGGGTATTCACTTGGTTTATGGTGGGTTTTTCTCTTTAATACAAGTGACCCTAAATCTACTTTATTACATACTCAAAATCTAACCCACTATGTTAACTCTTCATGCTTTCTGTTACAGTGGGAGAAATTTCCCTTTCTGGTTTAGGATCAAAGTTGATTTTGATTTTAAATATCTTGTGTTTTTTTTTATTATGTATTTATTATGTATATACATCTAAATATCATCAAGATTGTATTTATCCTAATGTTTTTCTAGACTTGTATTTTTTTTTTTTTTTTTTTTTTTGCCATAAAGAATGACATAAAAAGCATAGCGCTTCATACCACGTGGGAAGCAGGAGAGATGGTAGTGTTTTGTGTAATCTTTTATTTGTAAAGTATGGCCCAGTTCATGCAGAAAGAGATTGCTTCAGTGTAGTATCTGTTTGTTGAGGGATCTCTGAAATAATTCTTTTCCCAAATGCTCATTGCACAAGCTTATTAACAATGTGGAACAGTTAATCCTGAAAGCCAGTGCATCTTGTCAGGATGCCCATGGGCCTAGGAGCCAGGCACTCTAGAGCAAATGCATTCAGGGACAACTGTAAAATCCCATATGTTGAGGATTAAGTTACTGGAAAAGTATTCTCTTTTACACATTTCCCCAAATCAAGAAAGCATTTTCAGTCAGAACTGTCTTCCTCTTTTCTGTAGTTACACACCTAGACATCAGTTAACTGAATTTCTATTAGTTATTTTTACAGTATTAAATTTAGTGTTCAAAGCTGTGATCGCCGCAGCCTTGATCTTGGATTGCCTCGTATTAACATCGTCTACAGTTCTTTGTCCTTTCATCATTTTTAGTGGAAACATCAAGTTTGCCCTCTCATCTTGAGGGGTACGCTTCTGTTTCTACATGCCCAGGAGCTGACAATTTCCAGGAGTTAAAAATTTCTCTGCTTCCTGTTGGCTCTTCCCAGCCTTCATGCTCAGCATGAAGAACTTACCGTTGTTGCTGGACTATTCAGTAATTTAGCTGCAAAGCTAAGAACACTTTCAAGATGATTTACACCATTGCTATTCTAAGAGCTTTCAGTTTTTAAAAAGGACGTTAAAGAACATGTCTACCACCATTTTTACATATATGTTTGTGGTCTTTTTGGCCCCCCAGAAAAAGTAAAATTGGCCTCCGTCTGAGCTGCCAATAAAGTTTTCTTTACACACACTTGACGTTAAAAAAAAAAAAAAATCCCAGATCCCTCCCACTTAATTATTACTTTTGGGTACAATGCTATAGCCAGCATTAGCCACAGGGAAGCTTACCCCTGTGTTTTGGGTCAATTTTCTCTAAGTCCTAAAAGTGGAAAAATTTTCAGTCACTGCTTCTGCAGATCTTCAGTATAGTTGTGGAAAAGGCATGCCTCTAGAAGATCTCAGACTATAAAACCACAATCCAGAGATAACATATATAGGGGTATAATGATCTGGTCATACATTTTCAAATGACCTTAACCGACTTAATTTCCTGGTATTCTTTTTTTCTCATGTCTGGTGTCTGATGATATCTAATATTTTTTTTTCTAGCTCTTAATTTTTGACCAGTATATGCTTCTGAAAAACATTGAGATAAGTTCATAAGTGTTAGGGTATATATTGTATGTTGAACCAAAGGACAATCACAACAGATTTATAAAGAGACTTCCAGTAACAAAGAAAGTGTTTAACTGGTCACTTTTTCCCTTAAATGTTTTCCACTTTTTTTTTTTGCTTTGGTGTCTTCAGGTGTATGGCAACCCATATACCTGTTTTATTTAGGTTTTGAAATAGGGTCTCACTTTCTTACCCATGGTTGGACTGGAATTTGGTGTACAGATAGGTCTTAACCTGGAACTCAGAGATCCAGGTGTTTTCAAGGAATTATGTTTATCCTCACATCGCCTTCTCTTGAGACAAAAGAACAGGATGTAACTCTTACACACTCTGTTTTGTCCATGTCACACAGTGGTAGCTTCACCTTGTTCATTCTTACTTCATTATATTGACAACCAAGACTAGTAGCTAATCATAGAGGAAAATAAATGGAACTCAGGGTTTAATCGCAGTTCATCTGTTTATCTGAGTGACTTTGCTTATGTGTGGAGAGGCTCAGTTTCTCTTTTAGGGTTTTGATGCCTACTTGGTTATTTGCACTGACTGGAGTGAAAATAACTACACTGGAGTCAGTGCAGTTCTGCATATAACATAGGTATTTTATAAGCTGTAGGTTACTTACTCCCTCATTTTCAGCTCACTCAAGCATCACACCTGATGTTTAGACTGTAGATAGTGGATTTTTAAAAAACCTCTTGGAAAGAAATGATCAAATTGTGCCAGGCTATAGTAGTGATCAGTTGGATTTTCATGTCACTTCATGTTTATTCTGAAGGTGCCCTGTAATTTGCTCAGTGTTTGATTCATTCATGTTCCTGCGTCCTATGTTTGGCCTCAAATATTCTGACATGAAAATAGCTACTCTTCATTGTCAGGCTCGTACTGTAGTGAAAATAGAAAATTACTAAACCAATAAATAAGACCAAGTTTGAGTGCTAAAATATAGTTCTAAGGTTATTTATTAAAATCAACCTTTCAATAGTAAAAACTCCCCTCTAAGGACATTTACTTTTAAATACTGATATTTTATTTTTATGTGATATGTGCTGGAAATGCCATCTTCAGTATAAACATTATTTTTGTTAGTAAACTTGGAAGAGCCATCATGAGGTGATCTTAGGAAAACTGCTTTCAATCCTAAGTTTCTGCCCAACTTATTGACATTATATATCTTAACTGCTTTGTTGTGCCTTTTAGATAAGAAGGCTTCTCTAGTAGAAAAATTGAAAAATATGCTAAGAAATATATAACATTCCTCAGAGTTATATAACTACCTATAACTTTAGCAATTGAGTACTTCTTCTATTTGGTATATAATTGAGGAAGGTTCCTAATGATGGCTTCCTTGTTGACCATTGAAGGGTTAAATCTTTCTGTGCAGGTGGAATCATTTCAGGGGTATTGATTTCAGATGTTTAGTCTCTGAATCTACCTATGAATTGATTCCATTTATTTTTAAGTAAGACGAGTTCCGTTTCTTATTCAGTGTATTACATCAAATATAAAGAGCATTTTTAGAAAGCTAGTTATTGCTTCTGCCTTTAGCATTCATATAACATAGGCAAAGCAAGGAAGCATGTGTAGATAGTCACAGTACTTTTAACATGGCATACAGATAACCATTAGTGCAATGTAAAGCCCAAACAGATGTGTTTGTCTGAAGTGTAATGCTGTTTTCTTGGGTAATATACACATAGCTCAAATAATGCTGGAATTCCATTGGAAGGAACATAGATTCAGGGACACCTGTTGGTTTTCTTTGCCTGCCTGCCTAATATATTTGACCCTTTACAGATCTAAGGATAACCTAAATTGCAGAAATAAGCCAATTTGCAAGTAACTGATCTAGTAGGAACCCCAGGTTTAAGAAACTTGAGTAGGAAAATAAGAAAGCTGACAGTTACCATAGAAAAATGAACAACAGAAGTGTTTAATCATATATGAAGCATGTGACAGTAGTAGTGTTTCTGCTTTAGTATTTCCATTCATACAGTGAAAACTTACCTCTCTACCTCTTTTACCTCATGCACTGATACAGGCTTTCATCCATTTTGATAACTTCTAAAACTCTGTCACTGCCTTTAGATACAAACAGTTGTAGAACATAGTTTCTAACTGCTTACACCAATGCACATGTAGTCTTCAAAAAAAAAAAAACAAAACAAAACAACAACAACAAAAAAAAACTGATGGGATCTGGCAAGATGCCTCAATGGATAAGGACACCTGTAGCCAATCTGCACATCTGAGTTCCATCCCTGGAAAAACATGTAACTTTCCCTCCCAGGAAAGGAGGAAAGTTACTTCCCAGCATTCTACACACACACACACACACACACACACACACACACACACACACACACACAC